>NC_135501.1:27516705-27819736 GCF_052857255.1 Amblyomma americanum | reverse complement strand
ACCGGGAGGTGAGCAAACTGGTTTTGGGTCAAGAGGATCTCAGAGTGGTTTTTCTTGGACACTTCAATAAGAAGGTCACCAGATGAGTGTTTTTTTGCTTTGTACTTTTCCCAGTAATTTAATCAAGGGTTCGAGCGATAACGAGAACAGACATGGCTTAACGGGGTCGTCATCTACCAGGGAGCGTATCACTAAGAAGTGAGGAAAATGGTCAACGTGAGGTCGGGTACTGGTGGATGTTTCATCGGTGCATTTCCTTTTCAGGGACCGATCAGGCTTTTTGGAAGAGGTATTCATGCGATATGGATATACTGACGGTTCCTAAAATGTCCTCTGTGGTTCACCGTCTTATTCACAGGAAGGTACCAGAGCCCCCGAGTTGTAAACAGACAGGGATCCCGTCGGCCGGAGCTTGACCATGACCCCGACCGCCACCGTTCATGGTTTCTACCCTTCACCTTAAAACCGTTCGCCACGGTGCGGATGACAGCTTTGGTATGTGGGCTAAAGGTCCGTGCTGGAGCCAAGCACCAACACCTCAATACTCAAGGTGCCCATGCGGGGGACTGGTGCAGTTTAATGTGTTTTGTAACCGTGCCGCACACAGGCGGCTTTGGCATTTCTCCTCCGTCGAAACGAAGCTGCCACAAGCGGGATAGGCGTTCGGCTACTGTTGAGCCAGCGTGGTGGGATTTCAACACAGTAAAAAAAGTCAAAAGTGCGTGTTAAAATAGAAAGCGATGACTTAGGAGATAATAGGTAATGCGTAGTATTTGACACAGATATTTGTATCAGAAATGAACCACTCAGCAGGCAATTTTTATTTTCTTTATTGCTGAATGAGAAACTATACAGTTCCCCCGGTCAACTATATACAGGTGAGAACAACATGTAGTACTGACAGTTGAGTAGGTTGGAAACAGTGTTCCCATATTATTTACGAAATAGCTCAATTGTTCGTATAATTCCATTTGCTGGCTATTATCTGACAGTACCTGCTCATACATACATACATACATACATACATACATACATACATACATACATACATGCATGCATGCATGCATGCATGCATACATACATACATACATACATACATACATACATACATACATACATACATACATACATACATACATACATACATACATACATACATACATATATGCATGCATGCATGCATGCATGCATACATACATACATACATACATACATACATACATACATACATACATACATACATACATACATACATACATACATACATACATACATACATACATACATACATACATACATACATGGCTTCCAGCCGCCGCGGTGGCCGAGTGGTTGTGGTGCTCGGCTGCTGGCCCGAAAGACGCGGGTTCGATCCCGGCCGCGGCGGTCGAATTTCGGTGGAGACGAAATTCTAGAGGCCCGCGTACTGTGCGATGTCAGTGCAGGTTAAAGAACCCCAGGTGGTCTAAATGTTGGATGTGGCGATGTTGCGTGCACGTATTGCGCCTAAGGGTATTTTTAAACCTTGGGTATGCTTAGGTGGTACACCTGGCAAAAGCTAAAAAATTTGATTGCAAATAAAATGAGGACACCACTGCCGCAGCAAGGGAAAGTTCGTTGAAGTAAACGAACCTGATTTAATTACATCTTCACTGCAACGAAGATGTAGAAATAGGCATGGGCAAGGTGCAGACCGCGTAGAACTTAGCGGTCGTCCAAAGTAACATTAGTTAGGTTGGGGCAACCTAAAAAGAAACCCTACCTGCACCACTAACGTACAGCAGGCATAATCCAATCTGAAGATAAATGAAAAGACCCGAAGGAAATGATATAATTTTACCACCCGTAGGTGGGAAAAGGGAAACATAAGGGGGGTAAAAAGCTACATAGCGACCCACAGCCGGGGGAGCGGCCTGCGGGGAGACTCCCCTGATCTCCCTTGGGACGTAGCGGAGAGAATGGGTGAAATGGGTTATGGGAATTGGGATAGGAATGGGGACAGCCAGTTTTTTGCTCTGATCCTTCATATATCCTGACTACATACTGGCCTGCCTGGCCAGGACAGCGAGGGCGTCAAGATTGCCCAATGGTGCGGCCCCGCTCACTGGATGCCCGACCACCCAATGGATTCCAAGTGAAGGTGAATGTGCAGGATGGCGACAAACATTAAGGCATGCGGGTAAACTTAGCTCCCTGACAATGATCGCTGCCACGCACGACGGCTTCTACTTTGTTCAATGTTGCTGTAGTTGCTTTGACACCTTGTGTCAATGGTTCCTAGTGAGACTTAAACTGAGCGTGGCGCAGAGCTGTAGGCATTCTGTTCGACGACCGCCGAGCACGCTTGTTGCCTCCGTGGTCGCCGAGCTGTTCTGTTCTTTTGTGGGCGCAAGTCCGCCTAATAGAGTTGGTTTTTATGGTGTATAAGGGCTCAAAGCGACTCAGGCTATGAGGGACGCCGTAATGGATGGAGCGGGGTAACTTCGACCAGCTGGGGCGCCTTAAAGTGGAATGACAGCTCAAATTACGCGGGCCTCTAGCATATCGCCTCCGTGGAAATGCTACCGCCGCGGCCGGGATCGAACCCGGCTGTTCCGGGTCTGCAGCCGAGGACCATAAACAATGAGCCACCGCGTTGGCTTAATAAAGAGCTCATTGGAGTCATCTATCAGTATATCCGTCTATTCGTCGACGCTGTCAAACCACGTGACGATACGCTTTATTGAAGCGGCCATGATCACTCGAGGAGTTGCAATAAAAACATCATAGCCTATTCGGTGGAGGCACCAATGTTCCGATGTGCATTTGCAGAATTTGAAAGATGTGCATTGTTGTGCTGCCACCATTTCTGCCAAGAGTAAATAGGCGCAAAGTTGAGGTGTGCAGAACAGGATAGATCGGGACTTATTCGTAGCTTTGCCATTATTAAAAAAATCAAAAGAAGTGGGCGGATACCGGCATAGCGCTGTTTTTTTTTTAACTTTTTGTTCGTACACAGGATTTGTGCTGCTTCGCTGCCATGAAGTGTCTAAGATAAGGCAACAAGCAGAGTGAGAGAGTTATAGAAAGTCAGGGAGGCTAATTAGGCAGTGACCCACTTGCTACCCTACAAGCGGACATGAGGATGAGCAAGCTAGAGGGAGATTGTGGACATGCATCATCACAGCACAGTACAGAACTTGTCCGCGGTGGACGTAACCTGAGAGAACACAGGACGCACTCATAGTCTACAGTCTGCAGCTGAGTCTGTCTGTCGTTTAGATATTTGACGAACTTTGGAGGCAAGGCCAAGGAAATTCCTGGCTTCCGTTAGAAAACGACAATCCTATCGCGATAGTGCTGTGTCAAGGACATAATGAGCCATGGCTGGAATGAGCAAGAGAACAAAGTAGGTGGGCAATCGCCTCCTCACATCTACAGTGCTCCCATGCTGGAGTGTCTGCAATTCCTTTAAGGTGGGATTCGTAATTTCTATGCGCTCCTACGATGGATGGACATAGATTTGTTACATAGAGGAATAAATGTCGTATTCGACAACCACTGCTGCGAGATGATTTATGTTTGGTTGGAATTGTAAAATATTTAATCGTCAAATTCACTCTTTGGGCAAAACAATTTGGCCGTTCCCAGAATATATTTTTCCCAGGTGAGTCCACAGACACGAGAAGTACCCGAATATAGTAGAATAATTTCTGAGGTGAGAAAATGTCCGCATGATTACATGACCTCATAAAGTAAGGTTATGGCACTGGTGTGCTGCAAAAAAATTCATCCAAGCACCATTGAGCATAATCAGCGTAAATGAGCGATTTGTATTAGTGAATTTTAAATACATGCTTGATTTGAAAGTTGGCTGCAGGACAGGAAATCATGATCATCATCAGCCTGTCTACGCCCACTGCAGTGCAAAGGCCTCTCCCATGTCTCGCCTATTAACCTTGTGCATTGCGAGCTGCGGCCACCGTATCTCACCTACCTAACCACCCACCTAACTTTCTGCCACCCCCTGCTACGCTTGCCTTCTCGTGGAATCCTAACGTTACCCTTAGGGACCAGCGGTTATCTTGCCTTCGCATTATTTTCCCTGCCCAAGCGCGTTTCTTCCTCTTGATTTCCACTATGATGCAATTAACGCGCGTTTGACAATAGTGAAAAACAGCGCTAAAGAAGAAGCCGGAAGGCGAAACGAGGAAGTGACAGGTTCGACAAGAGCAAAGTTTTAAAGTTTTTAAGGTATGCCGACGATATTTTAGTTGTGTTAGCCAAGCAAGACGCACCAGCTTATAGAGCCACTGTAAATGAAATTCTAGATACATTTAATGAACTGAGCCATGGTTTGGAATTCACTTGTGAATTTCCTCAGAAAAACAAGTTACAGTTATTGGTCTTGGAACTATCCTTGGTACGAGATAGATACTGTTGGATGTACAAGCCTCGAAGTCAAAAAGAGCTGTTGTCCTACGAGTCAGCTCACTCAAAAACAGTTAAACGAGCCATAGCCACATCCGGATTAGGATCTGCACTAACAAAATCATGCGAGCATTGCATGCAAGAGAGCTTCCAACTGCAGTCCGCACGGTTACTGCAGGCAGGTTTTCCGCAGACTGTGATTTCGGCAGTGACTGAAACTCTGCTTCAAAAAGTTAAAGGCAAGTAGAAGAAAGTTACTCAGGAAAGCAATAGGAGGCTGAGGCCAGCCGTTATCCCGTATTCGCACCGGGTAGCACATAATTTGAAAAAGGTTGCGAATAAATATGAGATTCCCGTAGTCTTTTCTGCCCCTTGCAAGCTAGCTACGTTGTGTCACAGGATAAATAACGAAAAGCCGAGACAGCAAACCTGTGGCGTAAAGCATGCCAACATGTTCGTCAGGTGTAGGGTAGGGGTGATTTACCAGATACCGCTTACACGCGACAAAGTTTATATTGGACAAACTGGAAGGTGCTTGAACGAACGTTTAAGGGAACATGAGCGCTCACTTGAAAAAGGCACTGTCTCTAATCTAGCGCTTCATTGCAAGGAGTGTAAATGCATGCCTCGTTTACGCGAAACTGTAGTTCTTGGTAGTAGAGACAGTGTTGCACGGGAATTGAAGGAAGCTTTCTTTATAAAAAGAAAGGGCTTGGAATGCGTCAGTGACGCGTCTAAATCCTTGTACGGGAGTGTACTTGCCTTTTTGGAACAACATTGCTAAAATTTTTATTGTTAACTACGCGTGTTTCAATCGTTGAGTGTCACTGTTGCACCGTTTTATTGTCAAGGTCTGTGAATTTTTTTAGCCTTACGTTGCTACATTCTGTCAATTTTTATTCTTTCTACAATTCCATTTCTTCAGTTTTTATCAGTTTTACCCTTGTTATCTGCTATGGATGTTTTATCGGTTTTTATGGCTCTTTACACCTTGTGACATTAACTGTTGAAGTCAACATGTATTTTTTTATGGCCATCCCTTTGAGTTTCTGCTTACTTTTAGCCTTTTCCCCTGTTCTGGTTTTTTCGCTTTTATGGCTCTTTACACCATGTGACATTAACTGTGTAGTCATTGAGTGTAGTTTCCTTTTTGTTACCACCCCTTTTGAGATTCAGTTCACTGTTGACTTTATCACCTTGTTTTGTTTTTTATCGCTTTTTGGCTCTTTGCATCATGTGACGTTGACTGCATCTGACTATCTTTGCCACTGCCTTCGTATATATTGCGCGAGTTTCGCTCAATAAATTCAGTTGTCAGTCAGCGCTCTTTCCTGTCACTTCCTCGTTTCGCCTTCCGGCTTCTTCTTTAGCGCTGTTTTTCACTATTGTCAGAATGAACCAACTAGCCCAGCAAAATGTTCTGCTAGATAACCCGCGTTTGTTCCCTCACCCACTCCGCCTGTTTCCGGTCTCTCAACGTTAGACCTGTATTTCTTCAATCCATAGCTCGCTGCTTTGTCCTTAATGGAGTATTCCACTCTCCAAGGTGAAATGCCCTAATGAGTGTCCCCTTAACGGTTTTCACCCAGCATTACGTCGGAGGAGTCACCTATAACGACCCACCTCATTAACGATGATAGACATTCAATATTTGGAGCCTAGGGCACCTTGGTTAAGTTGTTTTCTAACCGCGGCGATAGATAAACTGAGAAATCAAATTTTACCTCGTAACCGCTCGGAGCGAAGCAATCAGTTTTAGTGTCCTAGTTTACGCACAGTTAAGCTCCGTAGTGGGGTGTGGGGAAGTTTGGAGAGAGAAAATGCGTTCAGAAACTATCTCGCTCCTATTTACACCGATAGAGCATTGAACATTGCCTACAGTGCTCACAGTTGTCACGCGCACAGTAGGTTACATGCCCTCTTTCGTAGGCACACAGCGCGCACCGACGTGAAAAAAGAAAACGTGATGCATAGCTCACACTTACATTACATGGCGGGTCGCCCCTGTGCCGCCCAAGAAAATCCAATGTTCTCAAGGGTTGCTAAACCACACTTCTTTGTAAGGAGAGAGACTAAAACCATCTTTAGGAAAACAGCCTTTCTCTGAAATGCGAAGTTATTAAACTAAAATATAACGAGACACTCGGAGTGGCACCACACAATATATGGTTCTTGAAGGAACTTGGGGTATCGTGGTAAGTTTTCTGGCTTGTCCTTTGAAAGTTATGCATGCTATGAAAACGTGTCAGAGCCAACGCGAAGAAAAGACATATTTCAGCCTACGTTCTTAATGCGGCTCACAACCGCGAAGCCTACCACCTTCTTCTAACTCTACGCTCCTCTTTTCTTCCGCTTTGTCGTTGACACAGAGCACGTAACAATGTGGTATAGCAACCACGGTCGTCACTCTCGTGGTCGGCTTTGCGTCAATCCCATGCGCCTCCAGCTGTGGCGTCCGCCGCAGCTGCCCCGGTTGAACCTGCGCTGCACTCAAAATTCTTGGCATAATTAACGAATCGCCCAGGTTCACTCACCGCCGCTTTCTATTAGATATTCTGATGCAGTACTCGGCTGTCTTCGACTTATCTCAGCCCAGCGGACCACCCTCTATTCCCACGTCTGGCGCCAGCTACACTATCGACACTATCGCCCGATCCGCCAAAAGCCTTATCGCGTGTCGCCGTCGGAGCGCAACGTAACTCACCAGCAAGTCAGAGATGCTTGAGAAGGAGGTCATTCTAGAGTTGTAGAGCCCTTGGGCTGCTCCCGTCATTCTTGTCAGCAAGGAAGACGGCAGATGGTGATTATGTGCGGACTACCTTACACGTCATTTTGAAACGGCTGCTCTACCACCGGCTACCGCGCATCAAGTGCCTCTGTTTCTTCTGAAATCTGTCCTCTCACGGCATGGACAATCGAGAGTGGCAATCAGTGATCGAGGCCGCCAATTCACGGCCGATATCGTTGGAGAAAAGCTTTGTTTGTGTCTAATTGAATTAAACAATACCAGAATAGAATTTGTGCAGACTGTGAAAACTCTAGGCGTTTACTTTGCAGCAGATATGTCGTGGAATGACCATATTAATTACGTCGTTAAGAAACTTTCCAGAACAGTTGGTATCATGCGCCGCCATTGCTTTAATTTTCCTACGTCAGTCAACATGTTACTTTATCACTCTTTGTTCTCTTCCATAGCCAACTACGGATGTATGGTGGGGGCAACAACAGCCGAAAATATTAACAAACTCACAGTCTTACAAAAACGTATTATACGCATTGCATGTAAAGTGCCGTATTTCTTCCACACTGCGAGCCTTTCCCACCGACACAACGTTAGTCCAATGAAATCCATGTATAATTATAGGCTGTGCCATAAATATAAACTCGCCATAATGAAAAATGATGACTCCTTACTTACACTTGCTGGGTTAGAGCAAAGCAGAACTGTGTATGATACCCGCGCAGCAGAGCTTTGGAATGTTAAGAAATGCCGCACAAACTATGGCAAACAAATGTTGCAGCATACTTTACCGACACTTCTGAACCAGTTGTACTGCTACAAGAATCTTGATGTCTCCAATATTTCTCTTAAAGAATTGCCCCAATTGTTCCTGTAGTTCTTTTTTCTTGCTATTACCATTTTGAGTGGATGTGTCAATTTTGCTGTCCCTTATTTCCTCCTCTCTGCGTTTGCCTTTATAGGCTCTTGGACCTAAAGTAGTTCTTTTCTCCTTTACATGCAGAATGTACTGCGTACTGAACGTACATGTGTCGTTCTATGTACTGAACATACGTGTTTTTTTTCTTACATTTTGTTTGATGTCCTTTTCTGCCGCCGTCAATGCTGCACTGTAAGAGGAAGCCAGGACCTTTCAAGCTGTCTATACAGCTTTTTTCCTGGCTGTCCTCGCAACACCTAGTTGCGGAAATAAACCTTCAAACCTTCAAACCTACCGGCAGACACTCAAAGCTATATCACCCACAGACAAACGGTTTGACTGAACGCATTAAGAGAACACTCACCCGCATGTTTGCCACGTATGTGGAATTTGACCGTAAGAACTGGGACATCATACTGCCCTTCATCACATACGTCGTCAATACCGCCACTCATGAAACGACCGTATACAGTCCATTCTACTTCTTGTACGCTCGCCCACCGCGATGCACCCTGGACACCATACTACCATTTTCTATATATACCAGCGACAACCTTTCTATTGCCGCGATCCTGCCTTTAGCTCAAGAAGCCCGTCGGATTGCTTCTCAAGAGAGCTTCAAGGACAGCTACGATAGCGACCGCGGGCACGTTGTTTGCGCTCCCGGCGATATTGTCAGACTTTGGCGCCCAGTTAGGCGCCGCAGCTTGCACCAAAAGGTACTGGCACACTACTATGGCTCTTACGTGGTTGTGACCAGAATTAGTGACATCAGATATCAGATTGCGTGCCTCGCCGCAACTGGTCGCCGTTCCGCGAAAACTGAACTCGCACATGTCGCTAGTCTGAAGCCATGCCGCTCTCGGGACGCACATAAATCGCCCGGCGGGCTTCCGCTGAGCAGGGCGCAAATGCTACGGACAAAAGAAGACGAAGCAGTCAAGCGTAAAAAGAGGTGGAAGTTGGGGCAGTTGGACACTATCGGGAGCTGACTTGGCACGCCTGGTATGCCTGACGTGGATCGACCTTGAGTAAAGGCTCTGCGCCCGTAACAGTATCTTCACAGCGAGATTTCCGTTCTATATATCTTTCCGGTACCCTGAAGCAGGGCGCACGGGGCCCGAACCGACGAATGGCACAAAGTGCGCTCACGGGAGATCGAGCGCAGTACAAAAGATGGGCACGGTTTTCCATTGATTGAGTACTGTAACGACTCGGACGTACAGCACGGCGTCTCCTGATGACTGGAATTCACGGCGGTGTCTACAGGCAAGGAATTCAGCTATCTCGCGAAAATATGAAGGAGATTCACTGGGAAAAATTTTATCTCCAGTGGGTTAATAAGCTTTCAGTAATGCTCAATGACAAGGATTTTTTCTTGCCGCTATGTCACGTAAGGATTCTGGTAACTTCACGTTTTTTCGGTTTCTCGTATTTTGGGACAATGTAGGTATGTGAAATGAGTGTTTTTTTGTATTTACTGCTTGCCTGCACTTTTCGTATATTTCACTTCAAGCCAGCGCTGGCGGTCTCTGTTCCTTCTTTTACCGCCGAGTTTTTTTCCCGCTGCTCGCTTCTAAAAGCAATTCATTCAAAGCCTTTTGCCCTTATTGACTGGGTCGGCTTCTTAAGGTGGACATCATCTAGTCTTGAACAACTTGTCTATGTTGGCGGAGCCGGGGCACCACTGAGGCCAGACTAAGTATTCTGATGTTCTATAGGTGTCAACAGTAAATGCACCCTGGAAGCGGATGAAATATTTCTAGAAATCTAGCATAGCAGAAATTTTTTGCTGTAAATTTAAATACTTAATTATGCAGGGAGTGATTCTTCGCCGTTCATTTTCGAACTTAACTTGTAAGTGATGCAGATACTAATTATAAAACTCACCTCTACAGGCTGAATGACAGCCCAGGCGACGCCCGAGGCCAAAGTACTTAGCGGAGGAAAGGGTATGGGAAGGTAGAGAGAATGAAACGGTGCCTAGCATACATTATATCAGACCTGCCGCCGCGGTGGCTGAGTGGTTATGGCGCTCGGCTGCTGGCCCCAAAGACGCGGGCTCGATCCCGGCCGCGGCGGTCGAATTTCGATGGAGGCGAAATTCTATTGGCCCGTGTGCTGTGCGATGTCAGTGCACGTTAAAGGACCCCAGGTGGTCGAAATTCCCGGAGCCCTTCACTACGGCGTCTTTCATAGCCTGAGTCGCTTTGGGACGTTAGACCCCGATAAACCAAACCAAACCAAACATTATACTAGAGCTGTTATGGCCACTAAGACGGGTCAAAATATTAATGAGTTACATTTGGAGGCCCTGCGCGCAGTGCTAAAAATATTAGAATTATTTCACAAGATTTCCTTTCAACTAGACAAATATAAGCGTCCCATTCCGCATAAAAATCGCTGTCATCCTCGGAAGCGTGAGCGAAGAAGCAGGTGCCCACCTGCACCTAAGCCACGTGACTTTGTGACGCCATCACAACCGGCCCGTCGTGGCAGGTGGCAACACACCCAACGGATTGCTGTCCACCGTTGCACGATGGAGGCAAATTAATGATCGGTCTAGAGAGGTAGATCAACCTCGGTCTCACAAGCCACACCGGTTGCTCTATTTGAAACAGCCACTGCACCGGCCGTGGTATGGGGACTCCGGAAGTCTTGCTTCTGCTCTGAATCCTCACTCCAGAAAACATCGTTGTGCAATCCATGCAAGTTGCGTAGTGCTCGACAAGGTTAGCACCTTCCCTATTCCTTAGGTCTCTTGCGCGCTCCCGGAACCGGTCTTTTTAAACATTTAAATGTTTTAAAAATTGATTGTTTCAAATAAACATTGTGCTATTACCATTGAGGATACACCTATGAGTGTACTGCAGAACTTCGAAAAGCATGACAGGGGGCTCACTTTCACGGACAAGCTCACGGTTGAAGACGGCTTGCAGTTCTTGGATGTAAGAATTAGACTTACCAATAAGCACGTTTGCTGGTCTTACTCGCCCAGAGCACAAAAAGATCTATTGCCTTATAATTCATCCCATTCAAAAATTGTGAAGAGAGGAATAGCTAAACTCTGCTTAGAGTCTGCACTCCGAAAATCTCGTGTGCATGATGTGCAAGATAGTTTTGAGAATAAATTGGCTAGGCTTGAGGCTTGAGGTTTCCCTGGGTCGGTTGTTCCCACTGTTGCAGTAGCGCTCTTGATGAGGTTGAAGCCCCGAACTCGTAAGGAGGCAATAACCCCTCCGCAGGCCAAAGTCAGGCCTGAAGTGATGCCCTACGTGCACAAATTTTTTCATGGCCTCAAAAAGGCAGCAAATCGGCACAATGTGCCGTTGGTCTTTTCAGCCCCTCGGAAGCTTGGCCAGTTGGCCCGAAGCATCACAGGTGAAGCCACAAAACCTGGCGGTAAAAAGAAACACGGGAACCGCTTTGCGGAATGTGCCACAGGCGTTGTGTACGAAATCCCCTTGACGTGTAGCACGTCCTACATCGGGCACGTCCTACATAGCGCGAACGGGGCGCTGCGTCAACGACCGGCTCAGGAAGCACGCAAGATACCTAAGGAATAGGGAAGGTGCTAACCTTGTCGAGCACTGCGCAACTTGCAAGGATTGCACACCGATGTTTTCGGGAGTGAGGATTCTGAGCAGAAGCAAGTTAAAAGCAACCCGTGAAACGATAGAGGCATATTATATTCAAAGAGCTGGGTCAGAATGTGTCAGCGATATTTCGGTCATTTTGTATAATGCAGAAAAGGCGTTCCTTTCAACGTTTTTGCGGTAAAGATGTGATGACATTCTTTGTTTCTATTTTTCTTCTATTCCCCTTTCACGGTGTGCGCCTGCGCTGGTCTGAGAGTAATTAAAATGTGTGTGCGTCTCTGAACAAACAGTTGTCAGTCAGTGCTGTGTTCGTCCTTCTTCTCTTCCTTCTTCCTTCCTTTGGCTGTGTGCCGTTGCGCAGAGAAAAAAATATGAGCTTCAATCAAGAATACCAACTAGCCCAAGAACTAACTCTACTGAACATACCTGGTTCATGGGGCCTTGGTCCGAGCAAAACATCAAGAGCTTGTAGAACTTCTTCTGGTCCAAGCAAAGCCACAGCTGCAAATTGAAGAAAAAAAATGTAGGACTTACTAGTAACTAAATGTGACCAGATATTTCACCGAAGACTTTAAAAACTTATAATATCGAATGATAAATAAACTAGCCTTCAATTAATGCTATTTTTGAGCGAAGGTGCAGCGGTACTTCAACCATAGGCGACCACAAACGGAACACGCAGTGATGAACGGAGGCGGACATGAGTTAAGCCTTCGGCAGCGCGCACAGCGATCAGGCGACGCTGAGTACAAAGTAAAAGCCTCTCCTCGGGCGTGTACGCATTGCAAATACTTGCAAATGACATTAAAGCTTTGATAGCGCGGCCACGATGCAAGCAAGAGCTGAAGCTAATGTCATTAATGTCATAATGACATTAAAGTCTATTGCTGACCGGGGGCTATTGCGTTTGGTTTGGATTCAGTGGCTTCTGCAGCGCGATTAAGTAGCTTATGGAAGGAAGACGACGTGTCCTTGATAAGGTGCCGCTTCTCTCATTTCCGGAGGCGCCTTTTGCAAATTCCGTTTCAGCACCTGGGTTTACCTGTGTCCTGTGCGATTGTTCTTTCCATTGGCGCTTCTTTGCTTGGACGAAGCGACGGGAATGTGCAATTTGCTGTGCAAAATTTACTTCAAGAAACTCAGCGACTACCATTCTAATATTTTTCTCCCGCTCTCAGTCAGTACAAAGTTGAAACATTACAGGCATTTTATACTATTATGCAAATTAAGCCATTGACCCCTCTTCGATCTCCAAGTTAACAGAACCGCTGTCTTTCAGTCTTCCAAGCTATGAAGCTATATACTATTACTACTCCTTTTCCTGTCAAAATGTTCCTGTTTCCAGGCATTAACCGCCAGTGTCTTGGCCACTCCCCGTAGTGTGTATGTGCAAGCATTATTTGAAGCCGACCAGCCAACCAACCAACCTTCACATCGCTGTAGTGAAAATCTCGCCTGCCGGGGAATTATGTTCCCTATGCAAACGAACTGGATTCGCGCCATCCGAGCAGGATTCAGACGCTCAGTCGATATTTGGTCTCGCGGCATACAGCCAATTTCACGCAGTTATTCCTGGACCGGAACTGTGCACCGAGGCTAGCTCCTAGCGCCTCCTGTGTCATGCTGGCGGGGGTAGCTCCGCCTGCGCCGCTTGCCTCAGTGGCATTCCCGTCAATACAACTGCCTCCAGAATATAGGCCAAACCTCCAAAATCGTGCTTTTCTTTCATCAGATACGGCACCTGCCCTGACTTCTCCAGCTGCACAACAGCCTGTGAGTGATTTGCCCTCTGGACCACAGACTGCTACATGTTACTAGCATTAAAATACACACAAAGGACAGAGAGCAGAAACACACAGGACCGACGCTAAACTTCAACTGGCGTTTATCGTACACGTATCTGAAGAAATCACTACGCGCATTTGCGCATGCTCGATACACAAGACCTTTTTGATTTCGCTGGTTATCGGCGACACATAGAGTAAAAAAGGAAAAGAAAAAAGTAAATTCACAATAGATTGAAGCGCGTGCTTTTTGCCAGGTATGCAATTTCGTTACTCGTGAGGGCTATTGAAGGGGTACTCACGCAGTTGCTCCTGCTTTATTGATACAAAAAGCCTGAAATATTTCCCTATCTACCTGCTTGTGTGTTTCTGCTCGCGGTCCTTTGTGTATTTTAACGCTAGTAATATGTCGCAGTCTGTGGATCAAAAGCACCATCTAGCCAAATTTAATTCCTTAATCGCCCTTTGGATGGAACACGGGTATGACTCTACAGCCTATACTTCTGAATCGACCATCACCAGTACTATGTGAGACGCTGAGCACTCCGATGGACCTGCCATCAGCCCCGCCAGTCGGGCTGCCGGGCCTCCGCTGTACTCAGAAGCGCCCTCCGGGTGATGCTACTGCTTGTTTCAGTTCGGCCAGCGGCGGCTCACAAGGCAAGCGTTCCTGCCTGACGACAGACCGCCCAGTTGCGTCTACCCACTGCTCAGTGAGTTACAAAGCGACTATCCAAACTCTGGCAACGAAAAGCCTTACAGATGTACCGAGCAGGATTCTGCAAAGCGAATCTGGATGCTTGTGTCGCAACGGAAGGTTTTCGCGGCTTTGCCTCCAGAAAGAAGTCCATTACCATTGCTGTGCGGCTCCTGACCTTGGCTGCTGTGGAACGTCTGCAAACGCTACACTGCATTACAGCTACCAGAGATGTATCGGTGCCGGTACAGGTGTCCCTGGATAATGAATCCGACTTGCAACGTTGTGTTGTCTACAACGTCAATGTCAATGCAGTCAGCGTGAGCTTTACTGTTCCACCCACCGAGTGATGCAAGCACTTTATATAGGAAAAGGGTGCTCTTGCATCGTCACCATGCAGGGCCCACCAACATCGCCAGCCTGCTTGTACTACTATGGTTGCACTTTACGGCCTCGGCCATACAAACCAACCGCCGTCTACTACTCCAATTGCTTCAGACCTGGCATATGCGTAGATCCTACCCTTTCACAACTGAAGTGGAACCTGCACCGGTAGGCGCCGCGGCGTACAGATGTGGCCTCTGCAAAACTGACGACCACGACATCACCTCGCCCACTTGCCCCATGAAGCAGAAGGCAACAAAAAAGAATCGTCATGGGTACTCTAAGCAAATGACTGAGAATGAGAATACATCCCCTCCAACCGGTTTGCAGCTCTCCAGTCGGATTATGACGAGTGGCCCGAATTTCCCGTGCCGCACACGCATGAATGCTACCCAGCAAACTTATAGCGATAAATTGCGTAAAGATCGCCGGCATAAATAGGCTACAAAACAGTGTAGCATCGCGGAACCCCCCAACGATGGCATGGTCGCAGCTGATGACCAAATCGCATGCCTTTTGGCAGAGCTCTCAAGGCTCCGGCAACACCGTGAACTGCTTGCGCGCCGTAGACATGCAGCTGTATCTGGCATAGCCACTGTAAACGACGAATCAGCACCGACCATGTCCCGCCCACCGGCTTCATTCAGCGCTCCTCCCAGAGTATCTGCTGCAATGCCAGATAACTAAAGCATCCCTGGTCCACTTCATGGTGAACCAGTTATCAAACCTGACATCTGTTCCCTTGCAACGCTTGGACTACAAGCCGAAGATGGCGCGTTCCGGCTTTTCTGGTGTGCTCCAGTGGAACTGCAGAGGCCTTTCCACTAAAGTGCGGGAGCTCAAAACTTGTATTCGCTTGCAGAAGCTCCAGGTATGAGCCATGTTACTGCAGGGGACCAGTGCTCTGCCAGCAGTTCCCGGCTTCAGTGGTTACGCGTCGCCTACGATGAACGACCATTGTGTGCACACTGATTCCCCTCCACAAAAGGCGGTGGTATACGTTGGCACGCGTTTCCCTCATGTATACCTCTCTCTGGAAACTTGGTGCGTGTTGTGTTGTGTTGGCTTTCATGGCACATAGGCAACTGAAGTCATCATACGCCATGAACAAGGTAGAGCAAACCTGGTGCACCTCATACCAGGAAGTAGTAGCAGTTGCTGTAAAAATTACCCAAGTCAACTGTTGTGGTGGTATCTTAAAACGTTAGACCAGCAGGTGCCGCTCCCTCCCGTATTAATCTCGGCTGGAATTATTGAGTGTGCGTAGGAAATACCCCGGGATCCGATTTTAGTCCGAGAAGACTACAACGCCCCACACCCAGATTGAGGGTACCCTACTTCGAGCCCCCGTGGCAGGCGTGTGCGGGATGCCTTCGCGGATGCCATGTTTATTCTTATAGATCACCCCGGTTCAGCAACGTGGGCTGTCCGTCACAGTCCCAGTACCACATATGCTCCTGATATGACCTGGTGGTTTGGCCCCGGCACTCCCTCATGGCACCCAGCGCCTGAAGGTTGGGGGAGTGACCACCACCATACCATCATTGGTGTCCATCCATCACGTGCTGCCGGTTACGCTGCAAGTGCACGATGGTCAACTGAGATTGTTTCCGAACTATTCTCAAGGATCTCCCAGCGGAGTCATCACCATCGCTTTTTCACCATCATCATGCGCGTTAAACAGGGCTACCACCTCCACCAGGCAAATGTCGATCGACCGGTTCCTGATATCGGTCTGCTGAACTTGTGGGTTGCTCGCCGCCAGGCCGAGCTGGCAGCTTCTCGCGATCCCACATCAGCACAGGCGCGTATAAGAATGAACCGACAAGTGAAAGGAACACCAATGGGAGCATCCATCTCTGTCGTCATAGCCAATTTAACAATAGAACACGTCGAACAGCGAGCCCTCAACTCATTCCCCCCGAGACCAAAGATTTTCCTCAGATATACTGACGACTGCTTCGCCGTGATAAAAAATTTCAGACTCAAAATTTCCTTCGTCATTTAATCTCCGTAGAACCTGACATTCAGTTCACGCTAGAGGTGGAACAAGAAAACTCCCTGCCGTTTTTGGCCGTCCTCGTGTCCCGAAACAACAATACCCTTCAATTCTCCGTATACCGCAAGCCAACCCACTCAGGCCGGTATCTCCACTTCTCTTCGAACCACCCGACAGTCCATAAAGCATCAGTGGTGAAGACGCTGTTCAGAAGAATTGAGACACAGTGCAGCACAGAATTTGACAGAAAAAAGAACAACGCACAATATTCAAAGAACTCATCATAAACGGCTACCCAAAAGACTTTATTCAAAAAACCATTCGACGTCAAAAATACAACAATCGTCAAGAAATCAACGCACAAAGACCAACACCACAACCAAAATACGTCACTTTAACTTATGTCGGAGGTGTCAGCGAAACCATCGCCCGAATCCTGAAAAAGTTGTGTCTCCAGGTTGTGCACAAGCCCACAAACACTGTTGCACTTTGCCTACCTGTTCCCAAATACCGGCCGCCGAGAAAAAGAACCCAAGGCATTGTCTACCAAATTCCATGCGCCGACTGCGACGCAAGCTACATCTGCGAAACCAAAAATTTCAAAGAAAGAATTCGGCAACATAAAAACGACGTCCGCAAATTCGCAAGAGAGCGCAATACAGTAGCCGAACATTCCGAGGACTCCGACCATAGAATCAACTTTGAAGAAACCCACATCCTCGGAACCGAAACAAATTACCACAAGAGGCTCCTTCTGGAATCCTGGCATATCCAAACCACCCCGAACGATATCAACCGCACAAAAGTGAACCTGCCCCTAGTATATACCCAGGGACCTCGCTCTTCAACGCAACGAAAAAAAGTCGCCATGCAGCACATCCCTGCAGTGCGCCAGCGTGACTAACAGCCTAAACCCTGTCGTTCTTTTCACCCGCCCTCCCCTCCATACTTAAAAGACGCTTGCTACTGCCCTCAGTCACCCCTGATGAAGGAGCCGAGTCGGCTTTAAAATGTTGGGTTAAAGTTAATATTTTTGGATGGAGATGTGCAGTTTATTATAAGTCTTCAAACCCATCTAGACAGGTAAATCTGTCAAAATGTTTAGTTTCTAATCTATCTGTGCAGACTACGGGCTAGAAGCTATGCAGCTTGCCAAAAAGTACATCAAGACCATGCAAGGCATCTCGGTGTTCAAGACACACCTGTAATTCGCCAAGAAATGCAAGGAAAACAAGGTTGTACCCCAGAGCCCACGACTACGACGCCTGGTCCCCACACGGGAAGGACGAAACATCATCAAGGCAGAACAGCACCTAGTGACGGCACGAATACATGAGTGCCGTAGCGTGATTAGGAAGAAAGAAATCGACGCCTTCTTCGCCCGCCGACAACTCGAGCACAAGATGCTCAAACTAGTGACGTCTATCGAGGCATTTGCCAAAGAAACTGCATCATCGGAAGCCGACAAACACCGCACCAAGCAGACAGAGAAGTTCTCGAAACCTCAACGCCGGCCAGAACAACCCCCACCGGACCATTCTGACCTCGTCGCCAACTTCTCCTTCAGGAAGCTCACAACCGCCGAAACGTCAATCCTAGCCAAGGGACACAAATTCAACCTCCAGGTTAATAGACCCCCCTTCCAGCAATCGTATCTGCGCTTGAAGTCGGTATCCGGCAACTGGAACCTTGTGTACGAAAAGAGGTCAGGCTCAAAACAATAGGTGTACTCAATTCAGTGCAAGCACACCAAAAAGAATCAAACCAAAATCCGGACGAAAGGCAAACCCTGCAAGACCTCAAGACAGACACCAACATAGTGATCCTCCCAGCGGACAAGGGCAACACAACAGTCGTTCTGGACCGATGGGACTACGAAGAGAATATATCCACCTTACTCAGCAGTCAAGAATATGGAAAATCAAAGAAGGACCCCACAACCACTACCCAAGCAAGGATAAACAAAACATTCAAAGAAGTATTAGAAAAACACCCCACCTACCGAAACCTCTACCTTCAGTTATTGAGCACCAACGTATCGGCTCGAGCATTCTACGGCTTGCCCAAAGTCCACAAACCGGGGATCCCTTTGCGCCCGATTGTCGACTTCCGGTGTTCCCTTCTTCGCTCGTTGTCAGAATACCTTCACAAACTAATATCCCCAATCGCAGGAAAAACAGCGACCCATATCCGTCATTCCAGGCAGTTCATCGAACTGGTTTCCCAAGCCACCATTGAGGCCAACGAATGCCTTGTCACCTTCGACGTGGTGTCCCTTTTCACAAACATCCCCGTGAAGCTTGCGGTGGCCGCTACCCGTGACGCCCTACAACGCGACGACACACTCGGCGCACGAACCCCGCTGAGTGTAAATGATGTGTGCCGCCTCCTGGAGTTGTGCCTATCAAACACGTACTTCTCGTCAAACGGGGAATTTTACCGAGAAGTGAAAGGAACACCAATGGGAGCATCCATCTCTGTCGTCATGGCCAATTTAACAATGGAACACGTCGAACAGCGAGCCCTCAACTCATTCCACCCGAAACCAAAGATTTTACTCAGGTATGTCGACGACTGCTTCGCCGTCATCAAAAAATCTGAGACTCAAAATTTCCTTCGTCATTTAAACTCCGTAGAACCTGACATTCAGTTTACGCTAGAGGTGGAACAAGAAAACAACCTGCCGTTTTTGGACGTCCTCGTGTCCCGAAACGACAATACCCTTCAATTCTCCGTATGCCGCAAACCAACCCGACAGTCCATAAAGCATCAGTGGTGAAGACGCTGTTCAGAAGAATTGAGACATACTCCAGCACAGAACTTGACAGAAAAAAAGAACGCACGATATTCAAAGAACTCATCATGAACGGCTACCCAAAAGACTTTACTCAAAAAACCATTCGACATCAAAAACACAACATTCGTAAAGAAAGCAACGCACAAAGACCAACACCACAACCAAAATACGTCACTTTAACTTATGTCGGAGGTGTCAGCGAAACCATCGCCCGAATCCTGAAAAAGTTGTGTCTCCAGGTTGCGCACAAGCCCACAAACACTGTTGCACTTTGCCTACTTGTTCCCAAATACCGGCCGCCGAGAAAAAGAACCCAAGGCATTGTCTACCAAATTCCATGCGCCGACTGCGACGCAAGCTACATCTGCGAAACCAAAAATTTCAAAGAAAGAATTCGGCAACATAAAAACGACGTCCGCAAATTCGCAAGAGAGCGCAATCCAGTAGCCGAACATTCCGAGGACTCTGACCATAGAATCAACTTTGAAAAAACCCGCATCCTCGGAACCGAAACAAATTACCAGAAGAGGCTCCTTCTGGAATCCTGGCATATCCAAACCACCCCGAACAATATCAACCGCACAAAAGAAAACCTGCCCCCAGTATATGCCCAGGGACCTCGCTCTTCAACGCAACGAAAAAAAGTCGCCATGCAGCACATACCTGCAGTGCGCCAGCGTGAATAACAGCCTAACCCCCCTCCCCCGCGCCTTTCGCGACACAGCTGTCGTTCTTTGCACCCTCCTCCCCTCCACCTTTAAAAGACGCTTGCTACAGCCCTTATACCCCTGTCACACGGGCACTTGTAAGGCCTTAGAAATTAAGGTCCTTTGCCCCAAAGGCGCGTGACGCGCATCTACACGGCAAAGCGTCGAGACCTTTGCGATAAAGGTCAGTAACAATAAAGGCGGCCGTCAGCGGCCTTAAAGTTGCTTAAAGGAGCAACCCAGACGGCAGCGCCAGCTAGCGAGCTCAAAGAATAAAAAATTGACGCAATTTTTAGTTTTGAAACTGTAAAAAAATATCTAATTTATCTTATTTAATGGTTAATTTTGCGTTACAGTGCACTTAACCCTAGAGGAGGCTATGACTAAAGACATCTACACTGCTAAGAAAGGACTTGAACGCTTTTCAGCAGCCGCATCGACACACACGTGCTTGTGAATCTCGCTTTGCTGTTTTTTCTTCGTTTGCTCTTTGTTGTGTGCGTGTTTTGAGTTTGCTTGTGTGCACAAAGACACAAGCAACAAAGCACGCTTCTCGAACACGACGAGGAGCCGAACGGAAAATTGCGCCTACCGTGGTCGGACCGAGAACGATGAAAAAAAAAGAAACTTTGTTACAAAATATCCGTTTCTCATCGTCAGAACGCTCGTTTATTATCGTGATAGCTACTTTTTCCAACATAAACGAAAGCACTCTTAGCTGAAGTGCTACCGTCTGCTTTAATTTCATAATGTTACTAGCGCTGCTGCACACACAGGGGTGACTTTTGGCATTCACGGAGGCCGCGTTCTAGCTCCTTTGGATTTGCCGTGTAGCAGCGTCGCTGCTCCTTTTCGGATTTCCTCCTTTAGTGCAATAAGACAACTTTACGGCAAACGCCGAGAAGAAGCCCCGTGTGACAGGGGTATTAGTCACCCCTGATGAAGGAGCCGAGCCGGCTTCGAAACGTTGGGTTAAAGTTAACATTTTTGGTTGGAGATGTGCAGTTTATTATGTCTTCAAACCCAACCAGACAGGTAAATCTGTCAAAATGTTTAGTTTTCATGAATGAACTATATTACTGCTAAGGCTCGCAGGTACCAACGCGATCAATCATGAAGGGAGTAGCATGCGTGGTGCGAGCAGTTTTATGCGAAGTCGTCGAATGCATCTCTCTGGTGAACTTTCTGTGCAATGAAATAAGGTCACCGTCGCCCCGACGCAGCTAGCACCGCATGCTTCACACCTAACTTGTCTCCGGATGATGTCGCCAGAGAAGCGGCACGGAAATTCTTTCCAAAATATGACGTGTAGCCCCCCTCAGCTAACCAGTCTAACTTGGCAGGGATTCCAGCTCATGGAGATACACTGCCATCAGCACCAGATGCCAAGGGATTTGCGTCTCCTTTTACCATGCCTGAGTAGCTTGCAGTAATAGATGAGGCTAAACGAAAGACATCGCCCGGTCCGGATGCCATTCCATATGAGGTGTACAAGAACATGAGTTGTGCTGTCCTCCCTCAAATTCTAGACACCATTATCACAGTATGGCTAAACGCCTCTGTTCCTGAGACCTGGAAATTCACCATTGTTCCCAATTCCAAAAGCAGGGAAGCCACCTACGGACCTTGGCAACTTTCGGCCTATTTCACTAACATCAACGCTGTACAAGCTGACAGAGAAAATGTTAGCCACACGACTTTCGCGGTGGCTGGAGCACCATGGTTTCTACCACCCCGCCTAAATTGGCTTCCGTTCATTCATTGGCACTGAAGATGGCTTGGCTGTCTTGGCGTCGCAAGCTCTGTCATCAACTCGCTGCCACAGTGTACGTACCATTTTCACCATGAATATCGAATAGGCTTACGATAGCATAATTCATGCTGCCATTTTGGATTCTACTGACATGCTGCGTTTCCCTCTTCGAGTATGCAATTTTATACACTCCTTCCTTGAAGGCAGGAGAGTTGCCATAAGCCTCAGTGGTGACTCCATAGGATCATTCGTCTCTGTTCGCGGTGTACCGCAAGGCTCGGTACTGTCACCAACGCTGTTAAATACCGTATTTTCGCGCATAATTTGCGCACTTTTTATTTATAAAGTAGGGCTCGAAGAAGGGGGTGCGCAAATTACGCGGGGATTCCGCGAGCGCGACTTAAAAAACTTTACAAAGGTAATAACGCGCAATATAGGTATAGTGTGTGTTGCAGCGTATACGTCAGCACCCGAACCCGCACCCCACGCTGGCCGCCCCCCGAAAAAAAGTTCACTCTAAATGAAAAGCCGCGCAACCCCCCCCCCCCCCCCCCCCCCCTTCCCTTTGCGGGATGGCATGAAGGTGCGTGCATGAAGCTGAATAAGATGCTAAAACAGTGTCATCGCTTGCAGCCCAACCAGTTGTTCGGTAGTTCCGGATTGCGTAAGTTTGCTTTCGCAACTTCGTCCGGGATAGCAAGCTCGAATCAATAAATCCCATATCACACCATTCAATTTCTTAACAGTACCGCGTGAGCGTCGACCAAACTGCTTGTCGGCGCCTTATCACGGCACGGAGCTGCGAAGCCAGCGACAATAGACATGTGCGCACTGGGTTGCCGACACGATTGTCGTCTATGGGCAAACTTGTGCGCACGCTGTTATTCTTGCTGGCTTCACCGCTCCGCGCCGTGATAAGTCACTGACAAGCAGTTTGAAACTTGCCGTATAGTTGTGATATCCCATCGCAATACATGATCGAACAGCCAAACGCAAGCCGTCAGAGCCACCAAGAAAAGCGTAGCCGGCAGTCGAGTCACATGCATCAAGCAAACCACTGACCAAACAGCGGTGTTGGCTCTTCTATCAGCTGCCCCTCCCCGGAAGCGCTGCTGGCCGTCCCGAGTTGCGATGCGGCTGGTGCCGCCGCGATTGTAACAGCGGCCTCTGACACCACCATGAACGCCCAGTGCACAAAATATTCAAAAAGCCTTCTGAACAAACACGCGGAATAGCCGATTGCTACTGGGTAGCAATCGCCCAACAAGCCACTCTGCCATAGTGTAGAGCCCGCGTGCATGATGGTGGTCTAGCGCAGCACGGTGGGTTAAATATGCTAGTAAAAAATGTTTTTTTTTGTAAACCCGGGTGATAATTTAAGGGTGCGCAAATTATGCGAGGCAGCAAATTATGCGCTTAAATACGGTATTGCCTTGATTCCTCTTGCATGGCGCTTACATGATGTCACTAACGTTAAGTTATTACCGTACGCCGATGATATCACGTTGTGGAGCACTCACCATTACCTTCTAACTCAAGCGGCGGCCCTACAGTCAGCCTTAGATATTACCGCTAATTATGCTATGTCTGTCGGCCTACAGATTTCTGTCAGCTAAGCAACGTTCACGTCAGCGGCTAACTGCTGGGGACGCCGTAAACTCGCTGCCACGCCAATCCGTCTCCTACTATCTGGAAACCTCCTTCAAGAATCTTCAATATAGAAAATTCTGGGTTTATCGATACATCAGTCCGGAACGGACACTACCTGGCTTTCTGAGGCTAAAAAGCAGGCGTTGCAGACTTTTGGCCTAACGATTCCCCGTGGTCTCACCCGTGCAGTGGAGCTTGTGTCCCGGAGGATCCGGGTCGGGGTTGCCCTCGCTCCTGCCGTAACTCGGATGTGGCCTCACTTTCGCCCCTTATATCCCCGCCTAGGATGTACAGTCTGCAACTCGCGACATACTGAAGCTTCTTGTAGGTTTGCCCGGCGCTGAAGCCAACCAGAATTGGCCACGTGGCAGCAGCGGGTCTCCAGCCGGACAACCCGTCCTCATATCTTGCTTGGACGCAGAGGTCACCTCACCGCTCCCTCCTTGCATTCATTGGATCGGGCCACCTTTTCTCCTTCATTTAAAACCCACCCATACTTTTCTTTCCTTCCTGTTTTCTTCCTAACTTTCCTTATGCCGAGTGGCAATAAATAACGCTATAAAAAAGCCCCTTATTCGCCGTCTGCTCTCTTCTCTTCCATATTCAAGAAATTTCAAGGGACTGATCGTGGGCATAGTAAGGGCATAGCATAGGATCGTGGGCATAGCTGCTCACCTAACGCACATTTATTACACACTCTTTGCTCGCACGCTACAGTATTCTAACCAAGACGTCCCGGCTCACTGTGTATAAATGGTCTCAAATGAACGAGGGGAGGATGGCGTATATGCTAATTAAAACGGCGCGGCGAAAGGATACTACTTACGGGGAATGATGCAGCTACAATCGATACCACACATAATGTGGCGTACACAACGCTGGACCGAAAAATATCGAGAAACACTGGGGCTCCATGTAGCAAGCACTCAATCCATTTCAGCGTGGCGATTTCGACAGACACCTTGGGAAAATCATTATATTATCAACACTTTTCACTGGTATGTAAACCACCTTCCGAGCACCAGTAGTTAAGGTAAACAAAAATATGGAAAAGAAGCGTCTCAAGCCCGTTTGCGGAGATAACCAGATACGCATTCTTCGAGTCCGTTTCCGATAAGAGTTCCTTTGTCCACCTAGCTTCACCGTGTGAGGCCAATGAGGGTGTTTCATGCGCCGCACTGGGTGTCCATTCTCCCCACATAATATGAGCAGGCAGTACTATACCCTGCCATTATCCTGCTCCTCTGGGCTTACTCCGCAGAGGCACCTTGTCGTTTTCGCTCTGTGGTTCTTTGATATATTGAGTACCCGCGATAGATTAGTGGTGCGAGAGAGGCTTGTGTTTCCTGTTCGTTTTTATTTTTTCAATTTGCATTACGGTATCTTGAGAAATAGTCATCCATGATGGCCGAAGGTTGTCTGTTCGGTCAGAGCGAATTTTTTGCAACTGTGAGATTGCGAAAAGCGCGACAAACTTTTTCTTCGAAACTGCCGATCTGCTGAGCTTTTGGGACAATACGAAACAAAGGGCGTCGTTAAAGAGGAAGAAATACGCACTTTAGGTTGAAAAAATTGTGGCCAAGGCAGCCCAGGTCATTACCCACGCTACTGCAAATTAACCGATTTTTAAAAAGATAAAGCTTGTAACGACAAAAAAGTGCTCGATGAGACAGCAAAAGCCATTTAGAGAACTGAATCAACCTACTACAACGAGCTTGGCAAGCTGCTGCCAGCAATACCTCTAAATTAAAATTGAAGATAAGCTCTATATTTTGAACATCCCCATAACAAGCCAATCAGCGATATTTAATGTCACTTAATTTTAAACTTACCACAGTAAGATTTAAAGCTCACGTTTATTTCAAGACATCAAGATACCTTAATAACCAGATCATCAAGTGCCTTCTTAAAGCAATTTAGGCATACAAGATAAAGCGGATGCTCGGTGTTTTACGGTATGTGAAGGAGGAAAATTCAACATAAGGAGCAGGTAACAGCAAAATGATGCCCCCGGTGACAACATTCGCACAACCGCTTTAAGATCAGAACACCTTAAAGACATTGGCAGAGTCATCGACCATTTATTTTTCATTTCCGCTGCATGGGATGTCTTTAACCCGCGTTTGTTCTCTGACCCAATCTGCTCTCCTGCAATCTCTCAATGTTGCACCTATCGCATTCTTTTCCGTAGCTCCATACACTTTCAATAGACTTGGGCTGAGCATGTAATGCGAAAGCAAAACAAAAACAGGTGATAATTAAGGGCAACAAAATGGATTCGGTGTGAATTAAGGCAAACGTAGTAGGAGGCGGCAGAAAGTCAGGTGGGCGGATGAGATATAGAAATATGTGGTGACAAGGTAGCCGCGGTTGGCACAGCATACTGTTATTTGCAGACATATTTGAGAGGCCTTTGTCCTGTAGTGGGCGTAGTCACGCTGATAATGTTGTCATCGAGTGGAACGTGGTTCGTGTAGTTGCAATGATAAAATCATTATCAAAACGCTTGCTCATAGAATTCCTGTGGATTCAGTAGATCTCACATACGAGAGGCAATCTCCGCGAGATGTACGTCTGCTCCTGCAGAAAAAACAGTTGCTACAAAATGCACCGTGCTGTCCTTTTCATTGTGATATAGGCACCCGCATGCGCATTAAAACATTAGTTTTTTTTTAAAGTGTGCCATGAGGAGGACATATCAGTTGTTTTAGTGCGCTAGCACCGCAGCCCACAGTCAGTGATTTTGCCGTTCTTTAAGCCTTCTTAACCTTGAAGCAATGAAGGTGGCAGGCGGGGCACTTAGGTCACGTAACCTTGTGATATCATCACAATCTGTGTAACGAATTGCGTGCGAACTACCCACCGTCGCAAACAGGAGGTTTCTCGGGAATCGCAACCTGGGCCTCACAAGCCCCACCTGTGGCAGCATCTGCCATCGCACGGCAATGGAGCATCACTTAACCGCTGCACCACTGCGCCAGGAATGGCCTGAAGACTCTCCGCGATCTAAGAGTGCAAAATAGAGGATGACAAATTAAGCATGTATAGGAATTAACACAATAACGCTACCATGTTATACTCTTAAGGAGCAGCTCTGGTGTCCTCGTCAATTTTAGTGCGCTAGCACTAATGGCTCTACTCCCCGATTTCTCCGATCTTTTTCGGAAAGCTGCTTCACCGACACCGAAACAGATCTGAAAAGCTAAGTACTAGCTCACATAAGTCGCATTTGGCCTAACCGCGGTAAATCTTGTGTTTTCTGTCTAATTTGCAATCCTTATAAAGAAAAATAATTTTGCAGCACTGGTTTAGAGGTACGGCATTCGCCTGGCGTGCATAAGATCGCGGTTCGAAATCACGATCCCGACACAATTCTTCACTAGCCAGCCTGCTGGGATCCTATTCATAGCCATCAGTGTCATTACAGAGAAAGTAATTAATTTCGCTGTCAGAAAGGGAGTCATGCAAACAGACAAAATTTATTGAGTATTAATCAGTGGGTTATTGGAGGAGGTAATAAGGGATACAGATCTCGAGGAGCTGAGAATAAAAATTAAAGGTGAATAACTTAGTAATCTACGATTCGCTGTGAAATTGCCTTGCTAAGAAACTCAGAGGACCAATTGCAAAGCATGGCCGGTGACCTAGAGAGGCAAAGAAGAACGGTGGGTCTAAAAATAATGTGCATAAAACTAATGTTGAACACTCTTGGTAGCGAACACCTTGCGATAAGCATAGACTCACATCAAGTAGTAAATGAATGCATGTACTTAAGGCTGGTAGCGGCCGCAGATCCTGACCACGAGAGTGAAATAACCATGTCGTTATAAAAGAGGTTTCGTGCGCATGGAAGCTGCTCCCACGTAATGAGTGAATGGAAATTTACCATTATCTCACAGCCCAGAATTATAGAGCAGCTGCACCTGACCGCTACACACCTATGGGTCAGAGAGATGGAGGCTAGTAAAGAGAATTAAATTTAAATTGAGGACAACGCAGCCACTAATGGAAAGCAATCTGACGGGCGTAGCGCTAAGACGCAAGAAGAGAGCAGAGCGATTCACGAAACAAACGTGAGTAGATGGCATACTCCTCGAAATCAATAAGAGCAAATGAGCACGGACAGGGCATGTAAGTTGAAAGAAATGTAAATGATGGCCGTTTAAAGCTACGGAGTAGACTCCAAGAGAAAGTAAGCCGGGCAAGCGGCGGAAGACATTAAGGTGGGTAGAATAGATTAGGAAGTCTGTAGATATACAGCGACCGCAGCGGGCCCTGGATAGAGTTAATTGGAGAGAAATGGGACAGGCCTATTTCATGCACTGGGCGTAGTTAGAGTGTGGATGACGCGATCTAGGTAACTTTATTTTAAAACCGTTGTACTTCCCACGAAAACTGTACAGTGTGTATCACACATCTGCAGAGTTTAACTTGTTCAGCCTCGGCTAAAGTTACTTTAAATGCGTCAATATGTATACTTGACTGTATTCAAAAAGCAATTTTTTCAAAAAATTTGGTTTTGGATCTCCGAAAATTACACTTATATTCGAAGAGGCGAAACATCTGGTCACTGCTACCAGTCACGCTATCAGTCTGTTACGAATGACAACATGCAAGTCCAGTGAAGCCTTAGGATGTTTTGAGCTTTAGGTAAGGAGGTTACGATTTGTTGCATGCATGGCTACGGGCGTGACGCTTGGAGAGTAAAGTTCTAAAAGGTGCACTGCCTTCTCTCACCAATTTCGAAATGGTACGCGGCCGACATGACGAGGGCCAGAAAAAGCACCGATGCTTTCATCACAGTTGGCCAGCTGATATGACGTTTCTCCCGGAAAGGTATAGAAGAGAGATCGATATTAAAGCAAAATTCTTTCTTAATCTTTCAGGGGGCATATAATGGACTTGTTGAAAATGTCACTTTAACAGTTCGGCGATCCCATAATCATATTGTTCAGCAGGCAAGAACGACAT
Organism: Amblyomma americanum; assembly: GCF_052857255.1. Lineage (NCBI taxonomy): Eukaryota > Metazoa > Arthropoda > Arachnida > Ixodida > Ixodidae > Amblyomma > Amblyomma americanum. The sequence goes on along the minus strand of NC_135501.1, from coordinate 27,791,326 downwards.
ACAAAATATGCAATTCTAAAATAAATGATTAAAAAATATCAAGACATGCGTATAAATAAACCGACTGGGGTTTCATTTCGGTAAATAGTGAGGAACTCTTGATGCCAACATGACAACATAACAAATGTATTACTGGGTACAAAACTTTCCATGACGCGAGTCAAAGAAAAAAGACGTTTATTGCAGCTCCACCTCGCTACCTATTCGCCTGATATTATGAAGGAAGAAAGGAACATTTACGCCTTTAATGACTTCATACAATATCAGGCAAATGAGTAGGGCGGTGGAGCTGCAAAAAACGTTTTTCCTTGAACTCACGTCCCGTACCTTTGTCCCCAGTAGTGCGTCGTAAGAGTACTGTTATTAGAAGTGACGGAAGACAACGCTGAAAGCCTGCTTTGCAATAATTCGTCCTGGCATCGGCACAATCATCTATGCTATAATACTTCGTTCTTTAGCTCCAATGAATTGCGCAGGTTGGCTCTGTTGATTCTAATTTCTGACTTAAATGCGAAAGCAGCCGCGGTGGCTCAGTGGTTATGGCGCCCGGCTGCTGAACCGAAAGACGCGAGTTCGTTCCCGGCCGCGGTGGTCGAATTCCGATGGAGGCAAAATTCTAGAGTCCCGTGTGCTGTGCGAAGTCAGTGCACGTTAAAGAACCCCAGGTGGTCGAAATTTCTGGAGCCCTTCACTACGGTGTTGCTCATAGCCTGAGTCGCATTGGGATGTTAAACACCCATAAAGTCTAAATGCGAAGCTATTAAGATATTTATAAAAATGATTCTTACTCCTTATAGAACGGCAATATACAACCACAGTCAAATGTAGGTAACCTGAATAAAATGCGTGTCAGATATCTCGTAATAAATGAAGGCTTTGAAGAGTAGAAAGTTCTGTAGTACTGAAATCTAACTGCTACTGATTTAAATTTGATTTTAAGGTTAAATTGTGACCTAGCACGTTCTTTTATTTTTGGAGAAGATAGGTCAGGACATTTGTTATCTTGCGAAGTAAGAAATTTTCCTTAACATATTTACCCAATTTTACCGTGGCCTGTTTGCAGAAAAAATTAAGCTGGAGCATAAGTAAAAAGTTGAGGGGGATACCGGAATGTGGAGCGGATTGGCAGTAAGGGATTAACTACTCGTTAGCACCCACTGAAGCGCCTAATTTCGGCAACAACGGAAATTAATACAGTTGTTCACCAACTTTGTCGTTAGGCAAAATTTGTCTTCCTTCATGTATCGAATTTGAGACCTGCATCAGGCAGGTCAGCGGCTGTATCAACAAGATAATCTGGATGCTTAGGAGACGACATGGTGAGAGCTTATTCATTTGAAACTTGAATTTGGAATGGTGTAAATCTAACAGCCGGAAAGAATAGAATTTTTTTGAAGAGTAAAATTTGTGTACTTTCTTTTTGTAGCTACACGCCTACGCTTCGGTGATGTTAACAATCGCATTTTGTAAAAAAATTCACTTCCGCTGGCGGGATTTTCCTAAACATTGCAATAACATTGTTCCCACCTCGAGCTATGCCCAATTTTTTCTCATCTTATCATCTGCAAACCTTCCCGGTTAGCTTCGTTCGTTGACGAGTCGCTCGGACAGGCGGTGAACAAAAACACATTCCCGAACCAAGATGAATTTGTCATCAGTTGCCAAGATTTTGTGCAAGCTAATAAGCTTACTTGTAGCTGTACGGCTAATCATGGAAGGATGCTAATGAACACTATCAGCAACTGCCTAAGTACGTCCTCTCCGGGAAAAAAAACTGCACTGATTGTTTAGTACATTCGAATGAGTGCGTACGGATATTTGCTACGTAGAAGACGAGGATGAGTGGGCAGTGCCACGGGTTACGTGCCATTCAGCCTGAGGACATCATCATCATCATCACGGGAAGGAACTCTCGCTCTAGCCGAGGAGACAGCGCGACAAGGGACAATTTTGCTCGTGATTGGTACGCATCAGATTAGTGCTTACGCGCTAAAAGGCCTCTCGCATGTCCTTACAGGTAACCAAGTCTTGTGCCACCTACGACCAAACTTTCCCGACAGGCTTCCTAATTTTATCTGACCAGATCACTTTCTGTCGCCCCTGCTAACCTCTACGTTTCTTCAAATCCAATCTTTTTACCCTAGGAGCCATCAAAATTATCTTTCCTTCGCGTTGTATGCTCTTCAAATACCGATTTGTTGTTGATTTATACTACATCATTAACTCGCGTTTGTTTTCTGTCCCATTCTGCTCTCGTCATGTCTCCTAATGTTGCACATACCATTTTCTTATCCACAGCTTGTTGCAACGTGTCAACTTAAATTAAGGCCTTTTCGCTCGAGTGCTACTTTTCGCCCTATAGGAGGGTACTGACATATTACAACTGTAGTATACTCTCCTTTAGGACACTGGTCAGGAGGAGGAGGAGGAAAGGCAGGGAGACTAAAGCAGCTTTTGTTCATGACTTGAGAGCGCCTAGAAAATGCACTTGCCCTGTATTAATGCTTCAATTATCTTACACTCGAAGTGCGGATCAGAGGTCGTTATCTGTTCAAAGTTAATGTATTCGTTTACAAGTTACAATGCCTCGCTACATACGTGTAACTGTTGTCCCACTGAAAGACTGACGAACACAGCTTAAGATTGTTTCATAATAAATTTTACACCCGGGTTTCTAACTGCAATGCATAAGTTCTTAATAACGTCTGGTAATACTGCCTTTAAATTACTTAGAATGTAATTTCGTTACGAAATCGAAGAATACCGTAGTACTCAAAACCTTCCACCCTCGGCTGTTCGCAGTCCCCTTCTCTGAACGCCTTGTGTGCACAAGGGGTAAACATGACTGGAAAAATCATGCCATTGTGCATGTCACCCTTTCCGACAGGCATTTATCAGTTTCCCTAGCAAGGATACGGATGGCTGTGCTGTCGCTGCAGGTATTTTTCTTTATCTTCACGCAAGCCTATTCCACACCGGAGTTGCAATTTTACGAAGGTTTGGCCTGAGATAAATGCTTGTTTTTCGTATTCTATGAACACTGCGTATAGAAATTGGTTATAATATGCACTTTCCTTTAGCACCTCACTGATAGCGCATACACTGTCTATTATCGTTCGCCTTCCTTGAAGGCAACCTGGTCATTTAGAGGACAGAAATATAAAAGTCTTCTAAATATGTGTGTGTGTGTGTGTGTGTGTGTGTGTGTGTGTGTGTGTGTGTGTGTGTGTGTGTGTGTGTGTGTGTGTGTGTGTGTGTGTGTGTGTGTGTGTGTGTGTGTGTGTGAGAGAGAGAGAGAGAGAGAGAAATCTTTACTGTCCACCGATAGAGAAGGCAACCCTACCTTCCCAACTTTGGTACGCAGACCCAGGAGGGAGTAGGGGGCTCCGCGCTTGGAGGCCTGTGTTGCCTTAGTAAATAGGTTATCTTACCTAACCTTAGCGATTACCTTAGTAAATATGGACATCGGACAATAAGGGGATTGATCAGTAGTTTTTCCAGATCTCGGTGCCGCCATTCCGCCCGCCGCGGTGGCGCAGTGGCTAGGGCGCGACTATTGATCCGGAGTTCCCGGGTTCGAACCCGACCGCGGCGGTTGCGTTTCGACAGGGGTGCTGTGCGATGTTAGTTCACGTTAAAGATCCCCAAATGGTCGAAATTATTCCGGAGCCCTCCACTACGGCGCCACTTTCTTCCTTTCTTCTTTCACTCCCTCCTTTATCCCTTCTCTTACGGCGCGGTTCAGCTGTCCGCCGAGATATGAGACAGATACTGCGTCATTCCCTTACCCTGAAAAACAATTTTCCATTTTTTTGCCGGCATTCGTACGTAGTAAGTTAATGTTAGAGTTCTTTTACGATTCCGTTCCGCTCGTTATCGTGGTGCATTACGCACACAGGGTGGGAAGTTAATATAGAGAAATCGCCTCATCGTCCCTCATCACCTTTAAAATCCTTTGATCCTCACCAACCGCGCAATCCTTTTTTTTTCATTTGCAGTCTTTCCTTACTGGAGATACCTTAAATTTTCTTCGCACCAATACCTCTGTCACTAACGTACTGAATATTTAGATATCATATAAATCTGTACAACACCTGTGTTACTATTCTTTCAGATCAGTGTTGTTAACAAGATATTCGTTCTTGATTCTTAATCCGTACATAAGATTTCTGAGTTTGATTTTTTATTCCGGACTGCTTTTATCTTAAATCCTTTGCTGCAAGCTTGCTTGATTCATTTTCAATATTCGTTATTATGTCGACTGCTATACGCTTATTGTACAGGCTTTAGAATTGTGTGATTGCTATTCTCTCTTTGAGCTTAGAAGCTTTCATGCTATTACCAACTAGCCCGTCAGAAAGTTTTACTTTCATTCTACGTCATTTCTTAATCATCCTCATCATTACCAATGTGACTGCACCCACAGCTGGACAAAGACCTCTCCCGTGTCTCTCGAATTAACCCTGTCCTTTGCCTACCGCGGCCACCCTATGGCTGCAAACTTCATAATCTCTATTAAGGACAGTTGCCGGGCCAGTTGGTACATGATCTCACCGAAAAATTGCGCTTACACGGGACACAAGAAAGGAGACACGCACACACACAGCGCTGAATTACAACTGCAGGTTTTATTGCACTGCTAACAATAAATACTAGACAGGAAAAAAACAAAAACAGTAGAAGGCGAGGCAGAATTCCTTCTGTCGCATCATGTCGTCATAGTTATTCAAGATATTGAATCTCTTTTCTTGCCAATGCCATCGATGGTGTGCTAACGCATGACGCGGCTTTCCTATCTATGATGAAAGCTAAGTAGACGTATTCTTTTACCACTTCCAGCACCACGTTGCCAATTTTGAACTGCCGTTCCCTTGCTAGACTGTTGAACATTACTTTTGTTTTCGGCATGTACATTTTTAGACCCACCGTAATGCTCTAACTAATTGATCAGGATTTGCAGTTCATCTCCTAAGTGATTCAGCACGTCATTTTCTTAATACGAACTTCCGTATTCTAGCTACCGTGTACTGTCATTGCGCATTCCGTAATAATTATGTTGACATTATTATACTTCGCTTGAAAGCTAAGATCGTTATCTTCGGTTAAAGATGTAGTATGGTATGCGGAATTTAACGTCCTAGAGGACCTGGTTTTTAGGGACTCCATAGTGGTGGGCTGCGGATTAATTTCCATCACCTTTGGTTTGTTAGTGCTCTGCCATTGCACAATACGCAGGTGCTTTGCGTTTCGCCTCCATCGAAACGCCGGGAACAGTAGGCGAGCACCCTATCGACTGAGCCACCGCAGCGAGGCGCACGCCGTGTAGAGAGGATTATCTGCATGCAGCGAGATCCTCTACTTCTCTAGTGTCTTTCTTACCACTACCTCGTTCATATTTTTCTTCCATAATAATCATCGTCTTACCCTCTTCATCAAACAAAAGCTCATACGAATCTTCTCCGCCATATGGTGCGTACATCTCACCTTAACGGCCAAGTTCAGACCCTGCACGATGCCAGGATTTCAAGCGGAATGTTGAGCTTTTTTTTAAACATCTTGAGCCCCATTATGCGGCCTTTTGCAAGTCCACTTCCAATTCTACGGTTTGAGGAAGAAAGCATTCACGATGCCTAGACTATTTGAATCTGCGATTTGTACTAATAACTCCCCCTGCTATTCTTTGTACCTAAGCACTAGATGTCACGTCTCCTGCCTCCTTCTTGTCTATCTCGGCTTGAAGTCCGTCGATACAGTGTTTATTTCAATCATTGCCGATATCACGCCTCGACAGTGCCATCGACAATTTTCTCCCCATGCAAGGATATTGGTACGTAGGACTCTGTAGCCTTCAATTTGTTCATGTTCGAAAGGTTAGGTACGGTAACTGCCAGCGTGCCGTTACTGCTACTAAATTCCTGCATGCTGCCAGCTTTAGACTTGTTTGCCAGGAATCCCAGACCTAACCCTAGTGGTCCGCTAAAGCCCGATCCTTCACGCCTAATACTGCATTCAAGTTTCCTTTTTCTCTTGCCCTTATTGTCAATCATTGTTTCCTCAATTGTTTTGTTAACCACGCTTATATCGTATGATATCCAGTCTAATTCAAAGTAACTCTTCCTACAGCAATGCTAGCATAACCCCACTGGACAAGGTTGCAGTGTTAAACGCTGCCAATTTCAGTTTCCATTGACGGTGAGTCCTGTTCCAAAAATTCCTGGCACCCTAAGGCGCGTAAGACGTCCGAGCGCCGTCATAGTCAGTTCGCAGGCGTTCGGGATCGAGGACAGAGTACACGCTAAACAAATTCTCACCCTTAAGGGTGCAAATCAGCTGTCCCCAGACGAACACCCTTTTGGGTGCTAAAAAGGGTGCAAAGATCAGCACCTTTCAGGAAGGCTGCAAAGCATGAAAGTTTCGATGGCGCGCATCTATCCAAGGTTCTTGCTTCATCGGTGAATCAATGTGGAGCACCCTTCCAACATGCATTCGTAGAGGTGTTATGGTAAAATAGTATACCTTTAATGAGGGTGCAACCATTACATCCTCTAAAGTATCACTAAGTGCACCCTTCATTAAGGGTGCTGACCTCTGCACCCTTTTTTAGCACCGAAAAATTGGAAAAGGGTGTTCGTCTGGGGACAGCTGATTTACACCCTAAAGGGTGAGAAATTGTTTAGTGTGTAGTTCTGTAGTTTATTTTAGAGGTTGTGGGATCACGAAGCACCAGGTTGGCCACATCCTGTTTTGAAAGAGGGAGGGTTGTCTGCTCTTGGCGCCGAGATGATGCCGCCCCCCAAGACCTGGCTATTCAACGGTTTCGGCACTCCAATTTTTTTTTTTGCCGATGGACAGTTGTGGTACCACAGATAATCGAACATGGGTCGTAATCTGAGCGTGGTAAATGCAGCACCTCTTCGCCATCGGTGCTTATATCAGCACTTACGCCCCTGTTAATGTATTTTCTACACCGGCAGACTCGTCTGGACATCGGACTAACATGGTTCTAGTATCCAGTTGTTCAGTAATTCGCTTTCATCCTATCATCTTGCAGCCGACCTAGTTAGCTTAGTTGGTTGAACGGGAGGCAACAACAGGATGTGCTCCCGTGCTCAGTCCCCGGTCATGGACCAACTGCTTGAAATGAAAGGTTTTTCTGAGAGGTGAATATCTTTTCTTTGCAGCTATCTGGCTGTGCTGGAGTGTTTGCTAATGTATAGTTACTCCCCTCTTAGAAGCGCGAGGCATAGACGCCTCCGCACATCTACAAAACGTGATTATAATATATTACCTTAATGCAATGTCATTATGCTGTTTGCGCGAATATCACCGCTTTAGTAACGCGCTCGTATTTCTGCACAAATTAGCTAAGGAGCAATCGACGACAGATATAATTGCGGTACTACAATGATTGAGACCTCATGATTATCATTTAGAGGAAACATTGTGTCATCATACTTAATGGCAAACATCGTACTCCGTCCAAACGCTAGAATTATTAGTGTCACGTTGCGCACAGTCCACATCATCGCATCTTGGCAATTTTTAAACACGCCAAAATTTAGCTGAACAACCAGAGCTGCCCCTGAATCCATGTTGGAGGAGGGCTGTTTACACTTCCTGGTTCTTTCACTGGTGGTCAAGAGAACTATGATATATTGCCTGACTTTTGCTTGCTGTTTGGCTGCTAATTTTTTCTTTTACGTTGATATGGAAAGCATATATAACCAACCCTCTTGACAATGATGTCATGTATGAACGAGCGCAACTGGCTGGGGAAATAAATAAAAAAAATGAGCGGGCAACCAGCGACAAAGCTGGTAGCGCCAGCGTGGTGCCTTTATTTGAGACAACGCTGCTCGCAAGCAGGTCGCTTTTGGGCTCCTAGCTTAGCTGTTTCTTTCTATGGTTCCCTTCTGGCAGCAGTAAAATTCGGCTGACTGGCAGAAGATACCGACTAGGCAGCTGCAGTAAGTAGTGGTGTGCGAATAGTGCTTTTTCAAATCCAATTTCAATACGAATAGCTAGCTTCGGTACAGAATCAAACGCGAAAGCGATATTTACGTGAAAGCTTGATATGGGGGCAAATATGCGCAGAAGCTAGCCTGGTGGTTCAATTGATGGAGTGAAAGTCGCAGCTGCCGGAACACTTCACTGTGCTCCAGTACGGTGGCTCTCGAAACGAAATCAGTGTATAAATCATAGCCACCATTTCATGCGCATAAAAAAGTGACCATATGCAAGTGATTGCGATAGCGAACAAGCTAGCGCGGAATATTACAACGAGAGCGTAAACCATGGGCTCCGACATCGGGCACGGACGAATGGTTTGCTAAACCTGGCTGAGTCGTGTCGCAACCTCAATCGTAAAGCACACTGCAGTCGTCGACAAAGTTCTGCACCCATATTCAAACCTCGTGGCAATTACTCGACAAATATTCGATAACTTGGAAAGGAAATCAATTCGTTATAAGTAAATTAGACATAAATTGTTTCATTTGTTCATCTCGTTCCACCACTTGTAATAAGAAACACCTAGCAAAGCAATGCGTCGCGAACAACCAGCGGTACAGTCCAGGCACAGACCAGAGGCAGCCGTTAGTCCAGAGGAAGGTGGCGATTTTAACATAAATATGCTTGCTGATACCAACACTACTCGACAATTTAAGACTGCGTTACATTCCTCTGGTTTTCTGAACCTAATCACAACATCTACACGAGTTACAGTCACTACTCAATCCGCACTCGACTTTATTTTGACAAATATAAATACAAAAGTTCATACCTCTGGTACCCTAACTTCTGACATAAGTGACCATTGCCCTGTATTTATGACTTATCAAACAAACTGCACTCAAACAAGAGAACTTAAAGAACCCATTATAATTCAATCTATCACGCAGGACACTTTAGAAATGTTCAGACAAGATTTATCGACATGTGATTGGTCAACTGTCCTGAACAAAACAAATCCGAATGATGCATACGGTGAATTTATTAAAATCTTTGTGGACATCTATGCAAAGCACTTCCCATTGATAACACTTAAGTCATCAAGGAAAACGAGAAAGCCATGGATAAACCGGGAACACCTCAAATTGATTAGAACGAAAAACCGCCTTTATCATGATTTTCTACGTTCACGTTCCGAAGCCGCCCTAAAGAAATTTAAGAAAACAAGGAATCAAGTAAACGCGGAGATTAAACGTGCGAAGACTGCATATTACCAAAAACTGTTTGCAGATATAAACAGGCAACGACCTGGTGCTGCATGGAAAATTATAAACAATGTCCTTGGACGGGATGACTCCCGTTCAATTCCGAGAAAGGTAACTATTAATGACCGTGAACTTGGAGATCACGACATAGCTGAATACTTCAACCATTATTTTGTAAACGCTGCAACACCGAATAGTTCTCCCTCAGATACAGTCGCCATAGCTTATAGCTGTGCTGAAAGCATATTTTTTGCTCCTACAGATGAAAATGAAATACACAGCACATTCATGAGCCTAAAAAACAGTAGATCATTGGACACTAACGATATTCAAATTAAACCTGTTAAGTATGTATTAGAATTGCTAACGTCTGCCCTTGCTCATATTTTTAATCTTGTCCTTGAGACAGGCATATTTCCAACTTCTATGAAATGTGCGAGGGTATCTGCGTTATACAAAGGCGGTGATCACAACCTTGCGTCCAATTACCGTCCCATTTCTGTCCTCCCAGTATTTTCGAAGGGATTGGAAAAAATTATTCTTTCTCGCATTACAAACTTTTATGATAAGCACAGTATTTTGACAAACTCACAGTATGGTTTCAGAAAGGGACGGTCGACTGAAGCCGCCTTGTTAGCCCTGAAGGAAATAATTTTGGAAAATATTAATAATAATTTATTGACAGCCGGAATTTTCCTCGATTTTAGTAAAGCCTTTGACTCCATTGATCACAGTATTCTCATTAGTAAACTTTCATCATATGGAATTCGTGGTACAGCTTTGGCTTTAGTTAAATCCTACTTAGAAAATAGGTACCAGTGCGTATGTATTAACAACCAAAGGTCATCATTCTTACCAATAGTATGTGGCGTGCCACAAGGAAGTATATTGGGGCCCCTTTTATTTAATACTTTTATCAATGATATCGTAAATATTGACACCACAGTTAAATTCATAATCTATGCTGATGATAGCACCTTACTTATTTCTGGGAGTAATATTAGCGCACTAGAGTTAAAATGCAATGATGTCCTTACTAAACTATCGGCATGGATAAGAGTAAATAAAATCAAAGTAAACCCAACTAAATCCAAAGCCGTTATTTTTCGTGCTCAGAATAAAACAGTTCCTCCGGTGAATTCATTCGTTTTTCAAGACCAGCATATAGAAATAGTCAGCGAGCATAAGGTTCTCGGTGTGTATTTTTCTGCCCATCTTAAATGGGACGCCCAAATTATTTATATCTCTAGAAAACTGTCTACTGTTACTGGCGTAATCTCAGGCTGCCGCACATTTCTTCCCACAAGCGCTAAACTACAAATATATTACGCTCTATTTCTTTCTCATATTAACTACTGTACACTGGTATGGGCAACAACAACTAAAAGAAATATTAACAAGCTTCTCGTTTTGCAGAGGAAAATTGTTCGTCTTATCGCAAACACCGAACCAACATCAAGTGTTAATTCTACAATAGCATCTTTCAATATGATCCGTGTAAATAATATATATGAATTTCGTTTGTTACAAATAACATACTTTTCTTCCACAGGTATGAGTAATTTCTTGACACAACTTGCTTCCCTTGAATATCGTACACCAAAAGTTAACACTCGTTGTACTGACACTTGGTCCTTACCACAGTTTCGAACTGATTACAAGCTGCAATCCTTGGCTCACAATCTGCCATTTTTTCTAAATAAATATAAAGATACTGCTGGATTTAGTCCAAAACAACTGCGAACATACTTTGTGAAAATGTAATCTGTATTTATTCTTATGTCATCTGAGAAAATGTCAGTCATCACTGTACTCTTTTTTTTTGCATTCATTCATTATTGATAAACATTCTGTTGTCTTATTTCTGCTGTGTTGCTCTCATGCATACGCTGTATAATTTCTTTTCTATTTATTTATTGACGACCACTACTGTATTGTTCATTGTTATTTCGTTTTGTCTGCTGCTGCCATGTAATGGTTTCCTGGGCCTTCGTCAAGCTGTCCGTACAGCTTTTAGCCCAGGTGACCATCCAGATACTTTCTGGAGAATAAAATATGATTTGATGATTTGATTTGATTTGAAGGAAGGAAGGAAGGAAGGAAGGAAGGAAGGAAGGAAGGAAGGAAGGAAGGAAGGAAGGAAGGAAGGAAGGAAGGAAGGAAGGAAGGAAGGAAGGAAGAAAGAAAGGAACGAAGAAAGGAAGGCCTCAGACGTTGCTGGCACATACCCACTACGGGGGAGTGGCCAAGACACAGGCGCTTAATTGCTGGATACTGGAAAGTTTTGACGGGAAAAGGCAGTCCAGAACACGCACGAGGGACGGAGCGTTCGGCGCTTCTTGCCATCTTCTTCGTTAAGCGCCAGCCTCTAAAGATTCCAAAGCCGAAGGCCTGCCTTACAGAAGGATATTCGATTCGCTTTTCGAAATTTTCCAATATTCGTAAAATGTAACCATGATGTATTTTGTGTGCCTTCTGTACTTTGAGGTATAGAAGCGTAGATATTTGGTGCGAACGCTTCCTACCATTGTGACATTGAAATGCTACTTCGGTTTCAGCATGCGGCTTATTTAATTGGCGCACAGGCAAACCCAGCTGCGCACATTACGCCATAGCTTCATTAGCTACAGAAAAGCAGCTGGACATATAAAGAAAGAACACGGCAGCAAAAACCTTGCAAAATTAAGGCTATATCGCAAATTTCGCTAAACAAAACCCACCGAGAACGGGGCTGCATAAGCGAGCTGGGTCGCTTCTTATAATTTGAAGTTCCACACACTTTGTGAAGATGTGGGCTTTGCTACGAGAGCAGATGTGTCTACGCTCTGCAAAACCCTTCCTCTATTTCTTCCTCCCTCCCTCTCTCCCTCCCAGCTTTCACCGCGATTGCCTACAACCACGACTTGCAATGAGAGCGTGCCCTGGAAGACGCTCTGCGGGCGAGAAGGCGCGGTTGCCAGTTAAGATTGGAAATTTGAGACAGAGATCTCTGATTTGACTCATCTGCGTCGTCAGCAAGCGTTGCTAGGGGGGAGCAATTGCCGCAAGAATAATTATAAAGGCAATCCTCCCTGTAGCTTACAAGCGGCTCAACTCAAGGTAAAAGCAGTGCTTGTGTGAGAAATTATTGCAGACGCTGTGAATGGAAGAATATTCGTAGCGCCAGCACGCTCATTCTCCTAGCATTGAATGGTTGAGGGCTAGCCATGAAGGAGGGTCTGGGCAGGAGAGTGGCAGAAAAGAGTACCATATTGCCGGGGAGAGGGAAGGAGGTACCACAAAAGCTGTCCCTGTAACGATAGCTTTGACGATACCCCTTTACCTCCCCCGATCAATGCACTGGTTTTTTTTCCGCTGACCTGCCCCTGTCGTGCCGTCTGCTTTTCGTCTACTTCTGCCCGTCTGTATTTGTGGTCCTTTTAACTCGGTTGGACCAGAAAAAGTCGTTGAAGACAGGAAACTGCATATTTTACTCACCATTTACCTCTTTTGACTCGTGAAACAGTAAAGAAGCATATCGTCATCAGGACAGCCTCTTATGCTAATGTTAGTCGCAGATTGTGGCGCCAGTTTACTGTAAGTGACATTTCCGAGACTGAAAAGTGTGGTGCAGCGGCGCACATACCTGTTTTAGTTCTGATGCAGACGTCTCCATAAAATATTTCTGGCGGTGGCGTTTCGTTGGAGGCGAAATGCTAGAAGCCCATGTACTGTGTGTTGTCAGTGCAGGTTGTTTAAATTATCCGCAGCCTTCTTTTACGGTGTCCCTCATAGCATAAGTCAATTTAGGATGCTATACCTCATAAAACCACGACCAAACTACTTGAGAAGCTGCCAGGACACAATTTCAAGATCACCGTCCTTGGAAATTCAGCTGTGCATTCGCGGTACTCGCCACAGTGATCGAACAGGTGTCCACCACACATTGTACTGCGACGCGGCACTCTCCTGAATTGGTGACAGATTTTGGGGGTGGCGAGCACAAGGTGAAAAACTGGCGTCAGTGCAGATCTCACTAGACATTTGCGCGGGTGCCGCGTATGCACATAAGAATAGCAGACGTGCGACAGAAACCAAATTATCGAAGGAGTGCTTCAGATACTCATTTTTTTCTGTCTGCAGCACGACACTGGAACAGACTCCCGGAAAATGTTGTCACATCCCCAGATCGCGAAAAATTTCGGTCTCGCCTTGAAGAAGTATATAAAATACGAGCAAATGCTGTTGTTTTTGGTATTGTGTAACTCCTGCCGTAGATATGAACTGTGTATGCGCGTGAGTACTGATTGCGTTTTGCTCAAACCAGCACATCTAGTCAAGTCAAGTCAAGTAAACTTTATTCCAGACATGTAAAGAAAATCACACGGCTGAGGAGCAGATGTACGGCGTTCTATGCATTTTGCCATAACTTACCTGAAAGGCTTTTAGTTCCTGGCAATTCTAGATCGACAACAAGGTGTTGCATTGTATTGTTTTAAGGTACAAAATTAGTGCCTAATGCCTAACATTTTTCATTCAGTTACCATTAGTGTATAATGTCTGTTGAAAAGAGTAACGGTCACGAATTTCACTTCGAACTGTGTGTATGGGGTTTTATTTTATTTAGCATAGTGGCACTATAGCAGAAAATACTTTTCAAGCATGTTTTTGCTTGTTTTGATTTTTTGCATAGTTTGTATGCATATGGCCACTCCGGTCTAGCTAATGCGAGGTAGAATTTTGCCATGCTTCAAAACTATTTCATACCAATAGCTATTTCATACGCTTAGCTCAGACTTTCGCCTTTCGCAGAGTTTTTACCAATCACTAAATTTTAAAAATGGGGTTTTTGAGGCAAATACAAGCTTTGTGTGGGATAGTAATACCAGTCTTGGTTGAAGTAAAAAAAAAACAGGTGAACATTGTTAACTAGCAAAGTGATTAACTAAATTCTACTGCTTGACTTTGAACTACTGCTGATAGGCCCGTGTTTGCAATTATATGTATTTAGACGCCTATTAGTACTAGCCATATCACCTTTGAGAACTTTTAAAATGTGATTACCCTCGGCGCTGTGGCTCGAGAAAATTTGGCCATTTGACTTGTTACGAGCACTGGATAGGTTGCTTTGCCTGCATGCTTTTCGAAAGCTCATGTGCTATGGCAAGAGATAGCCAGATTTTTCCGAGCACAGCGGCGAGGGTCACCGCCTTTTCTAAATTCTAACAACTGATGTGGCTATCTGGGATTGCAATCAGGTGTTTATCTGTACTGGCCAAAAGTTAATTATTAGAATTTAGTTAGACACTTTGCAAGTTAATATGATTCGTCTGCTTTTTGATGTCCTCCAACTCCGATATTGCTCTGTCCCAAAATGCCTCTATCTAACTCAAAAACACTCTTTTTAAAAATTATTGTTCACATGCAATGATACACCTGGTAGATCGACGCTGTGCTTTTTTTTTTCCATTGATATAATCCAGTGTTCACTTTCCAGGTTTCATGACTGTCGTTTAATGCTCTTTTTTTAACCGTCCATGTGTTCTGCACACTTAGTGATTAGTTTCCTAGTTCTTTTCTGCCATTGTGAGGGAACTCTGTTTCTCTGTAAGTATCTAAAAACCTTCGCTGCCCACTGGTTCTCGTCAAATTTTCTTACGCGTTCTTTATATAATATTTCAATATGAGCTTCCAGTGCTTCGAACGATGGCCATAGAGAGAGAGAGAGATAACAATTATTAGCATCCGTCAAAAGGTTGACAAGGGATCCGAGGCGCAGCTCGGTCTCAAGGGAATGTCCTCCCCCTCAGCCGTCGACCGGCATCTCCTGAATATCAGCAGCGGCCACGGCGAGACGGATGACTTTACGTTGTCCCTTTTCTTCCTGTTTGAGAAGCAGTGCCCCCCGGGACTCAGATTTTCTGTAAGGTTCTCCAAAGCTAGGACACGTCCATACCATATGGACGCCACTTGCTATAAAGCTGGTGGTTTAGAAATACTCCGGCAAATTTGTAGCTTACGCCACACAACCTCCTCGCTCTTGGTGAGCTGCTTACACGCTTTTGGGAGTACCGCTCTTCCTAATTTGTAATGATTTAGAATTTCTTCATATGTACTAAGATCGTCATCGAGCTAGCCCGGTATTTTACTTACCGGTATTTTTTGTTCAGATTATCCATTTTTTGCTTGACCTGCTTTGCAGTGTAGGGGCCTTCGCCCGGCGCTAGCCCGGCGTTCAGCTCCGCCGCCATGGCAGCGTATATACGCGCATTGCGTGTATTTCCCCGCAGAGCGGGTAGCTGGTCCTCCCAGATGCGAATCAAAGCCGCTGTCGTTACATCAGGCCAGTTGACACGCCTCTGGGAGGACGATTGCTGCGACACTGCCGCTGCTGCCTCCATGCCTTCCACGGACGCCGCCATTTTGTCATTTAAGCGCAAACGGAGGTTAGCCAGCTCGGTTTACGGTAACTACGGTTAGTGGCGTAACTACAGTTTGGCTTTCCGTGTGAGCGCGGCTAACTATAGTTAAGGGTAACCGCAGTTTACTTAACCATGGTTAAGGGTGCCCGTGTAAATTCGGTATAAAGCTCCAAACGCTCGGCATCGGCTCAACCACCAGGATCCCCTTTTCCCCGGACACGGCGATGCCACGCACGGCGAGGCGCGGGTGCTCGGGTCCGTGGTGACGCACGGCTCACCCTCATCCCCATGCGAGGATGTCCCTGTGGATGCTCGGTAACCCGCGGTGTCGCCACTCACCGACGCCTGCAAGCTGCAGACGCCCCCCTGCGGGGTCAAAGCTGTTCTCCTTAGAGTAATTAAAGTTTTATAGTTTTTGCATAAGCGGCTCAGGTTATGAGGCTTGTGCACTTCTAAAATACGTTCAGCCATCTTTCACCAGTTTCGAAGTGGCAGGTGGCCAAGACGAGGGTCAGGGACAGCCCTCGTGCCTCCATCATTGATGCGTGGCTAATGTTGCTGTCTCCCCTGAAACTGTTTGGAATAGAAAGCGCAAATATGACTTATGTGCACACGCCAGTGTTATATGTGCCAAGTGGTACACATTTCGCAGTGTCTCTTACGGCGAACTTTCAAATGACTAAAAACCTCAGGGCTGCTCTTGAATCCATTCTGGAGAGAACTCCTCAAAGTAGCATGGTGCATTGTATAATCGCAGTTATTTAACGGGCGGCTCCTTAAAATTAGCAATTTTCTTGGCAACGTCGATGAGGCAACGATGATCAATAGAAAAATAAAGGCGAAGGAAAAAAAAACGCGCATAAGCAACACAACGCGCCAAACACTGACCCACTGTTTATCCCAGACGAGACACCAGTAACGAAACAAGGAAAGGCTCACACGGGCGCTCCCAGCACTGGTGCCATATATCTGATGTGTTCGGTAGGCGATAGCACTGGCTAGTTGCTGCTTACGATGGTGAACACAATGAAGAGCTACCAACTCACTCAACAAGTTCTCTTGAACACCCGAACTTTGTTGAATATTCTTTTGCTCAACGAACAGATAATTTCTTGCACTCGGCACTCTGGTAAATTATTTGCAGAACGTCTGCTTCAACTGAAGCATAGTCAAAAATGGCGCATAAAATTAAAAAAAAAACACTTACCAGGGTTGGATGCTCACCTGCGCTTTTCGAAACAATCTCAGTTTGATGTTTCGCACATCTGCCTCTTAGCCGCTTTATCCCCAGATGTGCAGCTCTCTGTCCGTTTTTTTAGAAAGACATCATGCAGCAATAACATTACAAAATACTTTTTCACTAAATAATGACAATGAAAGCAGAGGAGGAAATATTTGACAGCAGTATTCAGTTGGGGAGCTGTTCAACAAGGAAGCAATTTGAAATATTCATGAAACAGCAAACATGTCTGTATTATCCCGATTCGTTGTCTGAGCTCTCGGTTGGGGCACTTATACTGGGAGATGCCGCATCGAGCTAGCTGCCCATTTACAGACATTATCGATATTCAAAGAAAACAGGCAGCCCAGTTCTAGATGTCTGAAAAAAAATATGGTCGGTTTGCGTAGCTACGCCAAATGCGAATTAAGTGCGCTGACACTCTGTCGCCATTGTTTTGAAAAGTTTATCTTTGTATTGTATAGTTTACTGTGGTTAAGCTTTATTATATCGGGTCTCCCAGCTAACTTGAGCCAATGGTTATAAAATAACTTATTAGAGACAGGTGAGTGAAACCCGTTCCATATTGGTGACAACCATCTTGCGCACCACAGGCAATTTTCTTTCGCAATAAATTAGTAGATTAATTAATTTTAAGTATGTGAATTAAAAAATATTGACTTCCGACAACAAATTGGATTTGAAGAGTTGTCGAGCACGTTCAGAAAAACCCATTCCATCATTTACGATAAGGAAGGATTTGTGAACGCGGTGCGTCCACAGTGGTGGGTCGTACAGCGGAGCGCTGCTCTTGCAAGCACAGCGTTGCGCGTGTGCGCGTGCGAAGGGTGTGTGCGAGGCGATGGCGACGAAGAGCGTGGCGAGCACGAGGAGCGTAGAGCTGACGTGTCAGAAAACCGAGGTGTGAAGGGAGACCGCGCAGCTGAGGTGGTGTCATTCAAGCATGGAGGTGGCAGCCTTCGGACTTAGGGTCCGTGCTGCCGTGGACCTCCCTTGGATCACCGACACAAGGCTCCTGCGTTATTTACAAGTGTGGAGGTGGCAGCCGATGGGCTGATGGTCCGTGTTGCCGTAAGGTACTATTGGATAGCCTGTTTAGGCCTCCAGCGTTTCGTGACGCCGTCGACGGGACCGGGATATGCTTGTTCTTTCTGCTACTGCCAAGTTGTTCGGGCTGCTGACGGGAGTCCACCGGCGTCTCCCTGTGTTCCTCTCCACTCCTATTACCACCTGGCGCCCTTCCGCCGCCTCCTTCGCTTCCAGCGACGCGTCGCACTACAATCACCCGCGCACGCTCGGTCTGCAAGGCGTCCCTGTTTCACCTGGGACGCTCAGTACCTGGGTAACTCTTTCCTTTTTTTCCTTAGTGCTGTGCGCGTGTTGAGTGCGTGTTTTTCTCGGTTTTATTTCCGTTTCTCATTGGCCCTTTTCCTTTAAATTATAAATACGGCTTCGTTGTGTATTGTTTGATCTCTTTGTTCTCTTGGTCTCTTGTTCGAACCTGCACGCGATAGCGTTCCCATTCGGAAAGTCGAGGACGCGTAACCAATTCGCGACACCCTCACGTGTCTTTTTTTCCGAGCTCCAAAGAAAGCCCACGAAATAGAAAAATAAACGACATGACGAAGGCATTCACGCGCCACGATCATGCTGCTCTCAAGCGGGGTTTGAGCAAACGAAATCGCTTGCAGCCTTGACTCGACGGCCCCGCAGCAGCCGCAGGCCGATATGTAGGCTATGGTTTGTAGTCTGCGTCAGCCAGTTAGAACACGTGACGACGCGACTTGCCACAGCCAACACATCGGCCTGCCGCTCGTGCGGGGCCGTCGAATCAAAACTCCATATTTCGTTTACTCAAACCACGCTTGACTGCGCGCGAATGCGTTAGTCACGTGGTTTATATTTTCTATTTCGCAGGCTTTCCTTGGAGCTGGGAAAAAAAGACACACGTGAGGGTTTCCTTATAGTAAATGACGGAATGGGTGTTTCTGAACGTGCTCGAGAACTCTTCAAATCCAATTTGTGAAAGTAAATATTTATTGACATAATTAAACTTAACCTACTAATTTATTGCGAAACAAAATTGCCTGTGGTGTGCAAGATGGCTGTCACCAATATGCAACTAGTTTCGCTCGGCTGTCCCTAGAAAGTTAATTTTTAACCATTGGCTCAAGTGTGCTGGGACACCCTATATAACATCATGATGACATGATAAACCGAGCTGCGCGGTTGGTCATGTCAGACTACTCGCGTGATAGTAGTGTCACTGTACTAAAACGCGCCTTTCCCTCCCAAGTCTTCAATCACGTCGCATTGTATCACGCCTCTACCTCCTTCATTCTTTTTTATAACACACAATTAACAGACACCCTCTGCTAGAGTCCCAATCAAGAATATCCCCTCGCATAAACCACATTCATTGAACAGCTCTCATGAGAGGCCGCACGTAGCGATGAATGATGCATTCTGTCCAGATGCAATCGCTCGATGGAATGCCCTGACTGATAGTATTGCTTCGTGCACAGATCGAGCAATTTTTTGCAATAAACTATCGAGTCATCTGTGTTTTACATGATGTTTTGGCTTTGCCAAATAATCTGAACCTGCGCTACTGTCTCTTCTCATGAGTCTTTGCTTTGTTTCGTTCCTTTCCTTTTTTTGTTTGTTTTTGTTGGCTGGTATCAATGTGATACACTGTTCTAGCCCCGCCTTACGTAATGCCCACGGGCCCTTAGGATTTCAGTAAATGAAATGAAATGTTATTATAGCGGTATATCGTGTGTATTCTCACGTTGATTGTGTCTGCATGACATCGCTGAAACACATTAGGTAAATCGAACTATATTTATTACATTTATTACGACCATGCGATGCCAGTACAGGTTAAAGAACCCCAGGTAGTCGAAATTTCCGGAGCCCTTCAATACGGCCTCCCTCATAGCCTCAGCCGTTACGAGGGACGCCGGAACCCCTATGAACCAGAACATTTATTACGTTCGTCCTATGCACTCTCCCGCTCAGCACAAAATCCGGCGTCGGCGACGGCATTTTGATCGCATAAGCAGGTGGCTTACCTGCGACCTATGTGTTTTTTTTCCTGAAGGGGGGGGGGGGGGGGGGGGAGCTAATTTCCGGGAAAACGCGGGCGTAGACTGCCGCAGTGCCGCATCATGCGTTTCGAAGCATGGCGATAGTTAGGGCACCTATAAGACTGCTTTCAGTCCTTCCGGACGCATATTCAGAGACCTGCCCACCACGACGCTTATATCGAAAATTTCGTCAAGACATCGAAACAGCAAAATAAAATTTTTGACCTCATGCAGCGCGCCCTCCTAACTGTGCCCGCTACAGCGTGTCACCCCTGAGAGGTTCGTCTCTCCAAAATACTCAGCAAGAAGGTGATGCTGTGTTGCCTCCATAAGAAAGTAACCAATCTCTTCTGGTGTGGCTCAGTGTTATGGCGCTCGGCTGTTTACCCGAAAGGCGTGGGTTCTATCCCTGCCGCGGCGGTCGAATTTCGATAGAGGCTAAATTCTAGAGGCCCGCGTACTGTACGATGTCAGTGCACGTTAAAGAACCCCAGGTGGTGGAAATTTCCGGAGACCTTCACTACTGCGTCAATGATAGCCTTAGTTGCTTTGGGACGTTAAACACGCATGAACCAATCTTTAGCGTTATCTCAATTCTTTCTTGTGCAAACAAAATTTGCCAAGCTGGTAATGACTGCATTGGTTTGCAGCATCATGTTGGCAATACGAACCAAGGAGGACGCTTACAGTAGCATCCAGGAAGGTTTGACTTGCTTTTTTTTCGTTCCACGGGTGTGTCGCATATTGACATCTCCTGGACAATACTGCTAATAAGTTTCCGACTGAAGCTTTTGTGCACTGATAAACAAACAATGTTGCTTAGTAAGGCGAAAGTCGTTCCGTGGAACATTTCTACACGCACCCCTGAACCATGTCCTTGGAGGCTGCAAAAAGGCGCTGCGAAAAGATACGCAACGGCCGGCCTAAACGAAAGTGCACACTCCTTCACCGAATAGCGCTGAGGATGTCTGCTTCGGGACCTTCATCCCAACGAAAACTACAAGTGTGGGTGCGCCTCCCACATCGCGAAAGGGTCGCGGCATCCATTTTCTGTGCGATCCATACAGACGACCAAGTCTCGTGAAAAAATATGTGGCTGTGTGACGTTACCGTCCTCAAGCTGATCGGTGCGTCCCCACTGACCGTGGTGAGATTAGAATTACAGGCGATTACACAAGCAGGACAGTATACCTAGAAAACAAGGAAGTTTTTAAAGCACTTAATAATAATACAAAAGGCCTAGGTAGCACGTTACAAACACTGACGTATAGCCCTCCCTGCCGTTCCTCCTCGGACGTATAGCGAAGTTCTCTCGCAAATCGGTTTAGCTACACTCACGGAATGTAGACGGAGTTCTCTCGCGCAAGATTTCACGTGTTCTATCACGCTTTCACGCGTTCATTCACGTGTTCATTTACGTGTTCATTCACGTGTTCATTCAATGTTCATTCATGTACAGCCTTCAATACGAAAGAAGCGGATCGAATATAGGAATGTAAGTCAAATGTACACGCCACGGTGGTGAGTATCTTTGGCGTTCGGCAGCTAATTCTAAGGTGGCGTGTTCAAATTTCACCACGGCCACCGCATTTTGACGGAGGGGAAATACACATATGTCGGTGTGAACTGCGAAGTCAGACAAACTCGGAGAGCCCAAGGCCTTGCGCTTCGAAGTTCGCATGACCTAATTAATCTGGAGCCTTTTACTACGCCGTCCCTTACGGCCAATCTGTCGCTTAGAAACGTGAAACACTGCAAGTTACAATTTACAATATAAGACAAATGTTACTCACGAAACGTCAGTCTCCTTCATCAAGTTATATGTAGCAGCAATCGGAAAGTGCATCATTAAATTGTGACGCGAGCACCCAAAAGAGACAACAGACTTAGCTGTCCGCTGCGCCAGTAGTAAAGATTTTTCCCCTTTGTTTATGCCAACACGCATCTTAAAGAAGTACCATGACCAGCGTGCGCGCGGTATTCGAGCATCGTTCATAAATCACAAGAACGATGAGGCCTATGCGAGCTCGTTAAAGGTCACATTTTTTGTCAAGCAAATGGCATTTCTTAGTAACCAGTTATATTAAACGGTAAGGTGCTAAATATGTTTTTTGAAAACTGTTGGAAGAAAACGTTTGTGAAATGTGACGAAAGTTAAGAAACCCTTACGTTGGGACAGGTATCGTTCCTTACGTCCAAGGTCTTGTAGTCTCCTATGCAGATTTTTCTTGTGGGGAGTCTCATTATCCCGCTGCCATTAGGCGGGTCAGCTCTCAGCATATTTATATTCATACCGGTAGTTCAACGTTATGTATTTCTTCCTTGGCCAGTTTCACTGTCTCCTGTCTATATATCTGCGGTTTTTTTCCACGAAATTTCCCCCTATTTTTGAATTTCTCTCTCATTAATATCGAACCTCATCTGCTGCAAAAGTATACATTATTATTCGCATGTGAATGAATGTCCGGTTGGCACAAAAATAACCAGTTCTAAATGTTCTTTCTAGCGGTTATTATTCCTGGTGTAGAACTGTTATCCTAAATTTTCTTTCTGGAGGTCATTATTTCCTGTGTAGAACTGTTATGGTAATGGAATTGTTCAAATATTCGTGAACATCAGATGACGATATCATGGCGGGCGCGCAATATCCTGTCACACCGCTAGTGCAACTTGCAACTTCATCGAGTGAAATCTGCGGTCTCTCTAGAAAAACCTTCTGCCACTGCGGTACGAAAACATCTGGAAGGAAACACTTCTTTCGCTGTTGAGCAAACTAGGATAGTATTTTCAGAGACTCGTCGGAGTGAAGACATGAAAGAGTAAAACAGACTTCACGGAACACAAATTCTTTCACAAGTGGAAGGTTGGGTAGCCGCGAACATAAGTGAGTTATAGAGCAGCTTATGAAGCATATTGTGGTGATGGGTCTTGAAACTGCCGGCGGGATATGGTGGGTTTTCTTCTAGAATTATAAAATCACCTTTTATCTTGCAAGGTATAGCGCTACTATCAGGCCACATTGGTCCACAGAACAAATGCAAAAAGACCTTCCCCTCTGCTGGCCTTTGTTTAAGTATAAATTTTATCGAAGGAATATTGTAACAGGTCCCTCTTATCCAGATTGCCTTGTGCACAGCAGTTTAATAGGGTTACGACTTCAGCCCTATAGACCTTTTTGACGGACTAGTTGGAAAGCAGACGTCCGTCGAGGAAGGGGACCACTCGTTCGCTGAATCCGCGGTCGAGAGGCAGGCGCTGCGCATAGAACAAGCCATTTTCTTTCATATTTAAAGCATCCTACCTCGACATAATTCTTTGTTCGCGTACATAGGCTCGAGATTAGTCTTGAAGAAGATTATGTCTGCCTGTTGGGGTCTCAAGAAAGGAACAAAGAAAACAACATTAAGCTTAAATGCTTCCGCTACAGCCTTCATTTTGTTGCTTTTGATTTCCATTGTGCATGGTGAAACCGCCAGTGGGCACAGTGAAACCAGAGGGATCATGTCGCTCACCAAACAATTTTTGTTGCTTCCCCAGGTTTTGCTGCTTGCAAGCGTCGCTTCATCGTACAAAGCAAGGTCATCAAGAGTGCTCTTCGTGCGTGACGTGGAAGACTACCGCACCCCCCCCCCCCCCCCTTTTCCTCGCCTTCTGCCACGTGCCGACCATAAAGTGCGCTACGATGCGCACGTGAAATCAGCTACCGCATCGGGATGCCCTATAAAAGACCGTCCACAACAGTTCTTCGCGAGTGGGCACGGCGAAGCCAGAGGGATCATGTCGCTCACCAAACAATTTGTGTTGCTTCCCAGGTTTGGCTGCTTGCAAGCGTCGCTTCATCGTACAAAGCAATTTCATCGACAGTGCTCTTCGTGCGTGACGTAGAAGACTACCACCCCTCTTTTCCTCGCCTTCTGCCACGTGCTGACCATAAAGTGCGCTACCATGCGCACGTGAAATCAGTTACCGCATCGGGATGCCCTACAAAAGACCGTCCACAACAGTTTTTCGGCCGTGGGCACGTGAAACCAGAGGGATCATGTCGCTCACCAAACAATTTGTGTTGCTTACCCAGGCTTTGCTGCTTGCAAGCGTCGCTTCGTCGTACAAAGCAAGCTCATCGACACTGCTCTTCGTGCGTGACGTGGAAGACTACCGCCCCCCTTTTCCTCCCCTTCTGCCACGTGCCGGTCATAAAGTGCGCTACGATGCGCACGTGAAACCAGCTACCGCATCGGGATGACCTATAATAGACCGTCCACAACAGTGCTATGCCTTTGGGCACGGCGAAACCAGAAGGATCATGTCGCTCACCAAACAATTTTTGTTGCTTCCCCAGGTCAGTTTGCTTGTCTCTACTATCCGCAGTAATGATGTTGCATTGCTGGTTCTGCCGTGCCCATGGATATGCGTGTCAATTGCTTACGATTGTTTCTGTATGTGTAAATTGATTGTTTGTGGTGACATCGAAGAAAATCCTGGCCCCACAGTTGAAGAGATGTTTCCTAACCTTCAGATGGGGCAGGCAAACATATTAACTGAGCTAACTGGTATCTGGGAGCGTCTTGCATCAAATGAACAAGCTATTACTACTGTTAACACTCGACTGAATTTAATTGACAAGTTGCTGCTAGAAATTGGCATGAAAACCTCCCATATCCAAACATTAGAAGACAAAGTTATAGCCTTAGATCAGGAAGTTAGCAAACAGTATGAAAAACTGACTGATCTCGAAGACCGCAGTCGCCGTTCAAACATAATTGTCTTCGGTGTCAAAGAGCAAGATCAGGAAGATGGTGAGGCGTTGCGTAAAGCTGTCATCAGTGACATATTTTTAGAAAAACTGCAACAGTCCTGCAGGTCTGTCGCACGTATTCACCGTCTTGGAAGACAGACAGGAAAAAGGCATGTTATTGCATTCTTTCAGGATTATTTAGAAAAAGGGGCTGTTTTTCGCAACGTACGTAAGCTAAAACGTAGCGGTATATCTATTCAGAATGACTATAGCAATGAAACTCTGAAGAAACGTAAACTTCTATGGGAAACTGCTGAACCAGATGTAGACAACGGGAAACGTGCTTTTCTTATCAATGATAAACTGCAAATTGATGGCTGCTTCTACGCTTGGGATGATAATCGAAATCAACGAATTGCCATCAGTCGCGAACGCCAAACTTCTGATAACGGATGACGCAACACTTGTGTCGTTTCTAAAAATCTGAGAGTTCTAAATTTCAATGCTAGAAGTATAGTAAATAAGGCTGAACAGCTTGAATTGCTTCTCCTCAAGTATGACCCACACATTACAATTGTCACAGAAACATGGCTGCATGATGGTGTTAGCGACGAAATACTGGTATCACCATCGCATAAGATATTTCGCCGGGATCGTCGATCAAGGGGCGGTGTATTGCTATCATTTTAAAAAGCACGATTACCTCCGAAATACTTCCTCAGATTGATAACCATGAAAGTCTATTTGTTAAGATTAACTGTTGGGAACACGTATTTGTGGTATGTGCAGTTTATAGGCCAC
Organism: Amblyomma americanum; assembly: GCF_052857255.1. NCBI lineage: Eukaryota > Metazoa > Arthropoda > Arachnida > Ixodida > Ixodidae > Amblyomma > Amblyomma americanum. Next base: position 27,765,845 of record NC_135501.1, on the reverse strand, counting down.
CGCCATCTTCTCCCGAGTTCTTGATCTCGCTACGTGACTACATGCTTGCGCTGCAAAACCGGAAAATTATTATGGCGGGTGATTTTAACCTTCCTGCAGTAGACTGGCTACATAGGCCTGAAATACAGCTTGTTGATAGCCCTGTTTTCGACATGATACTTGCATGCGACTTAAAACAAGTCATACTTGAAAACACGCGCGATAATGGTGACACTCGCCCAATATTGGATCTTGTATTTGTTAGCAAGAATATTACAGAGTTCGAGGTTCGCGTGGAGGAGGGCATATCGGACCACAAGCTTGTGCTGTTCAGTTGCAGCCTTGATAACTGCAAGAAAAATACATTAAAGGATGTAAAACTGTTAGACTTCAGTCATGCCAATGATCAATCCGTCCTTGATGAACTATGGAAGCTGGTTGACAACTTACCAAAAACTGACATTACTTCACTATGGCAGGCGTTTGTAGCTTGCTGCAAATACTGCATCGATGCCTTTGTTCCGACCAAATGCATTAAATCACAGCGAACAAACCCATGGGTTGACCGAAAAATTATGCATTTAAAGTGTCGGCTAAAACGCGCAAAAAAGCGGAAGAACAGAAACCCCGTAGATATTCGCCAACTGCAAACCCAGCTTTCTGATGCATTATTGCTAGCTCGACAGAAATATTTTTCCAGTACCTTGCCGAACTACATAAAAAACTAACCCTGATAAATTTTGCCGGTACCTTGGAGATAAGAGCACAGACTTGCAAGAAATAAGGCAGCACGATAAAGTGATTGCTGATCGACAGGAAATTTCTAACATAATGAATGAATACTTTCATTCTGTATTTAACCACGTCGATAGTGTCACAGAGGCTTCGTCTTCTTGCTACCAAGTGTCAGACTTCATTACATTTGAGGGCGTGTTTTTATTATTGCTAAAAGTTAAACATCTTCTGAAGGCCCAGATGGCATAACAAATTCCTTCCTTCATCGTTACTCCGAGCCTATTGCACACATTTTAACAGCTATCTTTTCTTCATCTATTAGCACGGCCACTTTAACTGACGACTGGTGTGTGGCCCGTGTCATAGCAGTCCACAAAAAAGGTGACCGCCAGGTTGTGGAAAACTACCACCCAATTTCACTGACATCTACGAGTTGCAGAACACTAGAACACATCATCGCTCACTACTTAACAAATTTTTTTGAAGCTAACAACTTACTCTCTCCATTTCAGCTTGGATTTCGGAGGGGTTTGTCGGCATGTACCCAACCTTTAACAACTGTTCACGAAATCGCTCTAACACTTGATTCTTCTGGGCAGGTTGATCTTATCTTCCTTAATTTTAGCTAAGCATTTGATCACGTTCCTCACGGCAAACTTCTTGAAAAACTTTCTAATTTTGGTCTTCCTGCATGCATCATAAACTGGATCAGAGCACACCTTTCGAACAGCACTCAGTTCGTGGATGTCAATGGCCATGCCTCCAATGTGTTACCGGTTTCGTCCGGAGTGCCTCAAGGAAGCGTACTGGGACCAGTTTATTTATTTATTTATTAGTACCTCACAGGCCCCGAAGAGCATTGGGTGAGGGGGGCAAATACAGATGTACATACAGATGGAAAAAAAACCATATTATCGGTGCAAGAACGCGGTAGAAGTCAAATACAAGAAAGGAACACGAAATTTATACAAAACCGAGTTAAAATAACATCAGACACGAAACAACGTTAAGAACAAATGAAACTGTTGTACATTTCGAACATCACTATGGCAATAAATGTATACATAGATGTTTTTTAAACTCACCAGGATCAATGAAAGAGATTATGTTGTCAGGAAGATCATTCCAGAGTTTTATTGCTCTAGGTAATGCAGAGGAATTAAACGACAGGGTCTTCCCATATATCCGGTTGAAGCTGAGTTGATTGTGTAAGCGTTGTGAAGAGCGGAAAGGTGATGCCAGCGGTAACAACGAAGGACGGGTGTGAACATATTTATGGAATAAACACAGAAGTGAAATGGAGCGACGAATTTCAAGTATCTGTATGTCATTAAGGTATTTAAGCTGGGATACACTTGCGAGGGGACTATAATTGCTAAAAATGTACCGGGCAGCTCTGCTTTGAATGGACTCGAGCATATCTATGAGATATTTTTGATGGGGAGACCATATAGGTGAGATAAATTCCAGCTGTGGGCGAACAAATGTAAAATATGCAAGTTTTCGAACGGAGCTAGGTGAGTTTCGAAGGTTCCGGCGTATGAAACCTTATGTCTTCGACGCTTTGTTGCAGACTGCAGAAATATGAGAAGACCATGTTAATGATATAACTAGTGCCGTTCATCCTCATCTTAACATAAGGTTGTTCGCGGACGATTGTCTGCTCTTTAAACAGGTTACAGGCCGTGATGATCAACTTCAGTTACACAATAGTTTACCCACACTTAATTAATGGTGCACGGCTTGGTCTATTACCCTAAACACTGAAAAAACGGTCTTACTTCACGTCACGAAGAAATAACAAGCAGTTTCATTTTCATAATGCATCAATAATACTCAAATAAAGGAATTAAGTCACAGAATACAAATACCTTGGCCTAACGTTTACAAACACTCTTTCGTGGTCTAAACAAATTGATAAAATTTGCGCATCCGCTTCCGGAAAACTTGGTTTTCTGCGGCATAAGCTGAAAACTGCACCTCCTGATTTGAAAATGCTATCCTACAAAACTTACGTATTGCCGAAATTAGAATATGCAGCCATAGTATGGGATCCCTTTCATCTAAAGCATAAACATAAACTTGAAATGGTGCAGAGGCGAGCAGTGAGGTTAATTTTCAACAAGTTCAGGCCCACTGATTCCCCGTCACAACTCATGGCCGACCACCATATCCCTACCTTAGAATTGCGAAGAACTATAGCACGAGTTAAATTTCTCTTCACGATGCATGACAAGTCGCTAGAATTTAATGGACGGCCATACATTCAACGTTACCTGCCACGCGTGTCAAGGCATCGTCACGCTCACAATTTGCTGCCTTCCCATGCCTGTACATTCATGATCTGCATGCTAACCTTAATCGTAATCTACAGACTGACATCGTATTTTTAGATTTTGCGAAAGCCTTTGATAATGTACCCCATGAACGCCTGCTGATAAAACTTTCCCAATTAAATTTGCACCCCATATTTTGAAGTGGATTGAAGAGTCTTAACCAATCGTTCACAGTTTGTCTCCTTTAACAATAGGAACTCTAACTCACTCCTAGTAGCGTCGGGCGTTCCACGGGGATCGGTGCTTGGCCCACTACTGTTTCTCATATACATTAATGATCTGCCTTCAAACGTAGCATCTAACATACGCATGTTCGCTGACGACTGTGTACTTTATCGCGCTATTTTCACCACTGCTGACCAATCTTCAAAATGACCTCAATGCTGTTCAGGAGTGGTGTAATAAGTGGCTAATGGAACTTAACCCACGTAAATGTAACCTTTTGTCAATCAGCCGCCGCCGTAATCCTCTAATTTTCTCTTACGAAATATCAGAAGTTCCCGTACAAATAGTTCAGTCATACAAGTACCTATAGGCATAACAATTTCTAGCTATCTTTCTTGGAGCTTGCATGTTACTAACATAACATCGTCAGAAAACAAGACGCTAGGTTTCCTCAAGCGCCATCTTCCCCATGCTCCCAAACATGTAAAGTTATTAGTTTACAAATCATTCGTCAGGTCCAAACTAGAATTTGCATCGCCCATTTGGAATCCTCATCAAGCTTACCTCATCAATGCCCTCGAATCTGTTCAAAATCGCTGCTTGCTTCAATTATTCATCGTACTCTCATGACATCAGAATTTCCTCCTTAAAAACAGCATCCGGATTATCACCCTTATCGCTCCGCTGTCGCATTGCTAGCCTGTCTTTATTTCACAAATTATTTCACATCCCTATGCACATCGCACCTTATATTCTTCCCCCAGCACGCATGTCTCATCGCACCAGCCATCACCTACAAGTTGCCCGTCCACGCTCACGCACCGTCACTTTTTCTAATTCCTTCTTTCCTCGTGCAGCCGCAGACTGGAACGGCCTTCCAAACAACGTTTCCATCATCACTTGCCCAAGTCTTTTCGTTGAAAATGTAAAAACTTTCCTGCTATTGTGACTCTGGGCTTTTAATTGTAGCCACCCCTTATGTAACCCCCTCTTTTGGGGCCTTTAAGGTAATAAAATGAAATGAAATGAAATGAACTTGTATAAATATTCTTTTTTTCCTCGTATAGTAAGTCAGTGGAATGGTCTCCCCTCTGAAATTTTTTCCACTGATAATTTTGACCAGGCGCTGCTGCTTCATTTTGCGTCGTGACATTCTGTAACTTTTTTTCTGTAATTTTATCAGGTTATCATTATTCTGAGGGGTAGCGTATGCACGTTCATTTCTGTGAGATTACATAAAAATCATTCTACATAACTAAAACGTGTGCTTGTTCACTTTTGTTCTCTTCCCATGTTTTGTCCTCTTTCACATGTTAAACACAAGAGCTTATTTGCAATTGCTGTTAATTGAGAGAAAATGTACGACATGCCCACCTGCTTGGTCTCGTTGAGACCGCAGTATTTGTAACTAAGCGTGCAGCATAAACTGCTCTGGGAATTCTAAATGAATGCGATAATGCTTTATGCTCGTTTTTGGCACTTGGCACTTGGCAGCGACAGGGGCAGCGGGACAAAGCCTGACCTACCGCACGCTTTTTCTTGTCACCCACAGATACCCCTGATCTGCTGTGCTGTGCCCTAATCCACGTACCAGAATTTTTATCCTTTGGAAAAGAACTTTTTGTGACGTCACGGAAACGCCTGCGGTGCCTACGTCTCGCAAGTTATTTCTGCTCATCGCCGAGGACTGCAACGACAGGGAACCACCACCAGGGGCCATCAACTACATAAGCGCCATCGGACCAGCGTCTACCTCACCTGGTAGCGACAGGGGCAGCGGGACAAAGCCTGACCGACCGTACGCTTTTTCTTGTCACCCACAGGTCTGTGGTTATTGCTCCTTTTTACGTTTATAGTATTATAGTACCTTTTGCTGCTGTCGCTGCCAAGCTGACGTTGCCTGTGAAATATGCCTATTGATGTCGAGAACCTACGTGAAGAACTCCGAATAGAATTCCGAAAGGAAATTGCTTCGTTGCGTAGCTCAATCGAGAGGGATGTTCGGAAAGAGTGCGCGAATTATCCAACAGTGTTGAATTCTGCTCCAAAAAATTTGATGACATAGCTGCTGAGTTTACAGCGCTTAAGGAAGAAAACAAGGTACTCAGAGCTGAAAATGCTACACTATCATCTGAGCGTGATGGACTCAAGAAGCTTGTAGAAGACTTTGAACAGCGATGCACTGTTCTAGAGCAGTTTTCCAGAAATAAAAACATTGAAATTAAGGCTGTTCCCGAAACTGAGCGGGAGAACCTTCAAGACACATTACAGAGGGTTGGTGAAGTGATCAATGAGTCCATAGCGCTCGATGACATTGATGCTTGTCACCGTGTTCCTACCAAGAATACCACAATCACGAACATCATTGTGCAGTTTCGCAACCGCTTGAAGCGGGACACCGTTCTAACAAAGGCGAAAAAAACCAATATGACTACAAGCGACCTTGGCCACCCCGGACAAACTTGCATTTACATAAATGAGCACTTGTGTCCTGCCCTGAAAAAGCTGCTAGGAATGGCAATTTCGCGTAAAAAGGAGAAAAGCTGGAAATTCGTCTGGACACGTCATGGCCACATTCTAGCTAGAAGGAACGAAAGTTCGGATGTGGTCAGGATCGCTTGCCTAAAAGACTTAGACAAGATAAACTAGGCGTCCTCTCCCATGCATTCTTTTTGTTACTAATGTGGTATCCGGCTTCTTTACACATGATGATGCTTCATCTTTGTACGCAAAAAACAAAAAAGCCTCAACTTTTTTTTCATCTGAACGCACAGTCACTCTGTAACAAAGAAGATGAAGTTGTTGCCCTTTTGGATGCTTTTACCTTTGATTTTGATGTCATTATGATAACCGAAACGTGGTATAAGAAAGATACGGTGCCACTGAAACTGCCGCAGTACGATATTTATCTCCAATCTCGCCTTAATAAAAAGTGCGGAGGTGTGTTGATAGCTGCTAAGAAATGTTTCCAATGCTGCCTTATTCCAGAATTCTCAAAAACGAACGAAAATTATGAGATACTTTCTTTGAAATCTGGCAGTAATGTATTTTCTGCTGTATACCGTCCCCCAGCTGGGAACATCTCAGTCCTTTTTTTCCTTTTTAGATCTAATGTTATCTTGGGCAACCGAAAATGACTTAAAGCTAATACTAAGTGGTGACCTTAATATTGACTTTTCGTCCTCATCTCCTGAGTCACAAGAAGCAAACAGGTTGTTCGAATGTTACGCCCTTACCAACTTCATAAATGAAGAAACGCGACCGTTAACACAGACATCCATTGATGTTTTCTGTAGCAATGTGTCAAAGGAATTTATCAAGTCTGGAGTGGTACTAGCACAAGTTAGTGATCACCTGCCAATTTTTCTTTTTGTCGAGTTGCCAACGGCATTTCGAAAGAGTAAGCCTTCCTATATGACATACCAGTGCATAACAAAACAAACTATCGAAAATTTCAGTAATGAAATACGAAAAGTCGACTGGAATCACGTCTACAAAATAACTGACCCCAGCAAAGCATATGACGCATTTATAAACACACTAAAATTTTTGTACAATATATGTTTCCCTTATAAAACAACTAAGAGGCCTAGTAAAGCGCGCAAGCCCTGGATAAATCGTCGTTGCTTAAATATGATTCAAAAGAAAAATAATCTTTTTAAACGGTTTCTTCGAACTAGGTCTTCCGACGACTTAGCCAGATTTAAATCATATCGCAACAATGTAACTTCATTTCATCGCGAAACCAAGAAGGAATACATGAAAAAATTATTTTCTGGTAATGTACAAAATCGAAGCGACCTCATGTGGAAAGAAATAAATAAAGTTCTAAACCGTAGAACAGGAACCCGTGGAGCTAGAAATCTTAGTCCGAAATCAGAAACTTTCGGGAAAAGAACTAGCAGATACTTTTAATAATTACTTCGTGACTTTAGTTAACAGTGTATATAATCCTGATTCCCTGAGCTATCTGAAATCTAGAAATCACAGTAGTGCATTTTTATCACTAACGGATCGCAGTGAAATTGAAAGCTGTTTTCTTGCTCTCCGAACGAGTAGTACAAGGGACGTAAATGATCTAAAAATTCATCCTATTAAACATACCATTGATCTAATTAGTCCTGTTTTAGAGCATATATTTAATCTATGCTTTCTGCAGGGAGTTTTCCCACAAGCCATGCAAGTTGCTAGGGTGACAGTAGTTTTTAAAGGTGGCGAGAAAAATAACTTGTCGAACTATCGTCCCATATCAATCCTCTCCATTTTTTCAAAATGCCTAGAGAAACTGCTGTACAAAAGGATCATTAGCTTTTGTATCAAACATAACTTATTGACACCTCATCAACATGGGTTTAGAAGTGGCCACTCCACAGATACAGCGCTTTTAACTCAGAAGGAAATAATCCTGCAATCTTTCGAACAGCACCAATTAACTCTCGGTGTATTTGTAGATTACTGAAAGGCATTTGATTCTATTAATCATCAGACAATGCTTGCTAAACTTGAGTTCTATGGCTTCCGTGGCGTTTTTCATAACATATTGAACTCTTATTTATCTGCGCGAGTACAACAAGTAGTAATTAACAATAAATTATCCGACCCGAAATCAGTTTTAGCAGTTGTCCCGCAAGGAAGCATATTGGGGCCTCTACTTTTTATCATCTACATTAATGACATCGTTCTCATTGACCCACGCCCAACATTTATAATATATGCTGATGATACCAGTTTATTTTTCAACTCTAGCAATATACAAAATCTGACTGAACAAGCAAACACGTGTTTACATCTTTTAAATCATTGGTTGATCGTCAACTCACTATCTATAAACATAAATAAAACAAAAGTCGTGCTTTTTAGGCCAAGAAATAAAATAGTGTGCGATAGCGACATTTCACTTCGGATTGGGTCTGTGCCTTTAGAAGTTGTCTCCGTCGTAAAAAGCCTTGGAGTATATTTTGAGAAGCATTTATCGTGGTCAACACATGTCGATAAAACAGCGGACAAGCTGTCAAAAATAACTGGTGTGTTAAGTAAACTACGCTATTTTTTGCCACAAAAAGTGAAACTAATTCTTTATAATTCCATGTTTGCTTCCGTTTTAAACTACGGTTTCACGGTATGGGGAACTACTACACTCTCAAACACAAACAGGTTACATGTAATCCAAAAACGAGCCATAAGAAGCATTGCAAGCATCCCCCGCGACGTTACGACAAAACCCCTTTTTAATGCCTTCCACATAACTCCAATACACGAGCTATATAATGTAAACTTAATAAAACGATATAGGAGAAGTAATACCTATCGTAATTTTCTTGAAACTTTGTCTCAACTAACACCTAGAGAACACACTTATGCCATAAGAAACCGCGATAAATGGTTCATTCCCCAAATACGAACTATGGACGTCAAATGCTCAGCTACCTCTTACCATTATTGCTAAATGCTTTGTGTTAGTCTTACAAACCAGTATTTTTGCATCTTAATTCTTTTCCTGTTTTTTTTCTGTTTTTATCTCTTTTTTATTTTTTACGAGTCAGTTGTGTCTCGCTTATTTTTCCTCAAACGCAATTGTTATGTTAGTTGCTGCCAATATATGTAATCAAACAAACCTTGTAACCTTGTACGGGGGCGCAGGCGCACAATCAAGCTCCAGTGAGAGCTTTTTGTCTGCGCCCCTAACATCTGGATGATGTAAATAAAGATTTGATTGATTGATTGATTGATTGATTGAAATATTTCCCACAGCCTTGATGGGAACAACTTTCCTGTGTTTAATGAGGCTTTTTATTATTATTATTATTATAATTATTATATTATTATTATTATTAAATTATAATAATAATATAATATAATATTAATATAATTATAATGTAATAATATTAATAATAATAATAATAATAATAATAATAATAATAATAATAATAATAAAAGCCTCATTAAACACAGGAAAGTTGTTCCCATCAAGGCTGTGGGAAATATTTGCATTCCAAAAACGAGCATAAGCCATTACAGCATTCATTTAGAATTCCCAGGGCAGTTTATGCTGCACGATTAGTTGAAAAGGTAGCGAGAAAATTTCCTTGCCTTTGTGATGAACCAGTTTCTTAAAATGGCCCTGGGTCCACACTGGGCATGAGGAGATTGATGCACAGACTCCAAAATGATTTTGAAGTGATTTAATTAAAGCATCTGGCTCGATGCCGCTTACGGGACAGAAGCTGGGCTCGTCGTCGCCGGGGCTGAGTCAGCGTGGTGTGGCACGGGCTCGATGAATGGCTGGTTGTCTGCAGCGGCCGGGCTGGGAGTTCCTCGTGGCTGTGCTGCCCTCGTTCTCGGCTGGTCGTTGGATGAGCTGCCAGGCGTGGAGGCGCGTTGGCGAAGGTCGAACGTTAGCGACGGCTAGACCCCGGGCTCAGGTCAATGCGCAGCCCCAGTCTTCTGCCTCGCTCCGTCTCCGGCCCTCTCGTCCACTCGCCCCGATCGCTCTCGAGGGGTGCATAATGACGGGGACACTCAAGCGTCGTTCGACAGGGCCGTCGACGGTTACCATATATGGTCATGTTTCTCCGCCACAACCAAATATGGTCATGTCTCTCCGCTGCGACCCGACGCCAGGACGGCGCGGCCAACCGTCTCCAGGAAAAGTCACTGACCGGCTCGCCGTGGCACCGGTGCATGTGCACGAATCGTCACACCATTACGCACAAGCAGTATGATATTCTGCGTATAATAATGTTATAATACGCTTGTCGGCCATTAGAATGTGAGTTCAACTTGCCGTCAGTGGAGAAGTGAAAGGAAACTGTGTGAATATTTTATTTTAATGCCGCATTTGACCCCTATCCGCAAGCAATCATTCGTTCGTCAATATATTATGTATCGGTGGAAGGAATATTTCAGCAGCAAAAACGCAATCCATGTACACCATCGCTGCACTAGTGACTAAACGTTCAACCTAAATAAGTACGAACTGGCATTTCTAACCACAGCGAGAACATCTTCCTCCGCTGCGCCCCGAATCTCAAGTTGCCAAGGTACAAACGACATCTCATGACAGAAATTTGTCAGTTAAATTTCTGAACTGGGAACGTCTTCCTTTAAACACGCCCCACTTTTTAAAAATCAGCGCTTGTTTTTTGGCAGGCGCAGATTTGGTGTGCGCACAGGTCCGCAGTTCCAGCGACAGCAGCGCCAGATAAAGGTTACTAGTTGCCGCGAGAAGCACGTGAAAGCAATGTTTCCGAGTACACCCCCCTCGCCCCCCCCCCCCCCCCCCCCCCCCACAATCAAGAAAGCTCAACGTAGCGTGATTAGACAGCGCAGCCACCGGCTGCTTTCGCTTAGCGAAACGCATCTGCTGCAGTCTGGCGATGCCTGCATTCCATTAGTAAAAGGACCATTTGCTATATGGCGCCTCGCCTGTGATATGGCAGCGCCTAGGATAAAAGGGCCATATATAGCATAAGAAGTTCTCGCACCTCCTTGTTCAGTTCGGCTATATCTTAAACGCACATGGGGTGTGTCAGGCCGGATTACGTACACCACGTTGATTAGCGTAGGCGTTAGTGACAACTGTCAAGTTTAGATTACACCCAACAAAAATAGGCGCCGCTGTCGCTCAGCTGGTAGAACACCGAGTGTGACAAGGCGAGGTTAACCTTAAGAAGTGCACTGCCTATTCTTGCCATGCTTTCGATTAATTTTTATGTGCATTTTACGATCACATCATTTTAAATTCCTTATGTGCTAAATAAACCTGTGCAGTATAAATATACTGATCGGTCATGCTCCCTAAGTAAATCAACCGCTAGGATATGTGTCGAGGTCAAAAAAATTATCGTGGCATGGGCTCCGCGTACCAAGATCAAATCATTATTCTAACACTGCGGGTTTTCGACGTCTTTGTCAACGATAATAAATACGTATTATTATAAGTGCGACCTTTCGCAACAGCTGATTTGTGGCTGATAACTGGCGTCAGCAAATGCTTAGTTGCCGCGCAGAAGACAGCGGCATGGTGACTGCTGAGGCAGTGAAAACAACCAGGGCCAATCAATGCGGCGGAAATTCGATAGGGTCCGCTGCGCTTCTACCACTTCAGCTTTTGCAGAGGACATCTTCGTCACCTTTACATAACCTGGGCCATTCTTACTGATCTCACACGTCCTCTGATAGTACTTTGTCATGCCAATCGCTGTCGATTCTGGTTATGTTGTCGTTCACGCACTATAAGATTTTGATGCGTCATTAGCTGTCAATTTCAGTTTCGCTGAGTACTTCTTACTCTGGCCTCTTCCTCCTCTCTCCAGCCAGTCGAGAAGCGCTCTCTCCACCTTCCTCCTGTCACATCCACCTGACAACATGGAATGTCAACTGGAATGCGGTCGGCAGGTAGTGCCACTGCTGGTTTCTTACTTGGGACCATCCGCATGGCGCCTGAATCGACCGACAAAGCTTTAGAGGCATTTCAAACGTTGGTTAAGCATGCATAGTGCTCATTAGTCTACAGTATACATGTCACCGCAACACAGTGTCATCATCACCATCGTCAGCCTGACTACGCCAGCTGCAGGGCAAAAGTCTCTCCACCCTATATCCCACAAACTTGTTAATCGCACCCTCCCGCCTAACTTCCTGCCGCCCCCGGCTACGTCGCTGGCCTTCTCTTGGAATACTCTCTGTTACCCTCAATGACTAGCGTTTGTCTTGCCTTGAGATTACATGTCCTGCCCAAGCCTATTTCTTCATCTTGATTTCGACTAGGATGTCATTAACATGCGTTTCTTCTCTCACCCACTCTGCTCTCTCCCGGTCTCAACGGTAGACCTATAATTTTTCTTTCCATAGATCTTTGCGTTGCCTTTAACTTAAGCTGGACCGCTTCCATTATTGTCCATGTTTCTTCCTCATCGGTGAGTACCGGCCGCTAAGATACAGCTGTTGTATACGTTCCTACATAAACAAACTCCAAGCTACTCTGAGATTTCTGGTGCTCATTATCTATATGATAACAGAGGAAACGCCGTGAAGTTCATCTATGCCTTCAAGACTCCTGTTCTCTGTCGGTATCAAAGTGCCACGTTACTTCTCGATCTTTATCAATTTCATCACGTTGGCTCTTATAGAATTCCTGGTTGGACATGGCACGACTGATCTCTAGGTGACCCGTGCAATCATTGAGCCTTCAGTTGCTAAGTTAGACATTTAGTTCGACATTAATTATGATTATTATTTTAAGAAAACCGGACGAAGCCGCAGTACAAAACTGCGAATGGGATGACGCGGCCTTTTCCGCTGAAGAGGACCATAAACATTATCGCGTTGAAACTGAGTGAAATTCGCGCTTTTGCTACGCACCCGGAGCATTCAAAACGGCGCTCTCATGCGCAGTGCCACCTGGGCGAAAGCTAAGACTCTCTGTAGTCTCTAAATACTGTGTAAAAGTTTTTTCACATCGCACTCTGAGGCACAGTGGACAGTCTTCACACCTCGAAATCACGAAGATGCTGCGGCACTACAGTCAACACCATTTGTCGATCAGACCAGTCGCGACAAACATCGAGGCTTGCGGTCATTATCGTGTGCAGCTTGCTGGAGCAACAAGGAGGGAAGTGTTGCTAGAAAATCGGCATAAGAAACATGTGCTGCTCGTTGGCAGCTCACCCACTACCGCACACGAGGGCAATAACTATATTCTTTAGATATCCATACAAGGTGCAATTCTCGAAAGCAATAAGGAAGCCCTTAGAAGAGACTAAAAATTGGTTTTGTGGGAAAGGAAATGGCGCAGTATCTGTCTCAATTTTCGGCGGACACCTGAACCGCGCCGTAAGAGAAGGGATAAACGAGGGACTAAACGAGGAAAAAAAAAGCGCCGTATTGGAGGGCTCCGGAATAATTTCGACCTCCTGAGGATCTTTAACGTGAACTGACATCGCGCAGCACGCGGGCGGCTTTTGCGTTTCGCATCCATCCAAATGCTGCCGCTGTGGTCGGGTTCAAACCCGGGTGCTCCGGATCAGCAGCCGAGCACGCTAACCACGGCCATAACGGCGGCAAGATTAACCTTCGAAATTATTAGATTGGATTAACCTGCGTGCCTTTTTTTTCTTCTTGGCAATGTCTGTGAGGAACGGGTCACCAGTAAAAAAAAAGGTGTGAAGGAAAATACATTAAAAAATCTAGATGGAAAAATCTTCCCCGCTATTTATCACACCACTGCAAAACCATATACGTGACGCTTCCGGTAGACGATAGTAGCCGCTGATTCCGCCCCGCGGTGGCAAGCACTGAAACTCTGGTGAATATTCCCGTCCTTACTTAAGCGATATTTTCTTGCGCTGAGCACTGTGGTAATGCAGCTCGCGAAAATATCCTTCCTCAGGAGGATAGCACGCACCACATCAATATCTGTGGCTTAGCAAAAATTACTCACGGCACTTACATGCTTTTCTTCGCTTGCCGACGCAATGGCACCATGCTGCTTCGAGAGAAAAAAAAAGCATTTACGTCTTAGTAGCTTGGCCTCGAGGTATATGCTTTTCTGTGTCTTTATTTCTTTAGTTTTTCGCAAAAGTCGACTTGCAGCAATGATGAAATAGCGGCATATATTTCCCGTAAATGATAGGAATGCGAGCAATGCTTATTTAATTTGCAGCAACTTCACTTTGTGGATCACTCGGTCAGAAGCTTAGCTCGAAATATTCATGAAAGAGCAAGCGAAAAATTTGTAGTGTCCTGCCTCGTGCTTCGATCTATGAGACTGGATGCTAACGATGGTTGAGAGTGCATTGTGTGGTTTGAACATATACAGAGATGATGCATGTATATTGAACGAAATCCGCCCATTTCTTTGCGGATGCAAAAAATTCAGGCGGGCACTTTGTTGACCTTAAGTGCGGTGAGGCGAAAGCCTTCAGCGCGGTGTAGCTGCTTGTGTCACTGATGTGGGGTTAAGATGTAATTAAGATGTTAATTCAGTGTCTGGAGACACTGAAGGGCGTTTGATAGGCATCCGTCTAATTCGACGCCTTTCCGCAAACTCTCCAGCGTCATAGACAAGGAGAGGTACTTCCGCGTTGGCAGGGTGTAGCGTAGTTGTTAGCACGCTCGGCTGCGGAGTAGAAGAATGGTGGTTCGAATCCCACCATGCAAAAAAGATTTTTTTTCTTATCAAGTGGAAGAGCATAACGGAAGGAGGAACGGTATGACGTCACTTCCGTTGTCGTGTCTTCCGATTGCCGATGTAACTGGCGGACAGGATCTCGACCTAGAGTGTGAGCCATTAAAGGCTTTCCTCTTAAAAGTATTGGAAACCCTTTCTAAAATTCTAGAATGGGTAATGCTAAAAAGTTTGACGAATGTGGTAGGAATAGTGATAGGCATCCTGAAGAAATGTTGAGAATGGAAACACTGAGTTTCTTGGAGATATGATTAACTTGGTGGCGTTGCCTTAAAAATTATGGCTGCCGTACCGGAGAGCTTGGTGGGGAGATGGTGGTCACAGAATAGGAGACTGGACCTCAGAGTAGCGAAGATAGGAATGGGGCGGGATCATAGGAAATAATACATGATGAGTGATGGCAGCTGATAGCACTAAATATACTAAAATATACTGTTCTCTAATTGCGTGATTCCCCAGCAGTATTTGCAATTGTGAAGCCGAAGTCTGCACAAGGCATCTACTCGCACAGATGGTTCGATATTCCTGAAATTCAAAATTTTTCAAAGCTTGTCTCTGACGTTGTGTGAATGGTTGAAGGGGAACAGACGCGTTTCTTTGTCTGAGAGGAAGATGAAATAAATGCTCAACTGCAGACTAGGACAAGTTTTGTGTGCCTCACTGCAACTGTTCTTTTTCCATGCTAAATTATTTTACAAGCTGTCCGCAGTAGATTACATCATACCCTTCTCAATTTAAACTTTTTCATGGTAGTCTGCGAACTTCGCGCGATACACGTACGGTGGCGATAACGACGTACGCATCAGAGGTACGTAGCCTCCACATCTCAGAAATCACGCCACTTCAGTTTATGCACAGGTTTTAGTAGAATTGCATTCGGAATAACAATTAAGGAGACAACTTAAAACCCACTCGTTGTGCCGAAAGCGGGGGAAGTGACACAGTGATCTTCGAAGACGTGTTATCCACCCCGTGAAAGTGGCTGAAAACGTGTTGTGTCCACGCACGAAGCAATCCATTTGAATAACGCCAGATGTCGGGCTAGTCGGTGTTGCATCTTATTAGTTAGCCGCGCTTAGACTCACGGACGGAATACAAAACGCGACGACAGACGCGCTTACTCCAACTTTATTCCAGAAGGCCGCCGAACGACTTCTCATGTACCCCCAACACATACGCCAACCCGGGAGAAGAAATTTAACACTTGTGGCGGCAAGCAGTGACACGGCAAATGTAAAGATAAATATTCGTAGATTCCTCCGGAATCCTACACTGGATAGGACCGCAAAAGAAGCTCACTTATCATTACAAAACGGACAGGGACAGGGAATTAGAACAGGGGGTAAAAAAAACACATAGCAAACGTTTCTTTACACGACCGAACAGCTAACACGGCGGAATGATGTAACCAAAAATTGTTTCATAAAAACAGGACGGCCATGTTGAAACCAAACAAGAACGTATACAGCTAAACAAACACGAACACTTACAGCATGGTAAATATATAGAATGGCACGAAGGCATACAGACTGGTTAGGATGATCGGGTACAAAAAAAAAGCGAAAATAAAATGTGCATGCATGGGTAGCAGTGGAGAAGTCAACAAATAGCATCGCTAGACGGCAAAAGGTGAGATGCATTAAACACTAAAAATATCGGATACAAAAACGATAGAAAATGCACATGGGTGGAAAGGGTGATGACATTATTTAAAAAGAATAAACTTTAAATATATTAATTGCAATAAGCGCTAAAAGTAAAAAAAGATGGCTAAAATATGTACAGTTGAGAAGGTTGGGAAGGCTAAAAGCTAAAGAGAAAGTGGGCGGTAAAATAAAGCACACAAAACAATCTAAAAACTCGCCGGCAACGCCAAGGCAAGGTAAGGAACAAGACAGAAAGGCAATCTCTTTCTCCGAAAGTGAAACCGAGGGTGTGCTGAAGCATTCAGCCTTGAGGCTGAAAAGCTTTGCGGCTTCCTTTATTTCGCGTGACGGTTTGTTCCGGCACTTTTTTAATGCTGTGGGCTCTTCGAATTTCAGGGAGCATGGTTTTTGGGGTCACAATTTCGACAGTCAACTGGCAGGTTCCTCATAGATGTCCCTGATTGATCATTCCTATGTTCCATTAGCCCTTCGTTGATACATCGGTTTGTTCAGCCTGTTTGGCCGATTTGTGCCTTGCCGCAAGGTAACGGAATAGAATAGATAACGCCTTTCGCTCATGCCGCTAAGGGTTTCGCACATGCCGCGTGGTGCGACCGGCGTTTCTTTGTTCTTTTTCGTTTGTCTTTCGACAGAGATTAGATAGGCGCTGATGAGCTGAAAAGACATCCACTCTTGGTTTCTTTCCGTATTTCTTAAGGTAATGAGAAACTTGGTGCACATATGGAAGAACAGCGACCCGTTTGTTTTGATTTTGTACTTCAACTGACGAGTCACTTTTTTCGCATTATTTCTTGAACAGAAGAGAGACTTCCTTGAGGGTATACTGATTGCGGGAGCCTGCACACCTGGTTTGAAAAGCATTCCTGAAGCTTGTGCTCAGATGACTCGTTCAACGAATTCTGAAGAGTACATTGAACGTTGGTGTCGGGTTTTATAGCTCATAGGCAACAAAGGCCATCATGCGCCAAGTTCGAGGTATCTGAGAAGTTTTCTAGATAATTTGATAGAAATTTGAAAAATGACCGGTGGTGTATAGTGCTTAAAAAGTTAGAACTCTCACGTGATGACAAGAAAAGAAATTAGAAATGGGTACTATTAAAAGCTTTTAAAGGGGGTCGGTAACCTCAGCGGCCATCATTGCCCGGGGAATGATCTCGAGGATCCAAACCAATCAAACAAAGACCTCAGCCTTTTTCTCAGGAATGGTAAATGGTTGAGGTGTACCAGGCGAAGCACTGAATCACGGTTTACATTTTTTGAAGCAAACCTTTTCAAATAATCTGAAAACGCAAGACATGTCGACCATTGCATTATCACCTAAGAGCAGCGCTGGTTGAAAGGGGACGCATAAAGTAGAGAAAAAACATTTTTCCTTGGCTTTTCCAGTTTTGAACATGAATTTAAAATGTGATTTACTGTAAGTGCATCTCCACATACACAATCTCGATTCTTTTTTTTTGTTACCAGAAAGTTGTGTGTAATGTGTGTGTGGCCTATATGGAGATGGCAGGTAATGACTTCCTTGAAACGTTTCTGGTGCAGACATGAGTTCCATTCCCCAGAAACTGTTTTTCTTTTAAGTGTAGCTTGTTATATACTTCGTTGTTCCTAGCGGACAGCCATTTTTTCCATGTTTTATTTTTGTACTAAGTTCATGCAATCCTTCTAAGGCATGTTTCATTTTCAATTTGCTTGCCACAAGTTTGTGCAGCGCAGAAATTTCCTCTTTCTTTGCCTTTTATGCCCACATGACTTCGTACAAGGGAGATTTTAGGTTTTGTCTTTGACCTGTGGCTATTTAAATTCTGTGTATGATGTCACCAAGAATCAGAGTGACTGCATTCATAGAGTGCAGAGCTGTAAGTATATTGACGGAGTCTGTGTAAATAATACCGTTTCTGAGCTTCTTGTTTGCTAGTTTTTTTATTGCTACGCACACAACGTAACATTAGGCTGTCAAGATAGATGGACACTGTGGAAGTCTTATTACTTCCTTTTCATTCCCTCGTACTACTGCGCTTCCAACGTGCGCATCAGTTTTTGAACCATCAGTATAAAACCCAGTGAAACCATTTTATTTTTCCTCGAGTGCAAGAAATTCTTGTACTATATGTTGTGGTGGGGTTTGTTTTTTACGGAACTGTGCATGAGTGAAATTACATATTGAAGGAAAAATGTACTACGGAGGCAGTCCATCTAGCTTTCCAGAAATGCCAGGTAATGTATCTAATACGCCGAAGTTTTGGTACATTTCTTCAAAACGTAAGAGGACTCGGCTAATAACTAGCGGTTTGTGGTTACACAGAATTCTGGATGGGCACTTTGTCACTACGGGGTAGCATAGGTGTTTGGGCAGCGAACGGATTATTAAAGGTGCACTAAAAAGGAATCTGAACTCGTCCTTTTACCGTGGTAACTTTATCTACACGTTCCTGGCATTCTTCGAAACTTCGAATTATGGTCCTGTGCGCCCGATTGCCCTAATTAAATCAGATTTAACACCCCGGCTCCTACCTTTTTTTTTAACTGAACGTGGTAGGTAGGAGGAGTCAACCAAAGCATCAGTCAGCCCCATGGCGGCTTGCCGCTCTGCCATCGGCAGAGTGACACCGAAATCGAAGGGTCCACGTGTATTTTTATTTCCGTGGGCCTAATTTGCGCCTACATTGGCTGTTACTGAAACTGCTTTTTCACTGAAACCTAAAAATTAAATAAAAGCGATAGCGAAGCCCCCACTGGACGGCCTGAAAGGCACTCCACGCGTTGGTTGACTCCGCCTACCTACAGGGTGAGTTCAAAAAAAGGCGGGAGCCGGGACGTTTAATCAGATTTAATTAGTGCAGTCGGCCGCACAGGGTAATAATTAGAAGTTTCTAAGAATACCCGGATCGTGTAGATAGCGTTCTCACGGTAAAAAGACGAGTTCAGATTCCTCTTGAGTGCACCTTTATTATGTATGAGCATATGAGCATGGTACTTCAGTATGAAAGTGATGGTTCGTTGCTTAATACATAAAGGCTGATTATGGGCGACGTGCTGTACTCACCAGTGAAAGACCCAAACTTAAATTATGTAAAAGATCCAGTCATTGAAGATGTGATGGTCTTGCTGACCCATACACTATAGACCCATAATCCAGGGTATAGCGTACTTCAGAGGGGTAAATTTGCATAAGACATGTCTTGTCTGCTCGCCAATGCTTTCGTGACAGTACTTTGACTCTTTGAGTATGTTAAATGATCGGAAGGTTTTCTTTTTCAGTGATTTTATATCAGGCAGATAACTGAGATTCTGTCAAAGGTTATGCCTAGAAACGTGCTCATTTTTTACGGGCAGCTGTGTTGGGGAAAACTGGAAACTGTTCCCTTCTCCCCATGTCTCTAATTTACTCATTGTCAACTGTATTTGTCTCTGGCCTGTTACTAGGTTTGAGGACGTGCAGGTTATTTGAAGATCGTCAACATAGACTGAATAAATAATGGACCGGTACTACTTTGGCTATAGAATTTACTTTTATAAGGAAGAGCGTTCTGCTTAAAATACACCTCTGAGGTACCCCATATTCTTGGACGAAGTTTCTGGAAAGGGCTGAGCGTAGGCGTACGTGAAAAAAACGGTTGGTCAGGAAATTATTTAGGCAGTTTAACCTCCTGCCACGGACGCCAAGCTCTGCTAGGTCGCGAAGAATCCCGAACCTCAAGGTCATGTCGTACACCTTCTCGAGGTAGAAAACGGCAAGACAGTGCTGTTTGTGTATAAAAGCTTCTCGGACATTATTTTCGAGGCGAACTAGATGGTCTGTTGTTGAGCATGCAATTTTGTAACAACACTGATGGATGTCAAAAAGTTCGCGGGATTCAAGGACAAGTGCTAGTCTTTCATTCAGCACACTTTAAAATTATTTGGCGAGACAGCTTGTAAGGGCTTTTTACCTATAACTACTAGGGGAAGTTGGTGGTTTTCCAGGTTTCAGGAAAGGAACTATCACGGCTGTTTTCCACACCTTAGGAATTTTTGCTTCTATGAAAATTTTTTAAAAGAAATTCAAGAGTGCTCCTAAGGCAGGCTGAGAAAGATGGGCAAGTATATTATATCTGATCGTGTCCTTGAGCGGTTTTTTTTCGGCAGACAGTACACTGTTTATTTCTCGGAGAATAATTAAATTGTTGTATTGTTTCTTTTCACCTCCACTTATTGGAGATTTTGTTTTTCGGCTATATTTTTGTGTTTTAGAAATGACTGCGTATATTGAGACGAACTGGAAACTGCAGCGAAATGTTCCCCCAAAACGTCTGCCTGTTCTCTTAGGCTTGTTTGTGTGCCAGGTGTTGTCAGAATAAAAGTTGTGAACGGCGAGAAGTTGCCATTTAGTTTTCGAACCTGCTGCCATATTTTTTCAGATGTGATTTCACTCTTTAAAGATAAAACATAACTCTGTCATGATGCTTTCTCGGCACTGCGATGGACGTACCAAGGTTTAGCTCCTGCCTTTTTAAAATTTACGAGGTTCTCTTGTTTCGGATACCTGTGAAATTTACCCCAAGCTCTACTTTGTAGTTTTTTTGCTTCCTTGCATTCTTTTGTCCACCACGCTTTGTGGGTTTTCTCGCACCACTCTAGAAGACTGACGAATAGCTAACTGTGTGGGAGTTACGATACAATTCCTCAACTTCTCGTTTATCTGATCGATGCTCACATTTTTAAGCTATATTTTCTAAAGCCGCCTTAGCTCTAAAAAGTTGCCAGTCTGCTAAATGCAGCTTCCAGCGTCGCGGTTTTGTTGGAAGTATTTCCGGTGGTTATGTTGAAGTGATTAGTATAGGGAGTTGATCGCGGCCTTATGGGTTTTCAATGACATCCTATTTAAAATCGTTAAAAACAGCAGGTGATCTAAACGACACATCTAGAAAGCTCATTTTCCTCAAGGTTGGGGAACAGTATGTGGCCTTTTCCGTATTTCTCAGACTTACATTATTTTTGAGGATAAAATCTTCGATTACCTGGCCCCTAGAGTCACTGCGCTCGCTTTCCGAAAAAGGGGAGTGAGCGTTAAAATCCCCAACTACTAGATATGGTTCTTGAAGTTCATCGATGAGTTCCTGTAGATTATGAACTGTTAATGTAAAATGTGGAGGAATATATACAGAACAGATAGTAATTGTTTTAGAGCTGACGATACTGACTGCAACTGCATCAAGCACAAAACAAACAAGCACACAAAAGAGGGACGCCGCTTTGAACAACAATCGCGACCCCTCTTTAGAGTCTGTCTACCTGCTCGCGATCGCGTCTAAAAGTGTTATAGTGTTTCAGGATATTCACATGTTGTGGACCAAGATTGGTTTCCTGAATACATAAGGCTACGAGCAACATTGACTCTAAAATATAAATATTTGTTATGCCCTAATTTCTGAACAGTCCTATACAGTTCCACTGTACTAAAAAAGCCATGTTTATGTTTTGGGGTGGGAACGATGAGCGGTTTACTTATGTTCTGAGCTCATTATGAGGACTCTGCCTTTTCGCGCTAAAAAGAGCTGTTCCGCCGCTGCAAAGTGGGCTGACTGGGAGTTACGTCCATGACCTCGCCAGAGGTGCTGGAGGACCGCGAAGCCGCAGATGTCTCATTTTCAGGCCTCCCCCGGTGGGGCGAAGTCCTGCGGGAGGCCGACTCATCGGCTGGAACTCCCTGCTTTAGAGATGGCAGAGCAGCTTTCGCTGTTCCTGCTTGGGGCATGGATGGCCCTGCCATAGGCTCGGTGGAAGTGGCTTCGGCAGGTGTCGGAGAGCTGTGTGATGCACCACCCTTGCAAACATCAGCGAAGTTGGGTTTTGCTGTGAAGGGGAATGTGTTGGTAAGGGCAAATCGCCTACTTGCTTCTTTATATGAAATTTTTCGTTGGTCTTTATGGTGATTATCTCTTTTATTTCTTCCAGGATGGACACGCCCTGAAGTGTGCAGCATGGTCTCCTTCACAGTTTGCGCAGCGCGGGGCTGCGTCACATTCATCAGAATGGTGATCCTTCGAAGCACATTTTGCGCACGCTTGGCCACCACGGCAATTATGTGAGCCGTGGCCGAACCTTTGACAATTCAAACATCGGCGAGTGTTGGGTATGTATGGTCGTACATTAACTTTCAATTATCCCACGCCGATTGTGTCGGGCAGTGCGCTAGTGTTGAACGTTAGGATCAAGTGTTTTGTGTCTATTCCCTTATTGTCCTTCCGGATATTTATTCGGTGGACATCTATGACATCTTGGTCGCGGAGCCCTTCGAGCGTTTCTTCGGTGATGTGTGCAAAATCGGTTTCAGAGATTACGCCTCGGACAATGTTCATTGATCGATAGGAAGTCATGGAGATAGGGCTTTTCTCTATGGAGGCTAGGTTTGAGAGCTTAGATTGTTGGGCGTTGTCGCGCAGTTCAAGCAATAAATCGCCGCTGGCCATTTTTCATAGTATGTAGCCAATCAAGGTTTCTGTCAAGAACTTCGATACAAGGAAGGGCCACAGCATTCTTGCCTGCTTATCTTCTACTTCACTGTGGATCACATGATATTTGAGGAAAGTTACTTTCCTTTTTTGAAAAAGTTTTCTGCCTCGTTCAGCCCTCTTTTTAGACAGCGATCATGTTTGGAACCGGGGCGAGCCATAAAAAATTTAGTTTTTCAGCCATGGTGCCAGCCACCCACCACGGAGTCCAACTAGAGGACGCGACTGGAACTTGCAAGCAAGTCCTGCCCACGCCAGCTGTACACCTCAACTAAAACCAAATACGACGCAACTCAACGTGGTTGGCCACACAAGGTTAACCCTCGCAGGCAAGAAAAGAGGAAAAACCAAGAAGTGAGCGGAGATAGGAGAGTTGTGAGAAAGAGATAGCAAAGTGGAAGATAGCGGGGAGGATAGGAACAGGCGACTGCCGATTTCCTCCGGTCGGGTCACGCCGGAGGTGCCGTGTACGGGAAGCTGGGACTAAAGTGGAGTGTTGCCTTTGCCGAGGAGCGTTAAAGGTCCAAACGCTCCGAATTTGTTTAACCACCAGATCCACTTTTCCCCGGACCCGGCGATGCCACGCACGGCAAGGCGCGGGTGCGCGGGTCCGTGGTGACGCACTGCTCACCATCATCCTCCTGCGGGGATGTCCCTGCAGATGCTCAGGAACCTGTGGTGTCGCAACTCACCAACACCTGCGTGAAGCAGATGACCCTGCGGGGAGTACGCTGACCGATATTTATTTTTACGAATTTTGAGTGAGCGGAGTCATATGACAGAATGGGCTTGTTGCCCCTGGGTTCGAATGCGCAGGGCACGTGATTTGGGGCGAAGATTCTTAGTTTGATGAAGCGCAAGGTATTGTTGTCTGGCAGTTCATGTGTTAATTCGAGTGGTGCTTGTATGTCTAAAACCACTAAATACTTGAGCAGTTCGTGAAAAAATGTTTCGTCATCACAATCCAAGAGTGAATGCGGCAGCACACCCTCGGTTTCACTTTCGGATAAAGAGATTGCCTTTCTGTCTTGTTCCGTCTTACTTTGCCTTGGGGTTACCGGCGAGTTTTTACATTGTTTTACGTGCTTTATTTTACCGCCAACTTTTTCTTTAGCTTTTATCTTTCCCAACCTTCTCCACTGTACATATTTAACAATCTTTTTTACTTTTAGCGCTTATTGCATTTAATGGTTTTGTTTGGTTTATCGGGGTTTAACGTCCCAAAGCGACTCAGGCTATGAAAGACGCCGTAGCGAAGGGCTCCGGGAATTTCGACCACCTTGGGTTCTTTAACGTGCACTGACATCGCACAGTACACAGGCCTCTAGAATTTCGCCTCCATCGAATTTCGACCGCCGCGGCCGGGATCGAACTCGCGTCTTCCGGGCCAGCAGCCGAGCCCCTTAACCACTCAGCCACCGCGGCGGCTCCTTGCTGCATTTAATATATTTAAAGTTTATTCATTTTAATCAATGTCAACACCCTTGCCACCCGTGTGCATTTTCGTTCGTTTTTGTATCCGGTATATTTAGTGTTTTGTGCATCTCACCTTTTGCCGTTTAGCGATGCTATTTCTTGACTTCTCCACTGCTACCCTTGCATGCACATTTTATTTTCGCTTTTTTTTTGCACCCAATCATCCTAACCAGTCTGTATGCCTTCGTGCCATCCTATATATTTACCATGCTTTAAGTGTTCATGTTTTTTTAGCTGTATACGTTCTTATTTGGATTCAACATGGCCGTCCTGTTTTTATGAAACAATTTTTGGTCACATCATTCCGCCGTGTTAGCTGTTCGGTCGTGTAAAGAAACGTTTGCTATGTGTTTTTTTACCCCCTGTTCTAATTCCCTGTCCCTGTCCGTTTTGTAATGATCAGTGAGCTTCTTTTGCGGTCCTATCCAGTGTAGGATACCGGAAGAATCTTCGAATATTTATCTTTACATTTGCCGTGTCACTCCTTGCCGCCACAAGTGTTAAATTTCTTCTCCCAGGTTGGCGTATGTGTTTTGGGTACATGAGAAGTGGTTCCGCGGCCTTGAATAAAGTTGGAGTAAGCGCATCTATCGTCGCGTTTGTATTCCGTCCGTGAGTGTAAGCGCCGCTGACCAGTATGACACGAAGAAAGACTGCAGCCCTCAATGGATATCGGACTCTCAACACATTCCAACGCTGCCATTTCGTCCGTCGAGCTGACGACCCAATATTTGCTGTACGGGTTCTCATTATGACGTCGCCATACTTATGCACCGCGGTGCGCATACGGCTATGACGTGTCAACTTTATTCAACTGTCTGATCACCCATGATTGGAAAAAAGGCACGAAGACTAATTAAATGCAACTCGGGCTTCAATCAAGATAATCAGCACCGCAGCACTGGCATTCAGAGGTCAAGCAATTTATACCCGCAATCCAAAACACGCTGTCTTCAATACGCGTTGTACACGAGCGACAATTTCTTGCAATCGCCGTGACTTCTTCAAGAACCGGGAGGTTGCAAATACCCAATTACAAAACTACGAATATATTATTTTTTCTCAATGAAACTGAAAGAATGACTGAATTTGACCACCAGGGGGCCGCCTTTAGTTATTTTCTAGTGTTTACTAGCATGGCTGTTGTTTGCGATGCACTTTGATGCTTGTTGCAACGTGCATTGTGAGTCGCCATGGATGTGCTGCCTTTCGCGTGCGTTCGTTATTGAGGAGATGTGAAGACTTGCGTGCTGCTGTCCCCATGCCATATGTGACAGAAAAGGTCATTTGCACTTTAGTAGGCTTTACGTGCTTCTGGTTTTTCGTGCATTTCTCTGGCAGAGGAATTGGTGCTCCCCGTAGCGATACAAAGGTTTGAAATAACAAGTCCTAGAAGATTTTATTGTGCGCAACTATGTGATAGGTGTGCCGAATACGCAGAAGTCGTCGTGAACACGGACCTTTGCGGGGCCGGTGATACGAAGTCTAGGAACGTTCTTCGTGACTACGCAACTGTGCTTAATTATGAACAATATTCGGACGTGAAACTTCTTGCGCTTATTCTGAAGCGTGTTTTGCGGGCACAGCGACTATATCATATAGCAAAATTCGCATTTACTGCTCTAATGAGTGCATAAGGTGCTTGTCTGTGGGGTGGCTGGTAAAGTGTCGGCATTTATTTGGGTGAAGCACACAGCTAGCTGTTGCACCAAGGTTCGTCGCAGAAAGCTTGGGTCTCTAGAACTTGAAGTATACGACTTGCAACTATTCTTGTTTTGATAAAAGGAATGCTTCCGCGTGTGCGCTATATTATTTTGGTGCCTTTGGTGGTCACAGGAGCTTTATTCAACTCTTATACTTACAAAACTAAAAGTCAGAGGTTGAGCGCTGGTTTATGAACGTCTGTGTCTCGCTCTAAGCGTTTCAGATTTCGTTAAAAAGCAGCTTACTATGGCGGTGATAAAAATAGGAGGTTGAAATTCCAGTTAACTGTAGCATTTATTGGATAAAAGATTAAAAACGCTTTCTCATCCTCCGTGGTAACTGATTCGATTTTGTATCGGCAGCTGATGACACGGTGGTGGGTTCGATACGTACCGCGGCGGCCGCGTTTCGATGCAAGCGCAACACGAAAACGCCGGAGTGGTGTGAGCTGTCAGCGCACGGTAAAGTACCCAATGTTGTTTAAATTAACCCAGACCCCTCTAATATAGTGTTTCCTTTAACCCAAGCGGTTTTAGTGCGAAAGCACAAACCCCACGGGTGCCAAACACGAGCAAAAATTACTAGGTGCACTTAAGTCTCATTACGTGCGGAAATGCGAAAGCAGTCTGCGGTTCGCCGCCTGCGCTATCTGCTGGGCCAGCGCCGTACATTGCGAGGGGGGTTTTCTGTGGGTGCCGCATGATGGCACGGCGACTGCACGCCAAGCATGAAGGAAATTTACCGGAAACGGAGATAATTTAATACTCGCTGGTTTGCGACATCTGTAATTAACATGCTCATAATTACTCATGTAGGCCTCAGTACATATCTCTAAGATACATTTTTTTAAGAACTGTGCACTCACTAGACGCGCTTTTATTCAGCTTCAAACGTCGAAGTGTCGTGGCGGCTGACCTGACGGCTCAGAAATCTTCTGTGCCAGATGGTATTACTAACGAGTTCTATAAAATATTTTCCCCTTGCCTTGCGCCTGCTTTCATGGAGGTTTTTCGGGCTTCTTATGATGTTTTTTTTGCCCCCTCTTTCTATTCAGGGCATATTATATAAATTCCAAAAAGCCCACATACAAATCGGTTGAAAGCAGTTTAACGATATCACCCGATTTCTATCTGTAATGTAGATTACTAACTGTTTGCAAATGTACTTTGTAATCGTCTGAAACTAGTTGTCGCTGACTTAATAGGTTCGCATCAGACATGCGGTATCAGAGGACGCAGCATCCAAACCCATATTCATATTGCACGTTCGGTATTGGAGACAGCGTCAGATGAAACCGGTCAACTAGCTCGTATTCAGACTGACCTTTCAAAGGAATCTGATAAAGTTTGTAAGATTTCTTGTGCGCTGTCTTAGAACATGCAAATATTGGAGACGTTTTGCTCAGGGACTGTGCAATGAGGAGTCCTGTATTAGGGTTAAAAACGTAGCGCAAGAAGACAAGAACTTCGAAAGACAACACACACAGCGCTAACTTCAAAGATTTATTTCGCAAAGAAAGGGTGGTTTTCTACACCTACTTATCGTACAAGCACCATCAAACAAGCGCTAGCAAAGCGTATCAGCTAGATATCAGGGCAGCTTTGGCAACAGAGCGACTGAATGGGTACTGACACTGTCATCTTCCAACAGGCAAATCTATTCTGCTTCAATTATTTCTCGTGCTAAGAGGTTTTTGTGTACTTTTAAGAGCAAACATGTTTTGAGGAGCGGTATGACAAGGACAAACACGGCAACGGGCTGAAAAACCTCTCCCACACATATACTTTACGTCACGCCCATGTTCCTGAAGCCTATCGTTCACGCATCTGTTTGTTTGACCAACGTACTGCTTATCACAGGAAAGAGGTATCTGGTATACGACATTTTCAATGTAATAAAAAAAATTATTCTTATGTTTCTTCGTACTGCCAACCGCGTTTTTGGATTTCGTCAAATTTTTCGTTCACCGTAGGCGGGCGTCTGCAGCTTGCAGACGTTGGTGAGTGGCGGCACCACGGCTTCCCGAACCTCAGCAGGGGCATCCCCGCAGGGAGATGATGGTAGGCAGTGCGTCACCGCGGACTCGAACACCCGTGCTTAGCCGTGCGTGGCATCGCCGTGTACGGGGAAAAGGGGATCCTGTTGGTTGAGCGATGCCGAGCGTTTGGACCTTTAAGGCCCCTCGGCCACAGAGCAAGCACTCGGCAAAGGCAACACACCACTGTGGCCCCAGCTTCCTGTAGACGGCACCTCCAAGGGAAATCGGCAGTCGCCTTTTCCTATCCTCCCATCTATCTTTCACTTTCCTACCCGTTTCTCACAACTCTTCAGTCTCCTACTCACTTCTTTGTTTTTCCTTTTTCCTGGCGGCGAGGGTTAACCTTGTGTGGCTAACCACCCTGAGTTGCGTCGTATTGGGTTATAGTTTATGGGGTCACTCTGCGTCCAGCCGGTCGGGAAGGCGAGCCTCCGTGGAAGCTACACGCAGGCGTTATTTAAGCACGCAACACGTTTCCCCAACCCGTGGCGCAGAGTCGCAGCCACGGCAGGTCCGGACGAAATAGGCAACGGCAGGGCACGCTAGGAAATAGTTTATTATCCTAACGCGAGGTAAAGCACACTGCGGAAGAATGTTCTATCCGTAAAATAGATGTTCAGTAGCTCACCAAGTCGTTGACGTCGACCGGCGTTGGTGTTCGGGGGCCGGCGGGCAGCGGAAGGGGTCTGTGGGGTAGTTAGGTCAGGTCCGGCGGCGAGAGACCTTCCCGCCGCGCGATCACCCCTTTTATCCCCTCGGTCATTGCCTCCCTCGCAGCAAATCGTTACCGTCAAGCTTAGGCGTGCTACCCTCTCCGCAGAAGGCGGCGCGCTGCCGTGACGTCACGTCAGTGCTGGGGCGGAAATGAGCAGAGTCGCGGGGGTGCCTTCTCTCCACATTCCTGGTGGCCAGCGCGCCCGTGTAGGTCACGGTCGCCGCTGGCGCGGGGGACGAGGAGGGGATACCAGTGTATCCCACATCCTCCCCTCCTTAAGAAGCCTCCCGAACACAGAAACAGGGGCAACATTACTTGATCTCCGCCATCCTGGGATCGAAGTTCTTCAGCTCCCGCCGGTGCATCGGTTGATGGCCGCGCCACGCCCCCGCCGATCAGCTGCTTCGCTCCGAGGGCTTGGCCTCCCGCACGATGACGCTTGAAATCTTGCTCCCTCTCACGGTGTTCCGAGTGCGCGCGGCTGCGCCGTTCCGGCGAATTCGGTCGACCGCCTCCTTGGCGCCGGCTGGGATGGCTTGGAGGCCAGGTCCATGGCTGCGCCCCTGAGGTACTGTGTCAGGTGGCTTCAGGGGCCAGGGCTGCGGCGCTTTATGGTTGAGGCCGCGGTTGGGCTGCCCTGGCATACCTGGTCAGCAGGCGAGGACCCAGGGTTGCGGTGGTAATGGGGCCCCGCAGGCGGTGGCGCACAGTCGACGAGTGGGCAGCTCCGATGCGTTGTGGCAGGTAGCCGGGGTGGCCAGGGTGGCAACTGCACGTCGCGGGCGGGGCGTAGCGTCGAGCCTTGGGCGCGGCGCGTTGCCGAAGCTGGATGGTGGCTGGTAGTGGAACGGTGTCGTTCCGATGTGCCCTGCTTCTTTTCCATCTGCGCTGGAAAAGGTCAACAGAGATGTAGCCAGCTCCCGCAGCGCGTGCTGCGTGGCTGGTCGACCCTCACGAGAGTCATGAGGGTTAATGCAAGTCAGTCTTGCGTGATACTGATCGGCATGAGCGGCCCGTACGTTCATGCATCTAACGAGACTGCCTGCCGGCTCGCGCCCTCGCTCTAGGCTGCGCAGGCAGATTCTGTTTCTGCCTAGGGCGCAAGTTATAGCGGGACGCGGGGTTCGCCGGCTGATCGCAGATCTCGTTATCCGACTGCGGCGCGGGTCGGGCTGTGTCCTCTACCCACTCATCTCGCTGCACGTAACGTTTCAGGTCGCATACGTGCACCGGCCCGCCTGTCGGTTTCGACCGCAAGTCCTCGAGCCTGTAAACGAGCGAGGAAAGTTTCTCTCGCACGCGGAACGGCCCGATCCATTTCGGCGCCAACGAGGCCGCAAACTGTTTGCTAGCGTCGCTGAGAACGTGCTGGCGTCGAAGCACCAGATCGCCCACTTCGTAGTGAACATCCCGGTGCGAGCGGTCGTACTGTGCTTTCTGCTGCGCCCTAGCGGTGCTCAGGTTGCGGCGAGCCTTGCGTAAGGCCTCCGTCATCTTAGCGCGCAGCTGCGTCGCGTACTCAGCTCGTGCTGACGAAGCGACTGGCGTCTTCCTGCTGTCCGATAGAATCCGGTCCATCGGATTTAGCAGCTCTCTACCCAGATTGAGAGAACACGGCGCATACCCAGTCGAGCGGTTAACGGTCGAACGCAAAGCAAACGCGATCTCCGGCAGATAGGAGTCCCAATCTTTGTGCCTCTCAGAGTACGCGACAAGCAAGTGCTTAACGTTGCGATTGACTCGTTCCGTGGGGTTCGACTGAGCATGATAGGTGGTCGTTTTCTTGTGCTTAATGCCGAGTGCAGCGCACGAATCAACGAACACCTTCGCAGTGAAGTAGGACGCGTTGTCCGTTATCAGCTGCTCTGGGAAACCGAACCTGGTGAATACGTCCATCAGCTTCTCCATGATCACTCGTGCCGTCAGCTTTCTAAGGGGGAAAAGTTCAACCCACTTGCTGAAGTGATCCGTGGCCACCAGCAAGAACTTGTTCCTACTCGGTGTCATAGGATACGGTCCCATGATGTCGCACGCCGCGATTTGCCAGGGAGTCTGGCTGTTAATCGGGTGCATGAGGCCGGGTGGTCGTCCGCCTCGGGGCTTCACACTTTGGCACACGTGGCACGAGCGGGCGTAGCGTATTACGTCCCTTTTCATGCCAAGCCAGGTAGCAAAGCGACACAACTTAGTGTAAGTCTTGGGGCCGCTTGCATGCCCAGCGATGCACGAGTCGTGAAAGTAGCGTAACAGTGCTGCTCTCAATACTCGCGGTATCACCACCTTGAACGCCTCGTTTGTGTCGTTCTCGGAGGTGATATACCTCAGCAGGACGCCGTCGGAATCCAGCAGATACGAATCCATCGCGCTCACAGCACTACCAGCTGTTTCCCAGCGCTCCGCACCGACAGCAAAACCAGCTGTCTCCTTGTGCGCGGCGGCCCTGCCGCCCGGCTCCCGGAGCCCGTCGAACACCTTTCGACAAAACGGATCCTTCTGCTGAGCTTCGAGCAGCTCCTTTCTGCTGAACACGACCCCCACGGAACTCGCGTAGTCCACGTGGTTCACGCTCTCGCCCTGGATCAACGGTTGGTCCGCGTTCCTTACATGGGCTACGGCTCGGGTCAGTCCCTCGCTCTCCCCGGCTATCGGGCGGTCGGTCGCGTGACCTTCCTCGCACTGGACAGGCGCTCGCGAGAGTGCGTCAGCCACAGCGTTGTTTTTCCCTTTGCGGTAGCGCACGGTGAAGTCGTACCGCTGCAGCAACAGGGACCAACGCGCTAGGCGGCCGCTCGGCTCGCTGAGTCGTCTCAGCCAGGTGAGCGCCATGTGATCCGTCTCGATCACAAATGTCACCCCATCGACGTAGTAGTCGAACTTACGCAGAGCAAAAACTATCGCGAGACATTCCTTCTCTGTCACCGAGTAGTTTCTCTCTGCCGTCGTCAACGAACGGCTCGCGAAAGCTACCGGACGGAGAAAGCCTTCATGCTCCTGAAGCAACACTGCTCCTAAGCCCAGGTCGCTTGCGTCGGTTTGAATCACAAACTCCCTGTTTAGGTCGGGTAGCTGCAACTCAGCCGTGTCAGCGAGCACTTTGGTGAGGTTGCGCAGTGCATCCTCTTGCTCGTGACCCCAACTCCAGCGCTCGCCTTTCTTCAAAAGCTTTGTCAAAGGCGCCTGCAGCGCTGCGCACTCTGGGATGAACTGGCGATAAAAGTTCGCCATTCCCAGGAAGCGCCTGAGTCCGGTTATATCTGTGGGCGACGGAAACTTAAGCAAAGCCTCAAGCTTATCGTCGCACGGCAGAATGCGGCCTCTGTCGATCGTGAACCCCAACAGTGTTATTCGGGTCGCGGCGATCTGTGCCTTCTTCGGGTTCAAAGTGATTCCCGCGGACCTCAGCCTCTCTAGGACGTCCCTCAAGTGGCGCAGGTGTTCCTCGAACGTTTTCGAGTACACCACGATGTCGTCTAGGTACGCGAGCGCATGTTGCCACTTCGCATCTCCCAGAACACGGTCCATTAGGCGCTGATAAGTAGCGGGTGCTCCTACCAAATCAAAAGACATTCTCTTGAACTGGAAAAGGCCTCTGTGACAAGTGAAAGCAGTTTTCTCCTTGTCCCGCTCATTCATTTCAACCTGAAAGTATCCGCGGCTAGCATCGAGCGTTGTGAAGTACTTCGCCCCACCTAGGTTCGACACTAGGGAAGAAATGGTGGGTAGAGGGTAGGCGTCTTTCCTCGTAACCTCATTCAGCTTGCGGTAGTCCACGCAAAGTCGATATGTATCGTCTTTCTTTGGAACCAAGACTACCGGGAAGCCCCAAGGGCTGTTAGACCTCTCAACAACGCCAGTGTCGATAAGTTCGTCTAAGGCGCTGTCCAGTGCTTTTCTCTTGGCCAAGCTAATTGGTCTAGGATTGCACTTCCAAGGCAGTGCGTCACCCGTGTCTATTCGGTGCCTGACTAGGGTAGTGAGGCCCGGGCGGTCAGTGAATGTCGCGTTGTACTCGTAGAGGAGCGATGACAAACGTGCCTTCTCCCTCTCCGTCACGCTGTTCACTTCCGACAACAAGGGGTGCGCTGACCTTCCCTGCGCGGCAGAGCAGCTTTCTACCGCGGCAACCTTCTCTCTGCCCTCTCCCTCAGCGGCGATGGTCCGCTCGCCTCCTGGATCTCGGGCTGGCGCGGTGGATTTGTCACGGTCTCCCCCCGCTCGCGCCGCGTTCGGAGTCTGAATGGTGCGCGACGCCGCGGGCGCTTTCGCGAAAGGCTTCAAGGCGCCTGACGTGCGCTCCCTGTAGCCTCCGCTGCTGATGTCTATCACAATACCTGTCTTGGCTAGGAAGTCTCGTCCAAGAATTACAGGAACGGATAAACAGGGAAGATGAACGAGGCGTTGTCGCCGCACGCGTCTTTCCCAGCGAACCACTATCCTAGCTGCACCGCTTGATTGCGCTGTGCCGCTCGCGAGGCGAAAAGTGGTATCGCACTCTCTCAGCCGGATTTTGTTCTCGCGGAGATGGTTTAACACCTCGTCACCGAACAAAGAAGCGCTTGCTCCTGTATCTAGTAACGCGGTGAATTTCTTTCGAGCTATTGTTAGCTCAATGAACGGCGCTGACAGGTCAACAGAATTTCCTACGCGACATGCCAAAGGCGCTAGCAAACCGGGGTTTTCTGTGCACGCCGCGCGGAATCGAAGGTCGATCACCGGCGGCTTTGGCCGTTTCCCGACCGTGTTTGGTCACGGGCGGGAGGGCGGCCACACTCGCGGGCGAAGTGTCCCGGCTGGTCGCACCGGTAGCAACGGTTGCCCGGGCCCCGACGGGCTAGGCGCTGGTCGCCCCGTTCCGGTCGGTCATCTCGAACTCGCGGCGCGGATGGTGGGGGCCGCGTGTCGGCCTCGCGATCTCGCCTCGGTTCATTCCGCTCTGCGGCAGCGTGTGCTGTTCGCAACGCGTAGCTGAATGGGTCCAAAGCGCGGTCGGTCAACTCCCAACCCCTTGGGACACGCTCGTCAGCAAACTGTGCTGACGCTTCAGTTCTAGATGGACTGCGCGCTGAGCTGCCATTCCACGCGCAGCGCGGCTCAAGTGACAGCGATGCGGGTGGGGGCGGCCGATACGCTCGCGCAGAGAGGATGTCTCCCTGAATGCGCTTCGCCTCAGCTGCCAGCTCATCCAAATCTCTGAACCTGACTCCTCTCAGGTAAGCCGTGAAAGTCGGGTGCGCTTGTCTCGTGACACGCTCAACTTTCTCCGTGTTCGTGGCGCGAGGGTCCGCGAGGCGATAAAGTTCGTCCATCGCTCGGACGTACTCTAACAGAGACTCGTCGGGGTGCTGGGTTCGGAGCTCCAGCTCTCTCCTCAAACGCCACTCATAGTTTGCGGGAAGGAATTCGTCGCGGAAGCTTGCGCAAAACTCCTCCATTGTCCTCGCTCGGTTGCCGGCTAGTCGGTACCAGCGGGCCGCTTGCTCCGTCAAAGAAACAGGCACAACACGCGCGAGCATTTCGGCGTCTGCGATTCCTGTCACTTGCTGATAATGCAGCAGACGGTCGAGGTACTCATTTGCTCCCGCAATGTCGTGGTACCCCGTGTAGGTAGGCAAGTCTATCCTAACACGTGGTGACTGGGCCGGGGCTTGCAAATTGTTTTGCAAAATACCCGCTAGACTCTGCATAACCTGCATTGCGTTCTGCAAGAGCACCTCGGATGATTGCGGACTAACACCCCCGGAGTTGGGCGCAGCCGCTGATGGCGTCGAATGATGTGGCCTAGCCGCCTCATTGTTCGCGCCGCGGAGCGGCGAGGCGCCCGATGTGGAGCCCCCCATGCCAGGCCTAAGTCCTACCAACGCGTCAGGGGATGTTACTCGGCTATTCCGCGTGGAACGCCCAAGATTCACAAATTCAAACCCTTCCAACGGCGCGTCAAGTAGGGAGCCCTGGTTATGTGCCGCTGGCTCTGACAGCATAAACAAAGACTGCAAGTCACTCCTGTCGGCTGCCATCCTTTGTTAGGGCGACGGTAGTCGTTCGCTCCAACAAAGGTCACTGCTCGATTGCCTAGTTCGCCCCACGTTGGGCGCCAAGATATGGGGTCACTCTGCGTCCAGCCGGCCGGGAAGGCGAGCTTCCGTGCAAGCTACACGCAGGCGTTATTTAAGCACGCAACACGTTTCCCCAACCCGTGGCGCAGAGTCGCAGCCACGGCAGGTCCGGACGAAATAGGCAACGGCAGGGCACGCTAGGAAATAGTTTATTATCCTAACGCGAGGTAAAGCACACTGCGGAAGAATGTTCTATCCGTAAAATAGATGTTCAGTAGCTCACCAAGTCGTTGACGTCGACCGGCGTTGGTGTTCGGGGGCCGGCGGGCAGCGGAAGGGGTCCGTGGGGTAGTTAGGTCAGGTCCGGCGGCGAGAGACCTTCCCGCCGCGCGATCACCCCTTTTATCCCCTCGGTCATTGCCTCCCTCGCAGCAAATCGTTACCGTCAAGCTTAGGCGTGCTACCCTCTCCGCAGAAGGCGGCGCGCTGCCGTGACGTCACGTCAGTGCTGGGGCGGAAATGAGCAGAGTCGCGGGGGTGCCTTCTCTCCACATTCCTGGTGGCCAGCGCGCCCGTGTAGGTCACGGTCGCCGCTGGCGCGGGGGACGAGGAGGGGATACCAGTGTATCCCACAAGTTGGGGTGTACAGCCGGCGTGGCCAGGACTTGCTTGCAATTTCCTGTCCCGTCCCCTTGTTGGGCTCCATGGTGAGTGGCTGGCACCGTTTCCGCAAAACACAAATATTCTATGACTAACCCTCTCTCAGCAACTCATCACCCTCTGAAGAGAGGGCGGACCGAGGTAACTCAACATTTCATGCAAAAAAAGAAGCAAATTTTCTTTAAGTTTCAGGTTATTCATAGCGAACAAGCAGAGAAATCTGCTAAAATAATCTCCCCATTCATTGAAGAAAAATTCTTAACGGGTGCCTTGAGCTTAGGCTACAATGTTAAAAAAATGGCCAGTGGAGACCTCTTACTCGAACTCCTAGATAGCGTCCAACACTCAAAAGTTTCGAACATTGTGTCCATGGGTGACATACCTGTCTCCATCCCTGCCCACCGATCCCTCAATACACTCCATGGTGCAATTTCGGAGAGTCATTTCCTTTACTCCAGTGAACAAAAAATAATAGAAGGCCTTTCTGAACAAAATGTCGTTGATGTCCACAGAATCAAAATATGAAAAGAGGCCAAAGAAATCCCTACAAAGCACATACTCGACATTTGCACATAGTACTCTCCCAGACTCAATTGAAGTCGGTTATCTGAAAATAAATTTGAGATCCTACATTCCTAACCCTTGACAATGCTTTAACTGCCAGAGGTTCGGCCACGGTTCACAGAGTTGCCGCGGTTGCAAAACTTGTGCGAAATGTGCTTCAAAACATCACTCTTCTCATGACTGCTACGGCACCCGACGCTGCGCAAACTGAAGGAGACCATGCTGCATACTCCAGGGCGTGTCCGTCCTGAAAGAAAGAAAAAGAAATAACCACACTGAAAACTACTGAAAACGTTTATTTCAAAGATGCAAGAAGATACACACAACCAAGCACATTCTCCTTCACCGCAAAAACAAACTTCGCTCATGTGTTGCCCCGGGTTCGAACCCGACCGCGGCGGCTGCGTTTTCATGGAGGAAAAGCGCTAAGGCGCCCGTGTGCTGTGCGATGTCAGTGCACGTTAAAGATCCCCAGGTGGCCAAAATTATTCCGGAGCCCTCCACTACAGCACCTCTTCTTCCTTTCTTCTTTCACTCCCTCATTTATCCCTTCCCTTACGGCGCGGTTCAGGTGTCCAACGATATATGAGACAGATACTGCGCCATTTCCTTTCCCCCAAAAAACCAATTATTATTAATAATATTATTATTATGTGTTGCGTGCGCGCGGCACATCACACTCCTTGACTTAGAGGGTCTTTTAAAGCAGCTACCAGAGCCATGCCCTATAGTTGGCGACTTTAATGCAGATTCTTTTTTTGGGGGAAGCGAGAAAAATGACGCTAGGGGCAGCTTATTGACGATTTCATTCTATCCACTAATGTCTGTTTGCTGAACTCACGTTCAGCACACAATTTCCCCATCCTCGGAGAAAATGAGTGTTTTAAATTTGTCTTTTAGTTCAACGTCTGTTAGCGATTTTAACTGGAGTGTTTTAGACAATCCATATGGAAGCGATCATCTCCCTGTTATAATAGGTCTGATATCCTCGCCAACAGTTATTCCGATAAAACCCCGGCGTTGGAAACTAAATTTAGCTGACTGGGCATTCTTTACAAAAAAAGCTAGTTTAGAGGATATAATTTTAGAGAACCATGGCATAGATGAGATAAATGAAATGTTCACACATGCATTCTTTCTGCTGCACATGCTTCAATTCCAAAACCCACAGGAGTTGTGCACCAGTTCCACAAACTTTGGTACACACGAGAATGTAAGGAGGCAAAAAAACACAGAATAAAGCCTGCGGAGTCTTTTGCAGATGCCCAACTCACAAGAACCTAATTTTTTTTTTCAAAAGGCGAGAGCACAAGCGCGGGGTATTCGGCGCAAAGCCGAGAAAACATCATGGCAAGCTTATGTATCTTGTATAAACAGCTCAACCACATAAAAAAAAAATGTGAGAGCAAGTTCGAAAATTAAATGACCGCTACTCACCTTTCACAATTCCTCTTTTAACAACACCTGGTAAAAACAAATAAGTATAGAGCAACAGGCAGACATATTGGGGGACCACTTCGTTTCAAGTTCTTCGCACTATAGCCAGTCATTTTTAAAATACAAAAACATTACCAAAAAAACAGACTCCCAACAAGTGTAGGTACAAATGAAAAATACAATAGTCTTATTACACTCGAAGAAATCAATACTATACGGTCTGCCGGCAGCAAAACTGCTCCAGGACCCGAGCAAATACACTATGAAATGCTCGTCCATCTTTTCAAGCCTGCTGTAGAGGCACTTTTGAATTTTTTCAACATAATATTCATAAAAGGAAAAATACCTGGGGAGTGGAAAAAAGCCCTTATAGTACGAGTCCTGCAACCTGGAAACCCACCAACGCTCCCCAGTAGCTATAGACCAATAGCCCTTACTAGCTGTCTCGCTAAATCATTTGAAAGTGTTGTGAACATTAGGCGGATGTTTGTTTTTCAATCTTTTGAAGTTTTCGACATCCACCAGTGTCGATTTAAAAAATCTTGTTCGCCAACTGACAATCTTGCCCGCATCTTGTCATACATAAAGAACACTGTTTAGCACTATTCTTTGATATGGAGAGGGCTTATGATACCACCTGGAGGCTTGGAATTCTTCGCGATCTAGCAGACCTAGGGATCCCTGGAAGGATGCTGAACTGTGTAAAATATTATTTGTGTGAGCGCTCAGTTCATGCACGCGTAGGTTCCACCCTTTCCAAAAACATTCCTTCAGGAGAATAGGGTACGGGTACGGCAGGGGTGTATTTTAAGCACTACCCTGTTTGTTGTGAAAATAAACTCCACAGCTAAAATAACTCCAAAGTCCATTATGCATATATATGTTGATGACCTTCAAATAGCATGCACATTCTCCAGGCTGCCAACCTGTGAGCGAAAGATAAAACTATCATTAAACAGACTTGCGGTTTCAGAGACAAATATGGGTTCAAGTTCTCCCCACAAAAAACAGTTGCTCTTTTCCCGCTTTAAAGAGGTTTGCAGATTGATTCCACTCTGCATTATAATTCCGGTAAAGCCGCAAATTATAATTCCGGTAAAGCCACAAAATAAATTTTTGGGCATAACATTTGACAAGAAAGTGACATTCGTGACGCAAATAAACATAATAAAAAAAGCCTCACAATCCCTGAATATACCAAAAGTACTGTCGCGAAAACGCTGGGGATCTGAAAGAACATGTCTTCTACAAATCTATAGGTCTATAGTATGCTCTTTCCTAGACTGTGGATGCGTTAATTATGGGTCCACGAGGCCATCATATCTAAAGCGACTGGACCCAGTGCATAACCTTGGCTTACGCCTTTCAACGGGCGCATACAAAAGATCCCTAATAAATAGTATTTATGTCGAAATCAATGAACCCTCCCTTACAGACCGAAGAACTATGATCACATGCACTTACGTCCTGAAAATCCGTTCACTCCCGAAACATATCTACTATCGCAGAGTTACCAGGTGCCCCTCTCTCCTCCGAGTTCTTTTTCTTAACAGCGTGTGTTGACATTAACGCGAAATTGAGAGCTGTACGCACCATGTGTAACAAAGTGTCTTCCGAGTGCATTCTGAACTCTGGGATGCGTGTCTTGATGAATGCGAAAACGCCACACGCGCGGAAGCAAAACTGGTCAAGGGTATACGTTGGCCTATGCTCCCGATGCGGCAACCAGCTTCTGAAGCATATGCGGAAAAGCAACGCTAGAGAATCCAGCCGCTTACAATAAGACGCCACGAGGTTCCTCGTTTCCATTACAATTATTACAGCTCGCATGAAGCCACTCGAGCATTTTTAAGAGTGATAAATACATAATGTGGGTGGCATTCAGCTGGAATCTTAAGCGTGAAAGAAAAGGGAAATGTGCCGGTTATGACCTACGAACTCCGACTGGCACAAAATTTGATTATGGCAAGCACAAGCTCCAAAACTTTCAGCTGGGCTAGTTGGTACAGATGCATAATGTAAAACAGCGCAAAAAACGATGAACACAAGAAAAAGGAAGGAAAGAGGTAAGATAAAACGGTGAGTTGCGCTAGTTAATGTTCCGGAACGCAGAACAGGAGATCGGTCGCTACAGACCGAGAAGTCACTTGCCGCGGTGTGGTATTCACCCTCCTCCTTTCTTGCTTGCCAGATGTCTTTCTTGCTTGCGCATCCAGAATTTCCTCTTTCTTTTCTTCTTTTCTTATAGGTCCCTCATATTCATCAGCAATAATCTTTTCTTTAACAACAGAAGACGCCGATGTACCCCCACGATATCACCATCGTCGTCCCAGACGCAGTATCAGCAGTGCGCGCACTAGCCATAACCGAGCAATATTGCGCGGCAAGCGGGACGCGGCTTATGGTGCGCAAAAGCGCCGTTACGCCGTTAAGCGATGATAGACCGCCAAACATAGCTCAGGTGCCGGCGGTTCTCGAGACGCGGATGCTGGGCTTTTTCTTTAACGGGGAGGGGCCTTGGGCGCGTAACTGAGACCACCTGGTAGAAACACTAGAGACGAAAACGGCGGATCTTGGTCCACTGCGGTGCCCGATCAGAGCGCAAGCTACAATCATTCAGACCCTCCTGATCGCCATAGCGAGCTTCAGTGCCAGCATCCTTGAGATTCCCGCAGGAGTGAAAAGGAGAGCACAGAAGTTTCTTTGGCAAGGAGCACCCGAGAAGATCAGGCTTGCGGTCGTCGAACAACCCAGACTGAAGGGAGGACTTGGGACTCCTGACCTACAGATGCTCTATAGCCAGAGCGCTGCTTGGGCAAGGAACGCTCCGCGCGGTCGAGTGTGACATGCCGCTAACAAGAACACTGTCGTCGTTCTTTCTATCAACGCGGCTAAGTGCACTCACGCAGCCGCCGTACACCGCTCCCCGCGCGAGGACACCGCTCGCATTTCACAGCGCCGCGGCTGCCGACATGAACCTGATAAAAGCAACATTAACTGAGCCCCCACGCGAGATTGCCCTCAAGGTGATGTTGAGCCTCATCACCCCTGCGCCTCCCATCCATCTCCAACAGTTCGCGCGGAGGTCAGCTGCCAAGTTTGGGTGGCCCGATGCCACGCGGCCTACAGCGGACGCATCCACAACCTGATGGATGTCACTAATAAGATCAGGAAGGAGCTTTGGTTTCACCACCAGCGAGAAACAAGGCATCTGGGACGCAAGAAGTACTGCGAAGAATGGAGTCGGCCGATGGTTATCTTCGAAGAATGTGGCGCAAGAATAAGCATAAGGTATTAGGAGACCTGCTCGCATCGGGATTCGATCCGCCGCTGTGGAATAAACGCAGCGCAAGTGTACCGTCTCACCCTTGCGATGGCGACGCTCTCTATTGCTAGAGGCCCTTGGCAGGGAAACCTCCTGCAACCCCAAAAGAAAACCGCCCTCACCCATGTGGTGTGGGGGCCTTTCCTGAAGTTCCGCTTGAGTGATGATGGTTGCCTGACATCTGCATTCTATATGGGAGATGGCACCTATAGCTCTGTCTCCCCTCCCATCTGACAAGGCAATGTACCGAGATGCTGCGTGCACGAATTTCTCCCGAAATGACCGGAAAATTATTTACATTTTCGGCAGATTCGAAAAAGCGGCTCGTGTGGGCTGTAAGGGTGAAACGTGACAAGTTGCAGGCGACCAACATTTCACGCCTATGCAGTTTCATTTCCTTGCCACGTGAAATTGTTATTTGTACTGCTTTAAAATAATACTGAACGTGTGGGGTAAAAACGCCGTTAGAATTTTGGCAGGCATTTTTATTTCACGCACGATACTGAGTAAGATCTGGTTTATGGTTGGTTGGTTTATGGGGGTTTAACGTCCCAAAGCGACTCAGGCTATGAGAGACGCCGTAGTGAAGGGCTCCGGAAATTTCGACCACCTGGGGTTCTTTAACGTGCACTGACATCGCTCTGAGTAAGATCGTGTATGCCAATACACGATCTTACTCAGTATGTTGGCATACTGAGTAAGATCGTGTATGCCAACATATGCTGTGGAACAGTGCATTCCAGGTTGTAAACTTCA
This sequence comes from Amblyomma americanum, assembly GCF_052857255.1. NCBI lineage: Eukaryota > Metazoa > Arthropoda > Arachnida > Ixodida > Ixodidae > Amblyomma > Amblyomma americanum. The sequence goes on along the minus strand of NC_135501.1, from coordinate 27,724,553 downwards.
TGACGCGGAGTTGGGGTCATGAATGGCATGCTCGAATGGTGGCCCAGGTGCATATCGTATGTGTGCATATCGTATGTGTGTACGGTGAATATCGTATGTGTCCCCTGCAATGGCGTCTTTGGCGGTTGTTCCTGCATGATGTTTATCTATTTATTTTAGGAACGTGTGTTTGATCGCAATCCGATCGTCTCACCACCTCGAAAGCACAAATGCTCTCTTCATATTACGATCGCATAGTTCTCATTCACAAAACATTCCTTTCTTCTTTCACTCCCTCCCTTTTCCCTTTCCTTACGGCGCGGTTCAGGTGTCCAACGATATATGAGACAGATTCTGAGCCGTTTCCTTTCCCCAAATAACCAATTATTATTATTATTTCGGCTTTAAATTTCGTGCGCCCGGCTGATATTGTGATGGCGTTCGAGGCCTCTCATGAGAGCGGCCGCAGATTCCAGCTCCGAGTACGCGCTCAGATGAGCGCATATATACATGTGCTGAACGTGTTGGTGAAGGGCTAGCTGAGCGCGATATAGGAGCGTATGGTTGGGATGGTATTCATTGCGTTCTGCAGAGTGGAAAGGCGGATATGTTTTGAGAAACGCTTTAGTGGGTGATTTATTGATTGATTGATTGAAACATGTCCGTTGTTAAAAGCCTCACGAGCACACTGCTCGATGCATCTCTGCTGGCATATATGTGGCCAAACAGCTCACTTACGGCAGCCGATCGAGGCTGCTGATGACAACTGTCGTACAGCTTGATGCTCGGGCCTTCTGCGAAAAAAGCTTAAAAAACAGAAGAACGGCACGCATGCATCTCCACACGTTTGGCTCATCAATGGGATAAAAATAATTTCCAAGCACGCATCATCCATGCACACGCGGAATGTGGGGCGCCGACATGCAAGGCCGTATTGTAGCGCTTTTGATCCGAGTACCAGTCCTCTGCTGCAAGGCGGTAGCATTAGAGGTACGGTACGCATCTAAATTTGTACAGTACAACCGCTTGTTCTACATGAACGCTCAGTCAGCTGATCGCCTTTGTGGAGATTGTGCTTGCGTTCCTGGCCGGCAGCAAAATCCGGCGGCCGACTGACTACAGTTTTAACGGAACTTATCCCGATTCTTTTCAGATTACAGCCCTCAGGAGATCGCGAACGTTGAAATCGCAACGACCACAGCAGAGTCAATCACGATGTAATGTCGATCGTGGTCATGCCACGATCTGGAGATTTCATTCGCTCGATGAACGTGAGTGTGCCGTCTGGGTTCGAGACATGGAAAACAAGACTTGCAGAGAAGACGACTAGCAGGTTTTCAATCGTCGTGTCGTTGCGTCGCTGTTTGCGTACGCTGAACTAAAGGTGGGAATGGAGGAAACGGCGTAACGACCCTCAAAATACCCGCCGGTAGGGTACGTAAGCATGCATACATTTTTGGTACATAGACAGCGTCGATTTATGCTCTTTTCTAATAACATCTTTCTACGCCACGAGCGGCAACGTGGTGGCCAGGAGGTGTGAACGAGGCAGCATTTCGGTGGCGGCGGAATCCGCTTGGTCTCGCCGCCGAATGGCCAAGGGTCACCGAGCCGCACCGATTGCGTAGAAGCATCTTCAGAAGAGATGGAAGCGGCGCTGGTCTTAAGTCCGTGTTGCTTTTCAGCTGCAGCTCTTTCGTGACTGTCAACACGGGCGCCTTGCTGAAGCAGAATCTGAACGCAAATATTTCCTCTGAGTACACTTCAGTAGAATTCACCCTGCCGCGAAGCGACCTAGCTGTTGGAGGATACAGGTACGCTTCATCGGCTCATATTCACAAGCGCGGTTAGAACAATGCGTGTATAAAAATGTCGCCGACAAACGTAGGGCGGCACGAAAAAAGGTTTTTTTTTAATCCGAAGGTCAGGAACCCAGCAGCGCGCGTTCGAACGGGAACGTCCTCCTCTTCGCTCCCACACGAGCCCAGTAATGCCGCTCGGCCGCATGGCGGCGCTCGCAGAATGTGAGCAGTGTGGCATTGCCCCCCTCCTTTCAAGAGACACCGCCTCGATGCCTCCGGCAAGGGGGATAAAGAGTGTGGAGACACCGAAAGTGCGATGGCGTGTGGTGGCAGCACTGAATGTGAACTCCGGGAGGGGCTAACGGGCGTAATACGGTTTCATGCGGGACACGTGTACGACTTCAGACTTGGGCGGGCGAGAAGACCGGACAACTCCTTGCGGGTACACTTCATAGTTCACATCGCTGAGTTGACGTAGCACCTCGTAGGGACCGAAGTAGCGCCGCAGAAGCTTTTCAGAGCGACCGCGCACACGTATAGGGCTCTATACCCAGACGTGCTCGCCGGGTTGGTAAATCACCTCCCTGTGGCGGAGGTTGTAACGCCGGGTGTCAGTTATCTGCTGGTGGCGAATGCGTTGTCGAGCAAGGTGGCGAGCGGCTTCTGCATCGCGAACGAATTGGTCAGCGCCTGGGACAGACGAGGGGGTACAATCCGGGAGCAGCATGGCGTCAAGCATGGTCAGGGCATCTCGGCCATACACCAAAAGGAAGGGGGTGAAGCGCGTCGTTTCTTGGAGGGCGGTGTTGTATGCAAACGTGATGTAGGGAAGTATTTCGTCCCAGTTGCGATGGTCAGCGTCGACATACATAGTCATCATATCTGTGATGGTCTTGTTCAGCCTCTCAGTAAGTCCATTCGTTTGAGGATGGTAAGCAGTCGTTTTTCTATGACTGGTGCCACTAAGACGGATGACCTCGTGTGTAAGAGCCGACGTAAACGCGGTTCCCCGGTCAGTTAATACAACCACGGGGGCGCCGTGGCGAAGCACGAGGTGGTGAACAAAGAACTGTGCAATTTCAGCCGCGGTGCCACGGGGAAGAGCCTTGGTTTCACAATAGCGGCTTAGGTAGTCCGTGGCAACAACAATATACCGGTTTCCCATGGCGGACACCGGGAATGGGCCCAGTAAGTCCATGCCGACTTGTTGGAATGGGATTTGCGGTGGATCAATTGGCTTCAGAAGGCCGGCCGGTTTCGTCGGTGGTACCTTCCGTCGTTGACACTCACGGCAGGTTCGAACGTAGCGTTGGACGACCGCAGCAAGCCGTGGCCAGTAGTACTTGTGGCGGAGGCGTCCCAATGTTCTGGAAAAACCGAGGTGGCCAGAAGAAAGGTCGTCGTGGCATGCAGCGAGAACTTCTTTACGAAGCACGGTTGGGACAACAAGGAGATACGCAGTGTCGGTAGGACCGTAGTTTTTCTTGTAGAGGACTCCATCTATTAAGCAAAACGACGAAAGCCCGCGCGAGAAGAGCCTGGGCGGAGACGGAGCGGTTCCTTCGAGGTACTCGATTAGAGGCAGCAGTTCGCAGTCGGCCCTCTGGGGGTGGGCAAGGTCGGATGTGGTGACAGCGCCGAGGAAAGCAGAATCGTCGTCGGACTCATCTGGTGGGCACGGAAGAGGAGCTCGGGAGACACAGTCTGCCCGCGTAGCGATCTGTCCACGATGCTATTTCATTCCGACTGCTCAACTGCGCTCACGCCAGACTCACGTCCTTGCGCCGCGTCTCGCCCCCCGCGCGAGAGTGCGAAGTCATTTGTGGCAGTGATGAGGTGAAGCGCTCCTATAGGGGCAGAAGCGTCGAAAGGACGTATGAAGGCACCCACTGGCTACCTTACTCAGAGGATGAAGCATGGACGAATTTGCTTAGGGCTCCTCAGTAAGAAAGCTTCCACTTTCACATGGGGAGGGGGGAGGGGCTTCACGGCAGTATAAGCTTCCTTTGTGAGGTAAGCAAGTTTTCAGTGTTTAGGTGGTCGGCTAGGCCGGCCGCTGTGTTACCAAATCTTCGTCACCTGTATTTACGACTTGTAAATAGTTGTACGAAGTCGGTAGTCCACACTCTAAAGAGTCTTGGGATTCCTCTTCATCAAAGCCAACGCAGTGAGTCGCCTGCTACCACCGTGCCGCTCTCGTAGATAGCCCAGAAGCGATCACATGATGTGCGCATATTTGTCGACCTTACAAGCTTTAACAAAGTTGTCAGACGAGAACTACATGTTTTCTCAGCCGTGGACGAAGTGCTAGGAAGCATAGTTGATGCAGCAGTGTTTTTGCAACGGACGCAAACTCTGGTTTCTACCAGATTTAACTTGCATCTGACAGCCAGAGAGTTTCAGCGCAAGTTTCGCAGATTTTTCATCATGGTGCTAACAAGGAGACACATGATAACGCCTGAAGCAGCAGCCGCGGGGAAAAAAAAACAGTGGCCTCTATGCTTCCCATTCCCTGACGAAGTTAGAAAAGCACTTCAAGGTTTAAGAGTTGTCGCTAGCTGTAATATGGACAGCAGAAAAGTTTCAAAAATACGTGCGTGGACTGACGTTTACTTTTTAGACGAATCACTAACCTCCGTTGCCACTATTGTGCCCAAGTTCACTACACACTGTTATGAACGTGATGCGCTCCAGCCAAAGTAGATTAAGACGCAGATTCCTTTGACCGGGATGACTATGGTGGCGGCTACAGCAGCGGCAAGTTCGAAAGCGGCAGGTGGCCGACGAACGCGCAAGCAAAAATAATGCCTCGCTGAGCAGGAGCCTGTGGAATCTTTCTACACTTGGTTCGGCGGGAATGACCTTCCCATTGACTTGTTCCCGGAGAAGGACGACTGGGGCAGCAACCGACGACGAACAGACGACGTGGGAATAAAAGGAAGGTACATCAAGTTATTAACCGTGTCCGACTTGAGCCGGCCCGACTAGAGTCACTAACTAAAACCTTAGAGTACTACACTGTCGCACGGCGGTAAGAAGGGGCGGCCATTTTGGTGTTTATCATTGTTGTCAGATTGCCGCTTCTGCAACCTCGCCGCTAACTTTGGCCCGAGCATTTCGTAAACAACGCTGCTAGCCATCCTGACGCGGCGGCGGGGATCGCGCGGCGTGCAACCACTCAGATGCAAAGGGCACCGCCGTTACCATCAGTTTAGGCTTTCGTCATGGGGAGCCGCTCCTTGCATTAGGAACTTCAATACTCCAGGTTATTGGTGATTATTCTGTGCAAATTTTTCTTGACTCTGCACAATCGGCGTTGCGCTGTTCGTATGCTTTAATATATATTGCGATAGGCGATCGCATCCTCAGTAGAGGCTGTTGCTATAAAACATCATGCGTTGCCTTTTAAACTTGCTTTTGTTTTGTAGGAGCTGATGTGTCAACACCGCGGAAGTATTGCTAATTGGCTCATTGTATTCAGCGGTCGAGTACAATGCTACTACGTGTATCGTCGCGGTTACTCCAAACTTCATTAGCAGAAATATGCGAGCGCTCCGGCTTAGCAATTCACTGTGATTAAGGCAAGGGTAACCCCGCTGGAGGTAAAATAACACTCGGCGCACTGGCGTCTGCATAAACAGCGGCTTAATCGCAAAGCGAGCGGAAGCAAGCCGTCTGCACGCGTATTCGCAACTAATAGCCGATCTAACTCGATGGTCAACACGCTTACGGAGTACATTAATCACTATAATTACGTGAAACTTTGGGGGCTGGTTTCAGGGAATGGCATAATCTTGCGGTACACTAACGCAGGCATTCGATTTTCAGCGTCGCTTTTCGTTCACGCAGCAGCTCGCCGGCTGATTCTCGGAAAGCACACAGCCGCTTGTGTTTGTCATAACTTGAAAAAAAAAAACCTTGCCACCCGGCCGCAAATGCTTTTAAATTCGGAGAAAAATTGCTTATTTAAAACACGGAAAAGAACAAAGCGCAGCACGCGCTGGACCAGCCACATGGTTTGGATTTTGTTTTTCGGGAGAAAGAAACAGCGAATTGTGAAGTGCATGCTTCACTGATAGTGCTTCTGGGCAGTATCCATACACGTATTTCATTCAACATTGATTGAAATAACCGCAAGGAAATTATGGGAACCCTAACATCTGGTGGCTGGAGTACCTCTATTCCACTTAGGAATACTGGAAATAAAGTGCGGTATACTATTTCATAATAACAATGTAAGCTATGATGTGCTATTTAGTTTGAGTCTATCGTGGATACTTTTTCTGGTTTGTAACGCAGTGGACATGGCCACAAACTGAAGACACTGTTCTCTGCAATTTCATTAGGGAGTTTTCATTTACTGATACTCAACAATATAAAAAGTAACCACTATCAGGAGCCAAAAGCACATAACGCGTGAAAGCAGTGCTACCGAGTCAGCATCCCAACAGAATATTTTTATTCACGAGATACCACCTTATATAAAATACAAATTCAATCAGTGTTAAAAACAATATGGACAAATGACAGCATGAACAAAGTGCAAGCCTTTTGAGAACACTGCAGCTGCTACACAACAAATGCTTCATATGCCTCGAGATAACAGGAAGTAAAATGGCAGCAGATGAAACCTAACTTCTGCATGGAAAATAAAGCAATGCTACACTTTTGCATGACAAAAGGAAATGGTTGTCATACGAACAGGCAACTGCTGCCTTTTTATTCTACTGCTCACTATAGCAAGGACATCATTGCGATATGACTTGTGTGATATGACAGACATACACAGACGCTCACAAAGTGACGAGGAGTTTGGGAGCATATCAGTACATACACTGCCAAGGTAACAAACGGAAAAATTTTGTGCGGGCACATATACACATAAAAAAGGCCATGTTACTTTGAAAATATGTAAGCACATAGTTGAAGTCCCATCATGCTGCTGATCTAGGAAAACAGGCCTTTCAAGAACATGACCAACGAAAAAGAAGGTCATTCAACTAAAATGTAAAATCCATAAAAACTATCAGCCACAACAGCCGCAAGTCATAATGTAGACCAAGACAACACTCATCAGACCAATTCTAGGTGGCGTATAATAAATCCTCCAATTTCTTCACAAAATATTCAGAGCAGCATAAATTCGAAGAAAGACTAGTCCACTGCGTGACAGTTCCAGAAAAGAACTGCGCTTAAAACCATTGGCTCATGCAAAAAATGGGCTAATAAATGCTCGCGTACACGCGTTTCTCTAATACAGGCCAATTCGATACCAATTAGGAATATCTGCTTTCAAATTGCAAGAGATGTAACTGTGAAGCAGTACGAGACAGCTAACTTTTCTTCTGATTGCTGTGGCTGTAAATTACTCTTTTCAATTATGCACTTGGAGAATCTGTCCAATATTTTTTGCTGTGTGCACTCCACTTGTGCGATGTCCTGCTTATTATGCGCATCCCACACTGCTGCCGCATATTAGGGTGGAAGCCTTCAATGGCTAATTGTCAAGGTCGCCTGCTGTTAGCAGAAACTGTCAAAGCTTTCGGGCCTCCTGATTGGTGTCCTCGGTGTCGTGATGTCACTGCTTGAGGTGGCCTCCCGATTGGGAACTGTGTGGCCTGACCTCACTGTCGCGAGGCGTGCGTGGCGACCGTCTGCTTGGGTGTGGTGGGGCGGCGGCGGTGGCGGCAGTTTACTTTGCGGTATCGTGTGGGAACGATGCCTCGTATCGCCAAACCTGTGTCTCCCAACACGCGACGTGCGGCAGCCGCTGAACGCAAGCAGCGCTCAAGAGAGGCTGAGCGTGTACGGTCGCATGCGTCAGGGTGGCGAGGCGCGTCCGAATTGTGTGCCTCCAGGGTGTTTCAAACGCAGCTTATTGCCACCGGCAATAGTGTCACGCTTCCGCCGTTTCACACTTTAGTATCGACGAAGTGTCTTCCGTAATTTTTTGCCAAGACTTCACACATGCCAGGTACGCAGTGATTATGATGCTGATGGAAGAGTTTCAATTTTTTTTAATCAAACATAATTTTCTTCATGCTGATGAGCTCAAGTCATCGATATGAAAGTACCCAGTAACTTTGTTAGTGAGGGTTACTCAGAAATAATTATACCTCTCTACCTACAAAATAGGACAGTTGCGAATAGTATAACTATGAAGCCTGGGCTCTTTCTTTGTGATTTGTGCTTGTGTCTTTTTGATTTGCCTAATGTCCGTACTCCAGCACTGACACCAGTCCGCAATTGCTGCCACGGATTTTTGTAGTCACAGAATGTCATGGTCGCTTCCTTCTTCTTTGAAAACACAATCGTCGGCAAACATCCTCACAAATAAGTCTTTTTCAATGACATCCCCTATGTCACCTTGCGTCACAAGGTAATTTTGCGCTTGAATCGCTTAGCGATTGCTTGCATCCAGGTGCTCCAATCATGTATGTGAGTTCCGTAGGACTTGTGCCAGTCATGTGCTGCACCGTGAAGTCAAGTGATGGCGTTCAGCAACGTGAGACGTTCCATTCATCTCGCGAGGGTGGCGACGCGGTCACCCTCTTTGACATGGTACCTTAAAGTTGCGAATTGCTGTTGCCGTGTCTCCAGACGAATGCATTTGAAGTGGATATGTGTTCCGTACCAGGGCTTGGGTGAGTTGGCATTCCAGTTCTGCAATCACACCGAGGATGCCAGCTGAAGAATAGAAATGTGTCCCGGTGTCTTGGTCTCTACATGGGTGGACTCGTGGCTTACGTGGACAGCTAGGGCTATAGTCGCCGCTTGTTCTCTTGCCGGACTCTTCAAGCCGTAGTCGTGGGACATGTAACTCTCCATCGGCTTGTTGATTTCGTTCGTGATCGTTGCTCACGTCCAATGCCTGCAGTAACGTGTACAGCTGCACCCTGATGTAATTTTTTTTTGTTCCGGATGTCATCAACGGGACTTCGTTCTACGTCCTTGGATGGCTGTGCCATGTTTAAAGATGTGAGGCCGGCAAAAGGAAGCCTAGAACATTCTTTATCTGCCGATGCTACGTCTATTTCTTCATTGCTCTCTTCTGCATGTGCGCTGCTCCAGGGCACCAGCTCACGCTCACATTCGGATTGAGGGAAGAAACATAAGCACCCACGGGGACAAAATTTCGGCATATGTTAAACGTCTGACGGTGGCCTAAATTAATCCCAGGCAGTTCATTGTGGAATGCCTTTTGTTTGCTCTCAATTCTGCTCACTGCAGTCAACTAAAATGTTAACTAAATTGAGACAAAGCCGCTCTCATCCCGACACTTTTGGATCCACATTTCCCCGTTGCGGTCTTTCCCTTGCTGCTGAGCTTCCGTAGTGCAATTCGCAGCCGCAGCTTGAGGAAAGCTAGGGTTAGGCGCCATTGCAGATCATGGCCTGTATGATTACCCGGACCGTATGGGCATAGAATGTATGGAATCTGTGCTTGCACCCACCACGTCAGTTGGAAGCTCGTACTTGGTCACGATGGCAGCGGGCCGAAAGAATGACTGGCCCCTCACTAGGTGACCTCTTATGATTTTTATAACATATGGATCATCAGCCAAGAAGTACAGCTGTCGACCACTGTCGGCCGCACACGGACACCTGCACGACACCACGGGCTTGGCTGAGCGAGTTGCAGAGATCCCACATCTCTTCCACATGCAGTGCCTTGTTGCTGGGCGCCATGTCAGAAATCACAGCATCTACGTGACACCCGGCCGCTTCACACTTTTCAATCACAGAAAACAGGAAATCTTTCAAAAAGTGCCATAAATGGAGTATCCTGCAAGACAAAGAAAACAAAGAAATGACAAATGGGTTGATGCTGATCTAATAAAGAAAAAATGGTTTGTGGTATGCTGGTTTAGATTCTACAGAAGGCTGCAGTCACGCCTCCAGTTGGTAATGGAAAGAGCAGTGGGCAAAGAAACTTATTATCGAGATGCAATACAAAAAGTGATAAAAACAAAGCAGCATTAAAAAAGAAAACCCTCACTACAAATATCCGACATGGCACAGTTCTCCCTGGAAAAAAGGAATTCACAGGAAAAACAACATTCAGCAACCACGGGTCCTTAAGTGCTGTTTCTCCTCAGCATACTGAAAGTACTGCAATCTTTATTGCGTGCTGAAAGTACTAGAATGCTTCGGCAGCTACTATGTGACACAAGTCCCGGTTCAATAATAAGATAAATTTTTTCATCATTGGTGAGGAGTACGAAAATTTCTTTTCTTTCCGAAAAAGCATTCCTCAGAGCCTGAGTAGGTTAGGGACATTAAACCCAATAAACCATACAAACTTTTAAATACAATGTGTACTTCTCAGGCAGTTTCAGGGTTCCTCTTTCAGTAAACCTCAGTTCAAAAAAGCCCAATGTCATCATAACAAGCACAAATGCCAACATCCCGCTGGATTACTTTGGCTTCCACTGTGCACATAAGCAATATTGAAAAACTGGTTGGCAATTACACTTTTTCTAGTGCAAATTTCGAGTTCAGCTGTTGACATATCCTTCTTTGCAGTGATATCATCTATTACTGCGACAATTTTGCCTTGAAATCAACCTGACGGCAAAACGAAAGCACAAAGCAAATTAGAACAGGCTGTCGAGTAACCTGTTCTGAAATGACCCACGCAGAAAAATTTCTGCACCTCGACACCTTCCCGTGAGTGTGACTGAATCTATGGCGCCCACCTGCTAGCACACCACTGACGATTCCTTTGTGGCGTGCTGGGCCGTTTTCACACTGTGCGTTATCATATCAGCGAACCCCTCCCAGCCTCCCACTGAAGTGCACACTCTCCTTGTTACAGCCTTCTTGAAGCCATCAGCCCTGGCATAGGAAGAGCTGGAAGTAGGGTACGGGAGACCTGTCTAATACCCCTGTCACACGGGCACTTGTAAGGCCTTAGAAATTAAGGTCCTTTGCCCCAAAGGCGCGTGACGCGCATCTACACGGCAAAGCGTTGAGACCTTTGCGATAAAGTTCCGTAGCAATAAAGGCGGCCGTCAGCGGCCTTAAAGTTGCTTAAAGGAGCAACCCAGACGGCAGCGCCAGCTAGCGAGCTCAAAGAATAAAAAATTGACGCAATTTTTAGTTTTGAAACCGTAAAAAATATCTAATTTATCTTATTCAATGATTAATTTTGCGTTACAGTGCACTTAACCGTAGAGGAGGCTATTACTAAAGACATCCACACTGCTAAGAAAGGACTTGAACGCTTTTCAGCAGCCGCATCGACACACACGTGCTTGCGCATCTCGCTATGCTGTTTTTCTTCGTTTGCTCTTTGTTGTGTGCGTGTTTTGAGTTTGCTTGTGTGCACAAAGACAAAAGCAACAAAGCACGCTTCTCGAACACAACGAGGAGCCGAACGGAAAAGTGCGCCTACCGTGGTCGGACCGAGAACGATGAAAAAAAAAAAAGAAAGTTTGTTTCAAAATATCCGTTTCTCACCGTCAGAACACTCGTTTATTATCGTAATAGCTACTTTTTCCCACATAAACGAATGCACTCTTAGCTGAAGTGCTACCGTCTGCTTTAATTTCATAACGTTACTAGCGCCGCTTCACACACAGCGGTGACTTTTGGCATTCACGGAGGCCGCGTTCTAGCTCCTTTGGATTTGCCGTGTAGCAGCGTCGCTGCTCCTTTTCGGTTTTCCTCCTTTTGTTCAATAAGACAACTTTACGGCAAAGGCCGAGAAGAAGTCCCGTGTGACAGGGGTATTAGCCACTCCCGACAGACCTTCCCTGGTGCAGCACTGTTTGCTCGTTTGGTACCCTGATCCTCCACTTCCTCCGCATGCTTTTGTTGCGCCTTCTTCCGCTTTCTTGTTCACACTCTTTTCACAAAAAACTTTCATTCATCCTCTCCTGCACTCCTAGTTCGCTCTCTTTCATCCTCTCATGTAACAACCGATTGCTCCCTCCGTTGCAGCGACACTAAATGCATGAAAGCATAGGCTTAAAAGGGCCGAAAATATGAATGGACATACCTGTCAGGTGGTAGGCAACAACTTGCTTCCAGCGAGACGACTGTCCAGTAAGCATGACGACTAGACCGTGTGTCGCATAGGCCAGCTCAGCCTCAGGCACTCGAGCAGAGAGTGGAGTTGTTGCAAGGGCAATTGGTTTCTTGACAGTGGGGTCAAAGTCGAGACCAGCAGTGAGCTGCATCTCATCAACTAAGATTGCTCAATGGTTCTGCTCTGGCCGCATTGTGTCGCGCTTGGCCTTGAGTGGAGGCAGCAGTTCCTCAAGGATTCCTTAAAACTAAAGAGAAGCATGTAGTGCTTACACTGCTGCCTAATAAGACCTTAGTGGCAACATAAGCTGCGAAGTTTGCATACACACCTGGTTGAAACTTTACTTCCTCGATACGCCTCTGCATGGTGCGTTCTGACGACAAAGAAATAACGTCCTCATTCAGGAGGCCGTAGCCAATGTTATTACATGCCAAGCGACTTTGCAGGTCTTTCTGGACAGTTTTGTTAGTACACCTGTTGACACGTGGATCACAGTTAGCAACATTCTGGTCCTGGTCGGGGGCGAGGTGCGCAAGCTTGTTGTCTGAAAAACAAAAATAAGTGAAAAAATCACGCCATGCACTTAGTTTCATTTTTATCGCTGAGAATAAACCGGTGAACTGTATATGTGCGTTAGTTACGCAAGACCATCTTAACCCAAGGAGCAACAAGACCTCTAGTGAAGTACTCAAGAATGTGAGCACAGCATTATTTGTAATTCACCCTTGTAATGATTATCAAACATTTTAAACTGCATGTTATTAAGTCTGTTCTGCTTAAACTGACAAAGAAATAGTACAAGAAATGAAAAATAATAAAAATACACACATAAAACCTGAGCACAAGCATTCATATTTCGGTTGCATGCCATCAAATATTTGTGCAGATGAAAACGTAAGCAGAGAAATGGCATTTTACTATTAGTATACATCATTTTTCCTCTTGCTTGGACTAAAATAAACTTTAATGCATTCATGCTCATACCCTCAGTGATGTAATCGCTCCTCCAATCGCACCAAAAGGCAAATCTATACTACATCCAGCTATTTGAAATAATCTGTGCTTAACTGGCATGCAACTTTGCTTTTTACGATTTATAGAAGCAAAGCTCACCCGCCAAGCTCTCATTTAGTGTAGCCCTTGCATCGCATGCGTGCATTCATTAAAAAAAAAACATGTCTGAAAAGCTTACGCTAAAAACAGAACAGAAAAATTAAAATATAAATGACAGATTAGAGTCACTAAATAAAAACAAAAATAAATTTATATTTAGTTACCCTATAGCCCCGCTCTAAAAATTGTGACTGCTTCTAAAACACGTATTTCTCGGTATAAATAAGGATTGTGTGTCTAGATGAGTGGTTTGGTAAAACTGTCATGATGGAAAAGCTACAGCCCATGTAGGATCGCGAGAGAACAATAACTCCGTGCCTTCTACAGCGCTGTGCGTCGTCTCCTAAAGAGCAAGATCGACGCCACCGAACGATACTCGAACGATTCCATGCTAGGCGCTCGGCTATCTTATCATACTGATGCCAACGATCGATCGTTTGCGCACTGAGCTGTTTCCAGGGGTCCTGTTCCCAGACGAAGCGCAGCGCAGCGTCACCGATGTTCCCTGTAATCTTTTCTCGTCTGCTCACGGCTCAGAACAAACGCACGCGGCACAAATTGTGCATCGTAAGCTCGCAATAATATTTCCGGCATGACAGACGATCACAAACAATTACAATAAAATCTGAAGAAGGGATACTCACACCGCTGATGCGACTCGGCCCAGTTCGAATCGAGGGCGGCCATGTTAGCCATGATCTCCGTCGTCGGCGTCACCGGCCGTCCAGCTCATGACGTCACCTGTAGTGCGCGCCTATTGGCGGCAACTCGTGTGCATCCGCCTTTGAGGGGCAAATGCCGCTGCCTTCTAATGTTTTACCCGGCTATAGACTAAGATGATTTTGCGGAATGGAAGGGCGCGTAATTGGCCCCCAGGGTCGGTGGTCGCCTCAATCGCGCTTTGAGCTACATGGCTGCTGGGAGAGATGTCGGCTGCATGCATTAGCGCTAACAACGTTGTGATAGACAAGTGGCACTTCAGCAACAGGCCGCAGCGTTCATTGGGCGACCAACCTCTCGCGATCAGCTATTAATTTAACCATGGCAGGGTGGGCACGTTGCCTATCGAGTGTGCGGAACGCACTGAACGTTACAGAAGCCAAGCAGCGTCTACTTGCCCGATACACCACAGCTTTCCATCTCTAACTAGGTTCAGGAGTAGTCATGGCGCAGCCAATGTTTTCGCTCACAAGGCCGACGCTGGATTTTTTGGAGAACGGGGCATTTAACGCTATCGCATGAAAACAGTGCGCGGCAAATGCGAGCCATGAGACATTTGCCTGCGCTTGTAGATAGAATGAAACAAGGAAAAAACTCGACAGCTGCATATGTAGAACTAAGCAACGGTACGGCTCAATTGACCAGGGCTAATATCTGGAGTGCACTGAGTAAGCGTGGCCGTCATTTGTAAATAAATTAATTAAGACTATTCCCCGCAAAGGCACCTTGAGTCTCAAGGTGATGGTGCTTGGCGCCACCACGGACCCTAGCTACCATACCGAAGCTGTCATCCGTACCGTGGCGATAGGTTTTAAGGTGAAGGGTAGAAACCATGAACGGTGGCGGTCGGGACCATGTTCGAGCCCCGGCCGACGGGCTCCCCATCTGTATACAAGGTGGGGTCTCCGGGACCCTCTTGTGTATATAAGGGTGAAGCACAAGTGACAGAATAGGAACCCTTAATCTATATATGCCGCATGGATATTCAATTCCCCCTCCCCTAAAAAAATACGGTCGCAACCGGAAACGGTACCGCACCGAAGGAATCGCAGTTCCAAGTCAAAATCTACTGAAAATTTCCCACAGTTCCTGATAGTCCACGCTGTTGAGCAAAACGCTCCAGTGGCAGCGCTATCAGTGCTTGTAATACAAAAGTGGCTAGTGGCTAACATAGGCGAGGAATATGAAGCAAAAAAAAAAATACCCTCAGGAGATCTTCTTGTACAAGGGAAATCCAAAAAGCAGAGTAATGCATTACTCAAACTAGAGAAACTTGCCCATCTTGACATTACTGTAACACCCCACGGAAACCTGAACAGCGTTCAGGGAGTAATCTCTGAGCGCTTGCTAATGACAGAGGATGAAAAAGAGCTCCTCGAGAATTTGCGTGACCAAAACGTGACGTCCTTTCGCCGCATCACAATAAGGCGTAACGGAGAAGAAAAAACAACACCTCACGTCGTTCTAACATTCGGCAGCACTCGTTTGCCCGAGTCTGTCTGAGTAGCATTCATCAGGTGCCCAGTGCGCCCGTACATTCTGAACCCTGGGAGATGTTTCAAATGCCAAAGGTATGGCCATGGCAGCAATACATGCAGAGGCAAGGAGACCTGTGGCAAATGTGCCGAAACCGAACATGATACAGACAACTGCCAAGCAACTGAAACAAAATGTGAGAATTGCAAAGGTCCACAGGCAGCCTACTCGCGAAGCTGTGAAGTTTTCAAGAAAGAAAAATCATCAATCTGAAAGTACGAGAAAATATACCTTACCATTTGATAGTGTATTCCATCTGGGCCCGGTGCTGTCTGTCTGCCAGCAGACAAAACTGTGCTGGTTTCTTGAACTGTAAATAAATTATTATATGGTTCATTTGTATATCCACTTGTAGGGAGTCTGTTTCTCGGCTCTGTTTTTGTACCTTAGAAACGATTCTGTGTATTGTGATGAGCTGGTAACTACCGAAAAATACTCACGTAAAATGTCTGCCTGTTCTTCGATGTTTGTCTGTATACCAGGAGCTGTTAGAAGGGGAAGTGTGAATGGGGAGTATTTACCATCTGACTTTCGTGCCTTCTCCCACATCTCTTTTGATGTGGTTGAGCTATTTTTTGATGTCACGTAACTTTGCCAAGAAGTTTTTTCAGCATTACGGCGCATATATCGGGCCTCTGCCCTTGCCTTTTTAAAGTTTATTAGATTTTTATGCATTGGGTACCTTCGAAAGTTTCCCCGTGCTTTGTTCTGTTTCTTTTTTGCTAGTCTACATTTTTTTTATACCAGGTTTTGTGGTTTTGTTTCACCACTTCAGAAGATTGAGGTATAGCCATGCGCGCAGCGGAGATAATGAAGTTTGTGATAATTCTATTAAGTTCATCTATACTTAAGTTATTTTAGATCTATTTTTTTCTAAGCTGGCATTTTCTTGAAACAGTGCCCAGATGGCCAAATGGAGTTTCCAACGTCGTGGTTTTGTAGGAATGATTTGCAAAGATGATGTTAGGTTTATAAAAACGGGTAGATGATCGCTACCATACGGGTTGTCAAAGACATCTTATTTAAGAGCAGTAAAAACAGAGGGCGATATAAGAGACAAATCTATGCAGCTCCATTTTCCGGAGCTTGGAGAACAATATGTGTGTTTGCCCCTGTTGAGCAGGCTTATATTATTTCACAGAATAAAATCTTCTAAAATACGGCCTCTAGTGTCCGTTTGTTCGCTTCCCCACAATTTGGAGTGAGCATTAAAATCGCCGACTAGCAGATATGGCTCTGGTAATTGTTTTAAAAGGTCTTCTAAGTCATGGAGTGTTACTGTGAGGTGTGGTTGGAGGTATACGGAACATACTGTAATTGTTTTAAAATGTACTACAGATACTGCAACGGCTTCAAATGTAGTTTGAAGCTTGATTTCACGAGTGGCCATGTTACTTTGAACGACTATGGCGGTACCTCCAGAGAGCCTATTTGGTTGCTCTCGGTTGTGGCGAAAGACTTTATATTAACTTAAAATATTTTTATGTTTTGATCCCAAGTTTGTCTCCTGGAGACACAAATAAACAGGGGAATATAAAGCAAGAATGTGTGTTACGTCACTGTACTTTTTTATTATGCCTCGACAGTTCCAGTGAATTAGGAACGCCATATCTATTAACTTTTGGTGATATATTTAAAAAACCAATGCTCCCGGTTTTGTGGGGCCTCTTATTGGAGTTTTTGCTCCCTTTTTGTGGTCAAGGGAGTTCCGCCGCCGCTGCTGCGGAGGCGGGATACTGCTTATATCCATCGCCTCATGCGAGGCGATTGATTTCCGCGGACGACCCGCGGGGATACGGATTTGTGGCTTCTCCTTACGTGGGGAAGCCGTGCGGCCTACCGGCTCAGGGGCCAGCGAGCCTCTCTTTTGAGATGACAGGGCAGCTGCCTTGGCTGCACCTGTCAAAGATGTGGATGGCCCTGCCTGGGCAGTGGCCTGAAGATGGGGTGGTGTATCACCACTCCCGCCAACTTTGGTTGTGCCAGAGGCCGCCGTCAGGTGCACCTCTGGAATATCAATGGTGCCGACACCGTAGTGCCGTTCGAGTGGGAGACGGGGCAGGCACACATCAACGATGGTGTACTGTGTGCCCATTGTTACCAGACGCGGCTTGGCCCCCCTCGGCGCACAGCGTCAACATATGACCCGGCTGTCTCTTCCTTAAACTTTTTCCTTGCCTCAGGGTAAGGTATATTTTCTCGTTCTTTCAGATTGATGGTTTTTCTTTCTTGAAAACTTCACAGCTTCGAGAGTAGGCTGCGTGTGGACCTTTGCAATTCTCACATTTTGTTTCAGTTGCTTGGCAGTTGTCTGTTTCATGTTCGGTTTCGGCACATTTGCCACAGGTCTCCTTGCCTCTGCATGTATTGCTGCCATGGCCATACCTTTGGCATTTGAGACATCTCCCAGGGTTAAGAATGTACGGGCGCACTGGGCACCTGATGAATGCAACTCAGACAGACTCGGGCAAACGAGTGCTGCCGAATGTTAGAACGACGTGAGGTGTTGTTTTTTCTTCTCCGTTACGCCTTATTGTGATGCGGCGAAGGGACGTCACGTTTTGGTCACGCAAATTCTCGAGGAGCTCTTTTTCATCCTCTGTCATTAGCAAGCGCTCAGAGGTTACTCCCTGAACGCTGTTCAGGCTTCTGTGGGGTGTTACAGTAATGTCAAGATGGGCAAGTTTCTCTTGTCTGAGTAATGCATTACTCTGCTTTTTAAATTTCCCTTGTACAAGAAGATCTCCTGAGGATAGTTTTTTTTTTGCTTCATATTCCTCGCCTATGTTAGCCAGTAGCCACTTTTGTATTACAAGCACTGATAGTGCTGTCACTGGAGCGTTGTGCTCAACAGCGTGGACTATCAGGAACTGTGGGAAATTTTCAGTAGATTTTGCACTTGGAACTGCGATTCCTTCGGTGGGGTACCGTTTCCGGTTGTGACCGTATTTTTTTAGGGGGGGGGGGGGGAATTGAGAATCCATGCGGCATGTATAGATTAAGGGTTCCTATTCTGTCACTTGTGCTTCACCCTTATAGACACAAGAGGGTCCCAGAACCCCCCACCTGGTATACAGATGGGGAGCCCGTCGGCCGGGGCTCGAACATGGTCCCGACCGCCACCGTTCATGGTTTCTACCCTTCACCTTAAAACCTATCGCCACGGCACGGATGACAGCTTCGGTATGGTAGGAAGGGTCCGTGGTGGCGCCAAGCACCATCACCTTGAGACTCAAGGTGCCCTTGCGGGGAATAGTTTTAATTAATTTATTTACAAATGACGGCCACGCTTACTCAGTGCACTCCAGATATTAGCCCTGGTCAATTGAGCCGTACCGTTGCTTAGTTCTACATATGCAGCTGTCGAGTTTTTTCCTTGTTTCATTCTATCTACAAGCGCAGGCAAATGTCTCAAGGCTCGCATTTGCCGCGCACTGTTTTCATGCGATAGCGTTAAATGCCCCGTCCTCCAAAAAATCCAGCGTCGGCCTTGAGAGCGAAAAAATTTGCTGCGGCATGACTACTCCTGAACTTAGTTAGAGATGGAAAGCTGGGGTGTATCGGGAAGTAGACGCTGCTTGGCTTCTGTAACGTTCAGTGCGTTCCGCACACTCGATAGGCAACGCGCCCACCCTGCCATGGTTAAATTAATATCTGATCTTTAGAGGTTGGTCACCCAATGAACGCTGCGGCCTGTTGCTGAAGTGCCACTTGTCTATCACAACGTTGTTAGCGCTAATGCATGCAGCCCACATCTCTCTCCCAGCAGCCATGTAGCTCAAAGCGCGATTGAGGCGACCACTGACCCTGGGGGCCAATTACGCGCCCTTCCATTCCTCAAAATCATCTGAGTCTATAGTCGGGTACAACATTAGAAGGCAGCGGCATTTGCCCCTCAAAGGCGGATGCACACGAGTTGCCGCCAATAGGCGCGCACTACAGGTGACGTCATGAGCTGGACGGCCGGTGACGCCGACGACAGAGATCATGGCTAACATGGCCGCCCTCGATTCGAACTGGGCCGAGCCGCATCAGCGGTGTGAGTATCCCTTCTTCAGATTTTATTGAAATCGTTTGTGGGCGTCTGTCATGCCGGAAATATTATTGCGAGCTTACGATGCACAATTTGTGCCGCGTGCGTTTGTTCTGAGCCGTGAGCAGACGAGAAAAGATTACAGGGAACATCGGTGACGCTGCGCTGCGCTTCGTCTGCGAACAGGACCCCTGGAAACAGCTTAGTGCGCAAACGATCGATCGTTGGCATCAGTATGATAAGATAGCCGAGCGCTTAGCATGGAATCGTTGGAGTATCGTTCGGTGCCGTCGATCTTGCTCTTTAGGAGATGACGCACAGCGTTGTACAAGGCACGGAGTTATTGTTCTCTTGCGATCCTACATGTGCTGTAGCATTTCCATCATGACAGTTTTACCAAACCACTCATCTAGACAAACAATCCTTATTTATACCGAGAAATACGTGTTTTAGAAGCAGTCACAATTTTTAGAGCGGGGCTATTTCTTTAGTCGCGGAGGCATTTGGCTTCTGCGCTTCAGTCCTCTGGGCGGGGCCTCTCCTGTCTTCTAAAGTTGTACCCGACTATAGAACGCTGTCAACGCCAACGCCAATGAACGCAATGAACGCCGACGGCCGACAGAAAGAGAGATGAGCACTCGGTTTCGGGGGCGGCGGCGGCTGATCGACGTCATAGCTGTCACGTGTTTTCTCCTCGGTTCAAGGTAAAAGAAGGTCAAATTTAGCAACACGCGAAGAGTGGCTTTACCTTGCGTAGTGAAGCTTTCGCTTCAAAATCACGAGCATGGCTCTGGCAGGTGGTCCCAGAGAGCAACCGAGGAGGCATGTGGGCCAGCTAGGTCATGTGACGTATCGGTGACATCACAACCTGCCAACCGGACAGTGAGAAACTGTCCACCATGGCAGGCGGCAGTTAAATTAATGATCGGTCTCTCGGCAAGAACAACCTGGGCCGCACAGTGGCCACTGCTGGGGGCAGCTGCCATCGCAGGGCAGTGGCGCATCGCTTAACCGCTGCGTCACTGCGCCAGGAGGGGTGTAAGGACGTCAAGGGAGCTACGAATGTAGAGTAGCTGTCGGCATATAGGGGAACTAACACATTACTCTATCGCGTCATCCTCTTAAGGCGGAGCTTAAGCGTCCTCTCCAAGTATTTTTTTCTTGGCACCCGCATGTTTGGCGCGTTAATTCTTCTGTCTGAGGTATTACAAGCTATGTAGGAAAACTGATGCCAGAGCGTTGATTTTTTCTGGCTTCCTGCAACGAATTTTTACGCGATGGTAAAATGGATAATGCAGTTACATTACTGGAACAAAGAGGTGCATTTTAAAGTTACAAAAGTACACGACCGTGTTTGAAAACGGTTAATTGATTATCATTTTAATTATCTTATATTATTATCGTTTTGCTCAGTGCAAACGGCTTTCTACGCGACCCTGAAATCTCATCGTTGTCCAGTTTCGCAAGCCAGCCATGCATCTGGCGCTACTAAGGCATGCGAAAATCATACTTGCGCACATGGTTCCCTCTCTATAGAATCCAAAGCGGTTTTCATTGCAGGAGAGGGAGGCCGCTACAACATTCATTGCAAGTAGGAAATATATAAAACCAGAAATGAGTCTGTGCTTCCATTATTTCAAACAATATACGCTCACTTTTCTTTCGCTGATACAGACGGTTATTACAACCATGCTGGCGACACGACGTTTGACCGTCTGATGACCCCACACAACAGGATGCTTGCTGTGAAAGTACCAGCGGAGATTTTCCCACGTTTGGCTCAGGGGAGGGGGGTGGAAAGGGTTGGAGGGGGAGAAGGAGGCCTGAGGCAGCGACTGACAATACACAAGCGACAGGGGAATAGGGGTTCGGTGCCTTCAAGTAATTAACTGGGACCAACACGAGCAGGCCCGAATCAGAGAGAGGTGTGCAACTTTTCCCGGAGAAATGTGCCACGTGTTGCATGCACCACCGCCGAATAAAGGGGCGGATCCTTAGGAGATTTAAGGAGCGTTCTGAGTGAGAAGGGGCGCTCTGGGCCCTGGCGACAAGGTTTATAAAGGCGCTCGACGCATGACCGCTTGAATTTTGACTGTTTGCTTTCTTTTTTAATATGTAAATAAATTCACCAAAGTGCCATTGAACCTGCTTGTTTTCGTTTTCCCACACTTCATGTTCCATTTTTCCTCAGCCCGAAGGCTCGGCAACTCTACCCCATGGAGCCCGGGTTCGAGTGATCCCCTGCCCTACGACAAGTGGTGACCAGCGCGGTGGGATTGGAATCTGCAAGCGGCAACAACGATCGGCCAGTGGGAGAGCAGCTGTCTCTGATCATGATCACATATGTGGGTGAGTGCTTGGATCCCCTGTAATGTCGACCAGATTCTATGAGAGGGTTAAAATTTAAAACTGGTAGAGACCTATGCTTAAACCCTCTATGTTTGGTATTTTTGATACACTCCACCCTATTGTTAACCTTCTAGTTATTTCCCTCTCGTGATCCGGATCAGCTGTCACCAGCTGCCCTAAATAGACGTATTCCTTTGCCACTTCCAGCACCTCGTTGCCAATTGTGAACCGCTAGTCTCTTGCTAAGCAGTTGAACATTACTTTGGTTTTCTGCAAGTTAATTTTTAGACCCACTGTACTGCTCTGTCTGTCTAACTCATTGATCATAATTTGCAGTATATCTCCTGAGTGACTCAGCAAGGAAATGTCATCAACGAATCGCAGATTCTTTTGGTATTCTCCAATAACTCTTATCCCCAACTGTTACCAATTCAGTTCTCGGAATACCCCCTCTAAACATGAGGTGAATAGCATTGACGAGATCGTGTCTCCTTGCCTGACGCCCTTCCTTATTGGAAATTTATTGCTGACTTTATGGACTATGGTAGCTGTACAGTTCCTATATATATCTTGAAGTATTTGGCATAAGGCTCATCTACACACTGATTCCGCAATACCGGTATAACTGCTGAGGTTTCCACTGAGTCGAATGCCTTCTAATAATCAATGAAGGTTATATATAGGGATTGGTTATATTCAGCGCATTTCTCTATCATTTTATTTATAGCGTGAATATGAACTATTGTGGAATATCATTATGAAGGCCTGTCTGATCATTTGGTTGATTAAAGTCTAAGGTTGCCCTGACTCTATTAGCGATTACCTTAGTCAATTCCTTGTAGACAAAGCATAGTAAGCTGATTGGTCTGTTATTTTTCAATTGTATACTTTCTTATAACTTAATATTATATATCCGTTCTTCCAAGCTTCTGGTACGGTCTAGGTCATAAGGCATTGCGTATACAGGGTGGCTAGTTTGTCTATCAGAATCTCCCCTCCATGTTTCAACAGATCTGCTGTTACCTGATCCTCCCCAGCTGGTTTTCCCCCTTTGCAATGCTCCTAAGGCTTTATTTACTCTTTCGTTACTGGCGGGATGACGCATTGCTGTGTGCTACGGTCTCTCTTTGACGTTCTGATTACATTGGTTACTGTATAGATTTGTGTAGAACTCTTCGGCTATTTTAACTATCTTATCCATATTGCTAAAAACATTGCCGTCCCTCTCTCTTAACACATACATCTGTTTTTACCTATGCCTAGTTTCCTCTTCACTGTTTTAGCATACCTCCGTTCTTTAGAGCATGCTCCATTCTCTCCATATTAAACTTCCTTATGTCGGCCACCTTGCGCTTATTTATTAACTTCGATAGCAGAGTTCTATTCTGTCTGTAGGGTTAGACGCCCTCATGCTTTGACGTTTGTTAATCACATCTTTCTTCTCCTGATTTAGTTTGTAGGTATCCTGTCGAAACGTCCTACCGTATACTCCTATTGCGCACTCTGTAATGATAGGTGTCAGATTATAGTTCATTTTATCAACATGAAGATCATCTTTTTCAGTTAAAGCTGAATATCTGTTCTGCAGCGATATCCTGAATTCCTCTAAATGTTTGAGGCCTCAAATTGGGTGCCATTGCCTCGGTATTGCGTAGGGCAGTGCAGCTG
Source organism: Amblyomma americanum (assembly GCF_052857255.1). Lineage (NCBI taxonomy): Eukaryota > Metazoa > Arthropoda > Arachnida > Ixodida > Ixodidae > Amblyomma > Amblyomma americanum. Next base: position 27,701,321 of record NC_135501.1, on the reverse strand, counting down.
TGCCCCAACTGAGAAGCAGCAGGCAGTCTTGAAGATGCACAAACGCACCCAAACGGCAATAAAAACAAACATGTTTTCAGACATAAAGTTCATAACCGAATAATGTGATCGTTCTTTTGTTGCCCTGGCAACTGGGAATTTCGTATTAATGAGAAAGCACTACTAAGCTCCATTAAACAAAATAATGTCTGAATGTATGTCTGTGTGTCTGTACGTGTGCGTGTATATACCCAGAAATGGTACAAAAAATAGTTGGGAACAACCTGGGCTCCAACAGTTCCTCGGAAAAAGCCGCCTGCCAGGGCAGTAGTGGATCACTTAACCAGTGCGCTAGCAATTTGGTTGCGGTATTCCGTAACCGGTGTCTGCGGTGTCTCCGTAACACAGTGTCACGACAGTATGCTAATGCTATCGCATTCATTCACGTAAGTAGCATTAAGTGTCTGAGCCGACTTTTTGGTTCATAATGTCGGCTGCTGTTGAGTTAGCCTCTTCTTAACGCACACGGTTGTTATTGCGCGCCAGTGCCGCAAATTCAACTAAATTTTTCAGCAAAAAAATAGCGCTGCCAGCATTAACAATCAAAAAAGAGAGCGTAAAAGCATGGAGAACATATCAGCGGCTGACCTATGAATTGCGCTTCCTGAAAGCAGCAGACTTTATAAGGGAGTTGAAGAGCGTGGGTCGTCAATACCTAGAGAATATGTGTATCGTGGAGTGCACCCTGCAGTCACTAAGAAAGGCATCAAAGTCATTTTAACTGGTGGTTCGAGGGTTGCAGCATGTTTCTTGGCCTTTGGCTCTGTGCCATAGATCGAATGGGTGCACAGTGGCACTTCCTTGTGATGATGCATTCTAAATGTTCGGTATTGTGACAAGGATTCGTAATCCACTGGTTAAAACTGGGCTGTAAAAGATATATGTTTACGCCTGCTGACTCGTTTCAAGCCATGTACATAGTTATTTACATCCTAGATATGTAAAGAAAGCTATGCAGTATTTGACATCTAGGTCCATTAAAGTGCCTTCCAACCCTGCTCAAATTCCAGGAAGCGGCGTGCAGATTTCATCAGTGCCTCCATGGGGACACCGTTGAACACCTGAAGGGCAAAGTGGATTTGCTACAGAAGCATATCAGGAAGCTGGAAATACAGCTGGTAGGTGTTGTTGGTGAGCATCTGAGTTTAAACTCGATTTGGATCTTGGTCCACGTGAGGCACTGACTGTTTTAGCGTGCTTGTACTGCAGCTAGGAGGGCTGTAATTACAGTGCACAGTGATGCGATTCCCTCGAGTCCTTTAGGAGCAAGAAAATGATATTTCGTAGCGGCCAGGAAGCATAATCTGGAGCGAGAGAAACTGGCATTTGCACCATGGGGACACACGGTTTGGGGGGGGGGGGGGGTAAACTGGGCTTCAACGAAGCAGCATAACCTAGAGTCACTAAATAAAATGTCTTTATTTAGGGACTCTAGTATAACCGATACAAATTCAAAACACGATTCCTGAAGCAGAGGAAAATCCATTGACAAAATAGTGCATGTTACGTTTAAATAACAATTTATTAGCGCTCCTTATCATTGTACAAAGTTGAACACAAACGCATCAAAGGAGATCATATAATTGGGGTGGGGGAAGAAGCACTCAGAGCTAGCGTCCTCACTTTAAGAGGACTACCTTCATAACACGCGATGCTTGGCTACATTTTTTCTGAGACAACACGAACTGGACAACCGAGTGGGGAGATGGCAGGTGCGCTCTTGTCCTCTGTCCTAGAGTAACTAAATATAAAGTTATTTTTGTCTTTATTTAGTGACTCTAATCTGTCATTTATATTTTAATTTTTCTGTTCTGTTTTTAGCGTAAGCTTTTCAGACATGTTTTTTTTTTTAATGAATGCACGCATGCGATGCAAGGGCTACACTAAATGAGAGCTTGGCGGGTGAGCTTTGCTTCTATAAATCGTAAAAAGCAAAGTTGCATGCCAGTTAAGCACAGATTATTTCAAATAGCTGGATGTAGTATAGATTTGCCTTTTGGTGCGATTGGAGGAGCGATTACATCACTGAGGGTATGATCATGAATGCATAAAAGTTTATTTTAGTCCAAGCAAGAGGAAAAATGATGTATACTAACAGTAAAATGCCATTTCTCTGCTTACGTTTTCATCTGCACAAACATTTGATGGCATGCAACCAAAATATGAATGTTTGTGCTCAGGTTTTATGTGCGTATTTTTATTATTTTTCATTTCTTGTACTATTTCTTTGTCAGTTTAAGCAGAACTGACAATAACATGCAGTTTAAAATGTTTGATAATCATTACAAGGGTGAATTACAAATAATGCTGTGCTCACATTCTTGAGTACTTCACTAGATGTCTTGTTGCTCCTTGGGTTAAGATGGTCTTGCATAACTAACGCACATATACAGTTCACCGGTTTATTCTCAGCGATAAAAATGAAACTAAGTGCATGGCGTGATTTTTTCACTTATTTTTGTTTTCAGACAACAAGCTTGCGCACCTTGCCCCCTACCAGGACCAGAATGTTGCTAACCGTGATCCACGTGTCAACAGGTGTACTAACAAAACTGTCCAGAAAGCCCTGCAAATTCGCTTGTCATGTAATAACATTGGCTACAGCCTCCTGAATGAGGACGTTATTCCTTTGTCGTCAGAACGCACCATGCAGAGGCGTATCGAGGAAGTAAAGTTTGAACCAGGTGTGTATGCAAACTTCGCTGGCTCATGTTGCCACTAAGGTCTTATTAGGCAGCAGTGTAAGCACTACATGCTTCTGTTTATTTTTAAGGAATCCTTGAGGAACTGCTGCCTCCACTCAAGGCCAAGCGCGACACAATGCGGCCAGAGGAGAACCGTTGCGCAATCTTAGTTGATGAGATGCAGCTCACTGCTGGTCTCGACTTTGACCCCACTGTCAAGAAACCAATTGCCCTTGCAACAACTCCACTCTCTGATCCAGTGCCTGAGGCTGAGCTGGCCTATGCGACACACGGTCTAGTCGTCATGCTTACTGGACAGTCGTCTCGCTGGAAGCAAGTTGTTGCCTACCACCTGACAGGTATGTCCATTCATATTTTCGGCCCTTTTAAGCCTATGCTTTCATGCATTTAGTGTCGCTGCAACGGAGCGAGCAATCGGTTGTTACATGAGAGGATGAACGAGAGCGAACTCGGAGTGCAGCAGAGGATGAATGAAAGTTTTTGTGAAGAGAGTGCGAACAAGAAAGCGGAAGAAGGTGCAACAAAAGTATGCGGAGGAAGTGGAGAGTCAGGGTACCAAACGAGCAAACAAGGCTGCATGAGGGAAGGTCTGTTGGGAGTGGCTAAGACAGGTCTCTCGTGCGGTACTTCCAGCTCTTCTTATGCCAGGGCTGATGGCTTGAAGAAGGCTGTAACAAGGAGAGTGTGCACTTCAGTGGGAGGCTGGGAGGGTTTCGCTGATATGATAACGCAGAGTGTGAAAACTGCCCAGCACTCCACAAACGAATCGTCAGTGGTGTGTTAGGAGGTGGGCGCCATAAATTCAGTCACCCTCACAGGGAAGGTGTCGGGGTGCAGAAATTTCTCTTCGTAGGGCATTTCAGAACCGGTTGCACGAGAGCTTGTTCTAATTTGCTTTGTGCTTTCGTTTTGCCGTCAGGTTGATTTGAAGGCATAATTGTCGCAGTAATAGATGATATCTCTGCAAAGAAGAATATCTCAACAGCTGAACTCGAAATTTGCACTACAAAAAGTTTAATTGCTACCAGTTTTTCAATATTGCTGTATGTGCACAGTGGAAGCCAAAGTAATCCAGCGGGATGTTGGCATTTGTGCTTGTTATGATGCCATTGGGCTTTTTTGAACTGAGGTTTACTGAAAGAGGAACCCTGAAACTGCCTGAGAAGTACACATTGTTTTTAAATGTTTGGATGGTTTATTGGGTTTAATGTCCCTAACCTACTCAGGCTGTGAGGAATGCTTTTTCGGAAAGAAAAGAAATTTTCACACTCCTCACCAAGGATGAAAAAATTTCTCTTGTTATTGAATCGCGACTTGTGTCACACAGTAGCTGCCGAAGCATTCTAGTACTTTCAGGACGCAATAAATATTGCAGTACTTTCATTATGCTGAGGAGAAACAGCACTTGAGGGCCCTTGGTTGCAGAATGTTGTTTTTCCTGTGAATTCCTTTTTTCCAGGGAGAACTGTGCCATGTCGAATATTTGTAGTGAGGGTTTTCTTTTTTAATGCTGCTTTGTTTTTAACACTTTTTGTATTGCGTCTCGGTCATAAGTTTCTCTGCCCACTGCTCTTTCCATTACCAACTGAAGGCGTGACTGAAGCCTTCTGTACAATCTAAACAAGCATAAACCTCATCTTAGTACATTTTTTCTTTAGTAGATCAGCATCAACCCATTTGACATTTCTTTGTTTTCTTTCTGTTGCAGGATACTCCATCGATGGCGCTTTTTGAAAGATATCCAGTTTTCTGTGATTGAAAAGTGTGAAGGGGCTGGGTGTCCCGTAGATACTGTGATTTCTGACATGGCGCCCAGCAACAAGGCACTGCATGTGGAAGAGATGTGGGATCTCTTCAACTCGCTCAGCCAAGCCCCTGGTGTCGTGCAGGTGTTCGTGTGCGGCCGACAGTGATCGACAGCTGTACTTCTTGGCTGATGATCCACATGTTATGAAAAAACATAAGAGGTCACCTAGTGAGGGGCCAGTCATTCTTTCTGCCCGCTGCCATCGTGACCAAGTACGAGCTTCCAACTGACGCGGTGGGTTCAAGCACAGATTCCATACATTCTATGCCCATACGGTCCGGGTAATCATACAGGCACTCTAATTCTGTAATTATGGACTTAGTGGACATGACCGAATGCCACATTAACTTCCATTTTACATCAAACATCACTTTTGTTCAAAATCACTTTAAATGTGCAGTGTAAAAGAGATATTGTGACATTGCTTCAGCTGAGGTGTTTTAAAATACGGTAGGGTTTAAACCATTTTAAAGCCTGTTTTCTACTTCTCGCAGGTGTCTGTGAACCACACCAGGGAACTTTCTGCAATTGACGCAGAACGGGACCTTAAGTTGGCTCCTCATCTGAAGCCTGCACACCTGGACCCAGACCATTTGGCCAAAATGAATGTGGCATCTGCGGTTGCAGTTCTGAACCACAGTGTTGGTGCTGCTATGCGTACCCTAGTGAGTCTTCTGCTCCTGGAATCTCAGGCTCTAACCCCAGCTTGGTTTGTAGAATGTGTGTTCCGGTGGTTTACACTAATGACATCAGTGTATATCGGCACTGCATTGACCCCTTTCCAGCAGGATGTGCATAATGAGGCAATGGCTTTTTTCAAGGAACTCATGGAGATTTTCGCACAAGTTTCCATAAAATCCGGCAACGCGAAAGAAATTTTCAAGCCTCAGTAGACATGAAATGACTCAGTAGACCTTATTGAGTTTGTTGAAATAAAAAAAGCAGTTTTGAAGAACGGTGTGAAGGCAGCAGATGACGTCTTGTACTACAGCCTTCTTTACGATGATGCTCCCTTCCTTGATGAGGTGGAAATGAATGCGCTTGTCTATATGTCGGGTACATCACCAAGAGCGTGACCAAGAACTACAAGCTATGCGACAAATGCAAGGAGAGTCTTGAAGCATAGCCTGTAGAGCAAAACGACCAGCTTTTAAAGCTGAAGTCGCATCGTTCGAAGTCGCAACCAAGCCCACTCACTCGTCCTTCACGTCACGTTGTGAGCCTGCTGCAGCATGCCGATGAGGTCTTCCATGAGCATGAGGCCTTAAATGTTTCCCTCTCCTCGCTTACGAATGCTACCTTAGACACGTGCAAACTCGCATTTCCACATTGCCATGATCAGCAATGGCGCCTAACCCTAGCTTTCCTCATGCTGCGGCTACGAATTGCACTACGGAAGCTCAGCAGCAAGGCGAAGACCGCAACGGGGAAATGTGGATCCAAAAGTGTCGGGATGAGAGCGGCTTTGTCTCAATTTAGTTAACATTTTAGTTGACTGCAGTGAGCAGAATTGAGAGCAAACAAAAGGCATTCCAAAATGAACTGCCTGGGATTAATTTAGGCCACCGTCAGACGTTTAACATATGCCGAAATTTTGTCCACGTGGGTGCTTATGTTTCTTGCCTCCATCAGAATGTGAGCGTGAGCTGGTGCCCTGGAGCAGCGCACATGCAGAAGAGAGCAATGAAGAAATAGACGTAGCATCGGCAGATAAAGAATGTTCTAGGCTTCCTTTTGCCGGCCTCACATCTTTAAACATGGCACAGCCATCCAGGGACGCAGAGGGAGGCCCCGTTGATGACCTCTGGAGCAAAATAAATTACATCAGGGTGCAGCTGCACACGTTACTGCAGGCATTGAACGTGAGCAACGATCACGGACGAAATCAACAAGCCGATGGAGAGTTACATGTCCCACGACTACGGCTTGAAGGGTCCGGCAAGCCAACAAGCGGCGACTATGGCCCTAGCTGTCCACGTAAGCCACGACTCCACCCATGTAGAGACGAAGACACCGGGACACATTCCTATTCTTGAGCTGGCATCCTCGATGTGATTGCAGAACTGCAATGCCAACTCAGCCAAGCCCTGGTATGGAACACACATCCACTTCAAATTCATTCGTCTGGAGACACGGCAACAGCAATTCGCAACTTTAAGGTACCATGTCAAAGAGGGTGACCGCGTCGCCACCCTCGCGAGATGAATGGAACGTCTCACGTTGCTGAACGCCATCACTTGACTTCACGGTGCAGCACATGACTGGCACAAGTCCTACGGAACTCACATACATGATTGAAGCACCTGTGTACAAGCAATCGCTAAGCGATTGAAGCGCAAAATTACCTAGTGACGCAAGGTGACATAGGGGATGTTATTGAAAACGCCGTATTTATGAGGATGTTTGCCGACGATTGTGTTTTCAATGAAGTAAGCGACCATGACATTCTGTGACTACAAAAATCCGTGGCAGCAATTGCGGACTGGTGTGAGCGCTGGAGTACGGACATTAGGCAAATCAAAAAGACACAAGCACAAATCACAAAGAAAGAGCCCAGGCTTCATAGTTATACTATTCGCAACTGTCCTATTTTGTAGGTAGAGAAGTATAATTATTTCTGAGTAACCCTCACTAACAAAGTTACTGGGTACTTTCATATCGATGACTTGAGCTCATCAGCATGAAGAAAATTATGTTTGATTAAAAAAAATTGAAACTCTTCCATCAGCATCATAATCACTGCGTACCTGGCATGTGTGAAGTCTTGGCAAAAAATTACGGAAGACACTTCGTCGATACTAAAGTGTGAAACGGCGGAAGCGTGACACTATTGCCGGTGGCAATAAGCTGCGTTTGAAACACCCTGGAGGCACACAATTCGGACGCGCCTCGCCACCCTGACGCATGCGACCGTACACGCTCAGCCTCTCTTGAGCGCTGCTTGCGTTCAGCGGCTGCCGCACGTCGCGTGTTGGGAGACACAGGTTTGGCGTTACGAGGCATCGTTCCCACACGATACCGCAAAGTAAACTGCCGCCACCGCCGCCGCCCCACCACACCCAAGCAGACGGTCGCCACGCACGCCTCGCGACAGTGAGGTCAGGCCACACAGTGCCCAATCAGAAGGCCACCTCAAGCAGTGACATCACGACACAGAGGACACCAATCAAAAGGCCCGAAAGCTGTGACAGTTTCTGCTAACAGCAGGCGACCTTGACATTGAGCCATTGAAGGCTTCCACCCTAATATGCGGCAGCAGTGTGGGATGCGCATAATAAGCAGGACATCGCACAAGTGGAGTGCACACAGCAAAAAATATTGGATAGATTCTCCAAGTTCATTAATTGAAAAGAGTAATTTACAGCCTCAGCAATCAGAAGAAAAGTTAGCTGTCTCATACTGCTTCACAGTTACATCTCTTGCAATTTGAAAGCAGATATTCCTAATTGGTATCGAATTGGCCTGTATTAGAAAAACGCGTGTACGTGAGCATTTATTAGCCCATTTTTTGCATGTGCCACTGGTTTTAAGCGCAGTTCTTTTCAGGAACTGTCACGCAGTGGACTAGTCTTTCTTCGAATTTAAGCTGCTCTGAATATTTTGTGAAGAAATTGGAGGATTTATTATGCGCCACCTAGAATTGGTCTGATGAGTGTTGTCTTGGTCTATATTATGACTTGCGGCTGTTGTGGCTGATGGTTTTTATGGATTTTACATTTTAGTTGAATGACCTTCTTTTTCGTTGGTCATATTCTTGAAAGGCCTGTTTTCCTAGATCAGCAGCATGATGGGACTTCAACTATGTGTTTACATATTTTCAAATGTAAAATGGCCTTTTTTATGTGTATATGTGCCCGCACAAAATTTTTCCGTTTGTTACCTTGGCAGTGTATGTACTGATATGCTCCCAAACTCCTCGTCACTTTGTGAGCGTCTGTGTATGTCTGTCATATCACACAAGTCATATCGCAATGATGTCCTTGCTATAGTGAGCAGTAGAATAAAAAGGCAGCAGTTGCCTGTTCGTATGACAACCATTTCCTTTTGTCATGCAAAAGTGTAGCATTGCTTTATTTTCCATGCAGAAGTTAGGTTTCATCTGCTGCCATTTTACTTCCTGTTATCTCGAGGCATATGAAGCATTTGTTGTGTAGCAGCTGCAGTGTTCTCAAAAGGCTTGCACTTTGTTCATGCTGTCATTTGTCCATATTGTTTTTAACACTGATTGAATTTGTATTTTATATAAGGTGGTATCTCGTGAATAAAAATATTCTGTTGGGATGCTGACTCGGTAGCACTGCTTTCACGCGTTATGTGCTTTTGGCTCCTGATAGTGGTTACTTTTTATATTGTTGAGTATCAGTAAATGAAAACTCCCTAATGAAATTGCAGAGAACAGTGTCTTCAGTTTGTGGCCATGTCCACTGCGTTACAAACCAGAAAAAGTATCCACGATAGACTCAAACTAAATAGCACATCATAGCTTACATTGTTATTATGAAATAGTATACCGCACTTTATTTCCAGTATTCCTAAGTGGAATAGAGGTACTCCAGCCACCAGATGTTAGGGTTCCCATAATTTCCTTGCGGTTATTTCAATCAATGTTGAATGAAATACGTGTATGGATACTGCCCAGAAGCACTATCAGTGAAGCATGCACTTCACAATTCGCTGTTTCTTTCTCCCGAAAAACAAAATCCAAACCATGTGGCTGGTCCAGCGCGTGCTGCGCTTTGTTCTTTTCCGTGTTTTAAATAAGCAATTTTTCCCCGAATTTAAAAGCATTTGCGGCCGGGTGGCAAGGTTTTTTTTCATGTTATGACAAACACAAGCGGCTGTGTGCTTTCCGAGAATCAGCCGGCGAGCAGCTGCGTGAACGAAAAGCGACGCTGAAAATCGAATGCCTGCGTTAGTGTACCGCAAGATTATGCCATTCCTTGAAACCAGCCCCCAACGTTTCACGTAATTATAGTGATTAATGTACTCCGTAATCGTGCTGACCATCGAGTTACTTCGGCTATAAGTTGCGAATACGCGTGCAGACGGCTCGCTACCGCTCGCTTCGCGATTAAGCTGCTGTTTGAAGCAGACGCCAATGCACCGAGTGGTATTTTACCTCCAGCGGGGTTATCCTTGCCTTAATCACCGTGAATGTCTAAGCCGGAGCGCTCGCATATTTCTGCTAAAGAAGTGTGGAGCAACCGCGACGATACACGTAGTAGCATTGTACTCGACCGCTGCCTACAATGCTCCAATTAGCAATACTCCCGCGGTGTTGACACATCAGCTCCTACAAAACAAAAGCAAGTTTAAAAGGCAATGCATGAAGTATTATAGCAACAGCCTCTACTGAGGATGCGATCGCATATCGCAATATATATTAAAGCATACGAACAGCGCAACGCCGATTGTGCAGAGTCAAGAAAAATTTGCCCAGAATAATCACCAATAACCTGGAATATTGAAGTTCATAATGCAAGGAGTGTCGCGATCCCCGCCGCCGCGTCAGGATGGCTAGCAGCGTTGTTTACGAAATGCTCGGGCCAAAGTTTGCGGCGAGGTTGCAGAAGCGGCAATCTGAAAACAATGATAAACACCAAAATGGCCGCCCCTTCTTACCGCCGTGTGACAGTGTAGTGCCCTAAGGTTTTAGTTAGTGACTCAAGTCGGGCCGACTCAAGTCGGACACGGTTAATAACTTGATGTACCTTCCTTTTATTCCCACGTCGTCTGTTCGTCGTCGGTTGCTGCCCCAGGCGTCCTTCTCCGGGAACCAGTCAATGGGAAGGTCATTCCCGCCGAACCAAGTGTAGAAAGATTCCACAGGCTCCTTCTCAGCGAGGCATTATTTTTGCTTGCGCGTTCGTCGGCCGCCTGCCGCTTTCTAACTTGCCGCTGCTGTAGCCGCCACCATAGTCATCCCGGTCAAAGGAATCTGCGCCTTAATCTACTTTGGCTGGAGCGCATCACGTTCAAAACAGTGTGTAGTGAACTTGGGCACAATAGTGGCAACGGAGGTTAGTGATTCGTCTAAAAAGTAAACGTCAGTCCACGCACGTATTTTTGAAACTTTTCTGCTGTCCATATTACAGCTAGCGACAACTCTTAAACCTTGAAGTGCTTTTCTAACTTCGTCAGGGAATGGGAAGCATAGAGGCCACTGTTTTTCGTTCCCCGCGGCTGCTGTTTCAGGCGTTATCATGTGTCTCCTTGTTAGCACCATGATGAAAAATCTGCGAAACTTGCGCTGAAACTCTCTGGCTGTCAGATGCAAGCTAAATCTGGTAGGAACCAGAGTTTGCGTCCGTTGCGAAAACGCTGTTGCATCAACTAGGCTTCCTAGCACTTCGTCCACGGCTGAGAAAACATGTAGTTCTCGTCAGACAACTTTGTTAAAGCTTGTAAGGTCGACAAAGATGCGCTCATCATGTGATCGCTTCTGGGCTATCTACGAGAGCTGCACGGTGGTAGCAGGCGACTCACTGCGTTGGCTTTGATGAAGAGGAAGCCCAGGACTCTTTAGAGTGTGGACTACCGACTTCGTACAACTATTTACAAGTCGTAAATACAGGTGACAAAGATTTCGTAACAACAGCGGCCGGCCTGGCCGACCCCCTAAACACTGAAAACTTGCTTACCTTACAAAGGAAGCTTATACTGCCGTGAAGCCCCTCCCCCCTCCCCATGTGAAAGTGGAAGCTTTCTTGCTGAGGAGCCCTAAGCAAATTCGTCCATGCTTCATCCTCTGAGTAAGGTAGCCAGTGGGTGCCTTCATATGTGCTTTCGACGCTTCTGCCCCTAGAGGAGCGCTTCACCCCATCACTGCCACAAATGACTGCGCACTCTCGCGCGGGGGGCGAGACGCGGCGAAAGGACGCGAGTCTGGCGTGAGCGCAGTTGAGCAGTCGGAAAGAAATGGCATCGTGGACAGATCGCTACGCGGGTGAATACAGGCAATTTTCTAACCGCGCTTGTGAATATGAGTCCGATGAAGCGTACCTGTATCCTCCAACAGCTAGGTCGCTTCGCGGCAGGGTGAATTCTACGGAAGTGTACTCAGAGGAAATATTTGCGTTCAGATTCCGTTTCAGCAAGGCGACCGTGTTGACAGTCACGAAAGAGCTGCAGCTGAAAAGCAACACGGACTTAAGACCAGCGCCGCTTCCATCTCTTCTGAAGATGCTTCTACGCCATCGGTGCGGCTCGGTGACCCTTGGCCATTCGGCGGCGAGACCAAGCGGATTCCGCCGCCACCGAAATGCTGCCTCGTTCACACCTCCTGGCCACCACGTTGCCGCTCGTGGCGTATAAAGATGTGATTAGAAAAGAGCATAAATCGACGCTGTCTATGTACGAAAAATGTATGCATGTTTACGTACCCTACCGGTGGGTATTTTGAGGGTCGTTACGCCATTTCCTCCATTCCCACCTTTAGTTCAGCGTACGCAAACAGCGACGCAACGACACGACGATTGAAAACCTGCTAGTCGTCTTCTCTGCAAGTCTTGTTTTCCATGTCTGCAGAACGCAATGGATACCGTCCCAACCATACGCTCCTATATCGCGCTCAGCTAGCCCTTCACCAACACGTTCAGCACATGTATATATGCGCTCATCTGAGCGCGTACTTAGAGCTGGAATCTGCGGCTGCTCTCATGAGAGGCCTCGAACGCCATCACAATATCAGCCGGGCGCGCAAAATTAACAGCCGAAATGTTTTATGAATGAGAACTATGCGATCGTAATATGAAGAGAGCATTTGGGCTTTCGAGCTGGTGAGACGATCGGATTGCGATCAAACACACGTTCCTAAAATAAATAGATAAACATCATTCAAGAACAACCGCCAAAGACGCCATTGCAGGGGACACATACGATATGCACCGTACACACATAAGATATCCACTTGGGCTCCCAATCGAGCATGCCATTCATGACCGCAACTCCGCGTCATGAAGTTTACAACCTGGAATGCATGATTCCACAGCATATTTTGGCATAAACGATCTTACTCAGTATCGTGCGTGAAATAAAAATGCCTACAAAAATTCTAACGGCATTTTTACCCCACACGTTCAGTATTATTTTAAAGCAGTACAAGTAACAATTTCACGTGGCAAGGAAATGAAACTCTCCATAGGCGTGAAATGTTGGTCGCCTGCAACTTGTCACGTTTCACCCTTACAGCCCACACGAGCCGCTTTTTCGAATCTGCCGAAAATGTAAACAATTTCCCGGTCATTTCGGGAGAAATTCGTGCACGCAGCATCTCGGTACATTGCCTTGTCAGATGGGAGGGTAGACAGAGCTATAGGTGCCATCTCCCATATAGAATGCAGATGTCAGGCAACCATCATCACTCAAGCGCAACTTCAGGAAAGGCCCCCACACCACATGGGTGAGGGCGGTTTTCTTTTGGGGTTGCAGGAGGTTTCCCTGCCAAGGGCCTCTAGCAATAGAGAGCGTCGCCATCGCAAGGGTGAGACGGTACACTTGCGCTGCGTTTATTCCACAGCGGCGGATCTAAACCCGATGCGAGCAGGTCTCCTAATAACTTATGCTTATTCTTGTGCCGCATTCTTCGAAGATAACCATCGGCCGTTACCATTATTCGCAGAACTTCTTGCGTCTCAGATGCCTTCTCTCCAGCTGGTAGTGAAACCAATGCTCCTTCCAGATCTTATTCTTGACTTCCATCAGGTTGGGGATGCGTCCGCTGTAGGCTGCGTGGCATCGGGCCACCTAAACTTGGTAGCTGATCTCCGCGAGCGCCAGCGCGAACTGGTTTCGTGCCTCGCCGGGCATCGGGTTAAAGTACCGAATGGTTTTAAACGGGATTGCCGGGAGGCCGAACAGTTCGCGGAGACGCTCGAGAAGCGCTGCTGGTGTCACGCAGTCCTGGAAAATATGCGTCGATGTTTCCGCTGTTCTACAGTAGGGGCACGCACCCACGAGTCCGGAGGTTCGCGAAACGAAGGTGCGGCGTATAATCGGCAGGATTCCCTGCGCGAAGCGCCACATGAATGAAGCGTCCAGGAAATGCGCTGTCAGGTACTTCCCCGTTGGTCTCTCGGCCGTCATCGGCTCCTGATGGAGATGGATGGGAGGCGCAGCGGTGATGAGGCACAACATCGTCTTGAGGGCAACCTCGCGTGGGGGCTCAGTTAATGTTGCTGTTATCAGGTTCATGTCGGCAGCCGCGGCGCTGTGAAATGCGAGCGGTGTCCTCGCGCGGGGAGCGGTGTACGGCGGCTGCGTGAGTGCACTTAGCCGCGTTGATAGAAAGAACGACGACAGTGTTCTTGTTAGCGGCATGTCACACTCGACCGCGCGGAGCGTTCCTTGCACAAGCAGCGCTCTGGCTATAGAGCATCTGTAGGTCAGGAGTCCCAAGTCCTCCCTTCAGTCTGGGTTGTTCGACGACCGCAAGCCTGATCTTCTCGGGTGCTCCTTGCCAAAGAAACTTCTCTGCTCTCCTTTTCACTCCTGCGGGAATCTCAAGGATGCTGGCACTGAAGCTTATTATGGCGATCAGCAGGGTCCGAATGATTGTAGCTTGCGCTCTAATCGGGCACCGCAGTCGACCGAGATACGCCGTTTTCGTCTCTAGTGTTTCTACCAGGTTGTCCCAGTTACGCGCCCAAGGCCCCTCCCCGTTAAAGAAAAAACCCAGCATCCTCGTCTCGCGAACCGCAGGCACCTCAGCTATGTTTGGCGGTCTGTCATCGCTTAGCGGCGTAACGGCGCTTTTGCGCTTCATAAGCCGCGCCCCGCTTGCCGCGCAATATTGCTCGGTTATGTCTAGTGCGCGCACTGCTGATAGTGCGTTCGGGACGACGATGGTGATATCGTCTGTGTATCCGAACATAAGTACAGCAGGGGGGCCCACCGGCATGCAGGACAGTACGTTTAACGCGCGTGTCGGCTGCCAGATGCTGCAGCAGAGGTTCGACGGCTATGACATACAGAAGCGGCGAGAGCGGGCAGCCTTGTCTATCACCACGCGCAACCGGAAACCACCCAGTGATGCGTCCCTGGACGATCACTGCCGCGCGTGGTGCTGCATAGAGAATCCGCACCATGTTTAAGAAGCCTTCGCCTATGCGTGCGTGTTCTAGCTGCTTGATTAAGTAGTTGTGGTTGAGGCGATCGAACGCTTCCTCGTGATTGAGGGAAAGCAATAGGCCTCCCACATATGAGACCTAAACCACGTCAAAAAGTCTTTTAACGCTAGTCCGTGCAGCTCTACCGAACGCCCTGGGACAAAAAAGATTGCTGCGGCCCGACGATGGTAGAGAGAGCTGGCGTTAGCGGAAAAGAGAGGATATTGGCTAGCAACTTATAATCACTGTTTAACAGCGTTATAGGCCGCTATGCTCTCAAGTCGGTAGACTTGCTGCTATCCCTGCACAGCAAGGTGATCAGCCCTTCATGCATGGGGTCGGTCAGCGCGCCTTGCTCCAACAGCTTGTTGAGGAGGTTCGTAAAAGGGCGCTTCAGGAGAGGACAGAATTTGTTATAGAAGGCTGGGGGAAGTCCGCCAGTACCCGGGCTGCGGCTAAGCTTCATTAATTCCGGCGCCTAGCAAAGCTCGTCCTCGGATATCGAAGTCACGTCTTCTTCGGGCTCGTTGCGCGGACCTTCCAGAGGGAACTCATCCGAAGCACAAGGCGCGGCTATGTATAAATCCTTGTAAAATTTCCGCGCGTAATTAAGCACCCCGTCTGCACTGGTTTTTAATGCGCCTGTGACAGGGTCCTCTATCGCGGTGAGCGTGTCGTTCTTTGTAGCGAGTCGGCGGCGCTACAAATGCCTGTCACACCACGCCTCGCACTCCCATTGCTCGGAGCGCAGTTGCGCTTAGCCGCTCCCAGCGGCGGTTGAGCAGCTGGGAATGTAATTCCCTGCGCAGCGCCGTCAGAGTTGGAGCCATGCTCGGTCCCTGTGAGGGGGGGGGGGGGGGGGCGGCGGATGGCACGATAATGCTATCGGAAACTATTCTGATCTCCTCTCGCTCTTCCCGCGCTAGCTTTTTCCCCCATTCTTTAAAGTTCTTTGGCGCGTTGCTTTATCGCATCTCAAGACTGCGCTCTCATGGATTGGGTGACGTGCTGTTTTATCACACTTTCGACATCTTGGGCTACACCGCCGTCATCAAGGAGCCCGACATTCAAGGTCTCTTCGACTTGGCCAGCACTGTTCTGAAAAGTGCCCCATCGGTGCCTAGTGGGTGCAGCGCGGCTGGAGCCGCACTAGCACATGACTGCGAAACGAAGACGAAAGTGCAGGCCTAGCTGACGCATAGCTTTGTTTACGTGTTTTACGTGCATGTTGTGTATCGCTGGCACCGCTTGCCACGTGAAATGGCCCTCTTTGAAATTGCCATGGAGCTACTGGACTCGGAAAGCGACTACACTGACATTCACATTGACGCCGACGACGAGTTCGACGATGTGTGTGTTTCGGTAGCCTGTGCGTTGGTGCGAGAAGATGCAAATCGTGTGCCGGGGTACGAAAACGTGATATTCAGGTATCGTTCTTTCTTTATGGCGGTTTAACGTCCCAAAGCGACTCAGGCTATGAGAGACGCCGTAGTGAAGGGCTCCGGAAATTTCGACCACCTGGTGTTCTTTAACGTGCATTGACATCGCACTGTACACGGGCGTCTAGAATTTCGCCCCCATCGAAATCCGACCGCCGCGGCCGGGATCGAACCGGCGTCAGATATCCAGGTATCATGAGCATGAGCTTAAAAGATTGTTCAGGCTCTCTAGAGAAACATTTGGCTGGCTGAGTGGTCAACTGGGAGCTTCGACTTTCTACCCAAACGCGCTTCAAGGGCGTCCGAAAATATTGGCGGAAAATACATGCCTAATTGCTCTTGTGTATATCGGCTCGCAGATGTCGATGTACGCCATAGGAGACAAGTATGACGTGGTAGAGTCGTCAGTGCACGCATGCGTGACGCGGTTCATCAACTTTCTGAGCACACTTTGCGGTGATGCTCTATGCTGTCCCAGCATCGCAGAAATGAATCGCATCAAGGCAGGCTTCCTCATCAAGAGTGAGGCAAAGGCCCACGGAATGCCATCGGCTGCATCGGCGGTTTGCACATCCAGATCCTGACTCCAGGCGAATCGACGCAGTCATATATCAATCGCAAGAAGTGGCCATCTATCATTTTACAAGGGATCTGCGATGCTAGGAATCGGTTTCTGAATGTTTTCTTTGGGTTCGCTGGATCTGTAAACGATGCCCGCGTTTCAAAAGAAAGCCCCTTCTTCGCACGTGCAGCACTGGAATGTGGTAATAATAATATTAGTTGGTTTTTGGGAAAAGGAAATGACTCATAATCTATCTCATATATCGTTGGACACCTGAACCGCGTCGTAAGGAAAGGGATGCAGGAGGGAGTGAAAGATAAAAGGAAGAAAGAGGTGCCGTAGTGGAGGGCTCCGGAATAATTTAGACTACCTGGGGACCTTCAACGTGCACTGACATCGCACAGGACACGGGCGCCTTAGCGTTTTTCCGCCATAAATCGCAGCCGCCGCTGTTGGGTTCGAAGCCGTTAACTCCGGATAAGAAGTCGAGTGCTTTAACCACTGAGCCACCGCGGCAGGTTTGGAATGTGGTGAAAACTACATTCTGGGGGACAGTGCGTATCCTCTGATGCCTTGGCTACTGGCTTCATTCAGGAACAATGAAGCCTCATTTCCATCTTGAAAAAAACAGTTTAATAAGCGACACAGCCAGCAGACTGTGTCCATCGAGAACAGCTTCGGCAATAATATTAATAATAATAATTGGTTTTTGGGGAAAGGAAATGCCGCAGTATCTGTCTTATATATCGTTGGACACCCTAACCGCGCCGTAAGGGAAGGGATAAAGGAGGGAGTGAAAGAAGAAAGGAAGAGGAGGTGCCGTAGTGGACGGCTCCGGAATAATTTCGACCACCTGGGGATCTTTAACGTGCACTGACATCGCACAGCACACGGGCGCCTTAGCGTTTTTCCTCCATAAAAACGCAGCCGCCGCGGTCGGGTTCGAACCCGGGACCTTCGGCAGGCTTAAATAGCGTTTCAGGAGGTTGTACCTTGTGGATGCCAAAACTGTTGTGCAGTCCTGCTATATAGTCATAATAGCGTGTGTGCTCCACAACCTGTGCAACAACGAGATAGACTTCTTGCAGGAGCTGACACCTTTACCACAAGAGGAATATGTGGGTAATGACGACACTGAAGGGGATTTTGACTGCAGTCTCCCAAGCTACAGTCAGTCCTTGCGAGAGTTCACTGCAAAGGAGCAGTGTTAGGAACATGTCGAATCTCTGTGAATGCCATGGCAATGTGGAAAAGTGCTTTGTAAAACGAGTTGTCTCGTATAGGAGAAATGTTTTTATTTGAAATAAACTGAGCATGCAGTGGTAGCACAAGACAACTTTATTCTCCCTATTGTGACCCTTGTTGCTTTGCAATCAAGTCTAGCAGGCGATCAAATCCCTCCATGCGGTCTGCATGCCGCTTTGCCCTCTCTTCTTCCCATTTTTTTTCTCTTTCCTCAGCTCTCGCCTCGGCTTGCCCCATTTTTCCAGCACCTCCAAAAGGGGAGTAAGCTGTGACTTGCTGTGGCGTTTCCTTTTAGATGCCGGGCTGTCCTCGACTGTTGCAGACGGTCTGCCCTCGACTGGCGCAGGCAAAAGCTCGGCAGATGCTTCTGCGGTGCTTGTCCTGCAGAAAATATACACACAGATGCCACACCATTTCCAGGTTTTCCTGAAAAACTGTCTTTCCCATACCCTGAGCATCCGCAAGGGAGGATAGCCATTCCACGCTCCAAGAGCAATCGTGGGTTGATGCTGTGCTCCTTTTCAAGTATCTCCGCGAATTCCCTGTGTAATGCCTGATGCACAAATGATCAACCTCATTGAATAACGTAGTAAATAAGTGTGTCTTGTGTTGGGTTTTATGACATATAGGCGGCTAAGCCATCATGCGCCAAACGCAAAGTATAGTAAAATGTCTTGTACCGGATTCTATATGACAGAAATGAAAAAGGCGGTGTAAAGGACCTAAATTATTATTTCACACCATCTAGTGAAAGTAAAAGGCAGAATTTTTCTAAATGGCCAATGGTAAAGCTTTAAATAAAGGTCAGGTAACCTCAGTGGCCATCCTTTAGAGAGGAAGGACGTCAAGGCCCCCAACCAATGAAATACACACCTCAGCTTTCTTCTCAGGAATGAGAAAGTGGCTGAGGTGTATCACATAAAAGTGAGGTATTCACAGTTCATTAAGACATCAAGCCTCGCGTAAAAAGCTAAAAACAACAAATGTCAACAATTGCATTATCACTCAAGAGTAGTGCTGGATGAAATGGAATGCATTGATTATAAAATTGACTAAAATACTTCTTTCTTAGCTTTTCTAGGTTTGAACATGTAAATAAGGTAAGGTTTAGTGTGAGCTCATCGCCGCATCTTTTACAAATGTGTTTGGCTTCTTTTGTGAGTAAGTAGTTGTGTGTCAAGTGTGTGTGTCCTTAAGAAGGTGACATAAGATTACTTCAGCGAAACGTTCCTGGTGTCTGCATGACTTCCATTCCCCCAAGGTGGGCTTTATGAAGTGTAGTTTGTTGTTTATTGTTCATTGGTCTTTCATTACATATAATGGAGGAGATAAGGCAAAAGGCTGCGTACGCAGCTTGACTAAGGCCTTATCCCCTCAAAGGCAAAACAGTAGTGAACACAGACCGAACACCGATCAGAAACTAGCAACAAAGAATAATGAAGACTATAGTTACAAATGTACAATACATTCAAGTATCTGCGCAAAAGAAAAACAAATTTCGGTTAGGAGCAATCACAAAATGCAGTGATAGGCCAAGTCGACAATGTACACAATGAAGAAATTATGGGTACGGAAGGAGCATGAGTAGCACAGCATATTATGACGTGAAGCAATGAAGGCACATAAAAATGTCTAGCACATCATTTGACATAGGAAAACAAAGAAAAAAATGGTTACTTTCTTACTCGCTGAGCAATAAAAATAGCGATAAGGACACAAAAGTATAGTACAGATGCAGATTGCTTAAGATATAAAACTAATAAGGACATTAGAAAAATAGTGTCGTGAATTATCATGAAGGAAAAAAAGTTGTTCTAAATGTTTGAGGTGAATGTTAAGAATGTCTATATTTTCTTGAAGAAAATTGTTGAGAAGAGTTGGTATCTGATATTTGAGATTGTGTTGCATAATTAGTTCGATAATGCTCTACTTTCCAGTATAAGGGATTTCGCGTATTATAACCCGATGGCTCTTTGATTTCCAACTCACCAAGGTTAATAAGATTATTATTGTGCTGTAGTTTGCCACGAATCAAACATTTACAATGCTGGTATCTATGTATATCATTAACGCTTAGCAAATTCAGGTTATGGAGCAAGGGTGCAATCGGATGATCATAGGCAGACCGGGTCATAACACGGATTGCCTTATTTTGGAGCCGGGACAGTTTTATCTTGTTGCTTAGTGTGGTAGTACCCAATACAAGAATGCAATAATTTATGTGCGACATGAACAGAGAATTGTATAGGATTAATGCTATTTTCTGAGGAAGGTAGTCTCTATGGCGATGAAAAATACCTACCATGTTTCCTAACTTGGAAGCTATGTGGTCCACATGGGCGTCCCATGAAAAGGTTTCTGTAAATAATACGCCTAGCGTTTTAAAACTAGGTACTATCTCTACTGTGCAATTATTGAGGGTAAGTGTTGTGTTTTGCGGAACAGATCGAGACTTTGAGCGATAAATGATGGCTTTAGTTTTTGTTTCATTAATTACGAGACCATTTGCCCTTGCCCAGTTACTAACTTTATGTAGAATTGAGCTACCGATATCAAGAAGTTCTGTGCACGTGTCTGATGAGAGTAATATGGTGGTGTCGTCTGCATATATTACAAATTCTGCTCGTGCATCAATTGCTGAAATGTCATTAAGATATATGTTAAATAAAAGTGGACCCAATATACTGCCTTGAGGAACTCCAGAGTTAATTGGCAACGGACATGATGGGTGATCGTTTATGTTTACGTACTGGGAGCGATTACTCAAATAAGACTTCAGTAAGTCTAAAGGTGGGCCGTATATACCATAATATTGTAGTTTGTCAGTAAGAAGATTGCGATTCATGTAGTCAAATGCTTTAGTGAAATCAATGAATATGCTTAGTACAAATTTCTTAGCCTCCAAATTTGTAATTATATATTCTTTCTGCTTAAGAAGAGCTAACTGAGTTGATCGGCACTTGCGAAAACCGTACTGATCGTCGCTTTGTATATTCATCTTTTCACAGTATGATGTAGCCGTTTGTGAATTAATTTTTCAAGTCCTTTCGAGAAGAGTGGCAAGATAGAAATAGGACGGTAGTTATTGAGATTATTTTTTTCACCTTTTTTTATGGATGACAGTTACTTTCGCTAACTGCATTGATGCAGGAAAGACACCATCTCTGAAGCACATATTAAATATATCAGTAAGAATGGGGGCTATGATGTCTAGTACAAATTTGATAGGCTTGATTTGCATGTTATACGCATCACAGCTGTAACTGTTTTTGAGGTACATAAACGCGGTGATTACTTCGCTCTCAGTTACTGGATGGAGATACATACTGTTTGTGTGGTTAGGTTTTATAAAAGAACTCGCAGCACCGGTCAACGTCGGTGTCGGCAAATTAGTAAAGTATTCAATGAATACATTCGCTAAGTCAGAACCGGATATTGTTCGACCATTTATGACATGATCGTCTACAGAACTTGAAGATGCTGACCGATTTAAGAGAGTGTTTAGTTTGTTCCACGTAACTTTAACGTCACTGGCGGTACATTGAAATGAATTTTCAAGGTAACTTACTTTAGCAACCTTCAGTGCTTTATTAAGATTGTTGCGGTATTTTTGAACTCGCGCAAGTCGCTCACTTCACGGGTGGCTAAGAATTTGCGAAACAGTTGATTCTTCATGGTAATTTCGGTTAACAATTGAGTCGTTATCAAAGGTTTTCGAATTCTTTTAGAGGTACGATATTATATACCAGGAAAGTATTGATAATAAAGTGTACTTAATTTGTCACGGAACAAAACAAATGCGTCACCTGCGTTTACAGCATTTATCACATACGACCAATTAACGTTCTGTAGATCCTGACGAAACATTATCAAACTTGAAGGCAAAATTTTCTGATACAAAACAGATCGCGCGGTGTTTATTCGTTTTCTACCTAACTTTACACATATAAAAATAGGAAGATGATCACTGAAGCCGTAAGCCATAACTCCTGACACAGTTTGGTTTAATTCGTAATTAGTTAGAAATAAATCAGTTAGCGTTGCAGAACTGCATGTAACTCTTGTGGGTAGTTTAATGGTATTTTTTATGTAATGTGTCTTAAGTAGAAGACTGAGCTCTTTCACAGCTGATGAATTTGAAAGAATGTTAAGATTAAAATCACCGCCACAGACAACATGAAGTCTATTCTCATTAACATATGTAAAAAGACGTTCGAGAAACGCAAAAAAGGTGAATAATTTCCTTCTGGTGGCCTGTATATTGTTACCAGTATGATTTTGTCGCATAGTACTGATAGTACTTCCATATCTCTAGTGTAAAGTGTAAAAGATGGCAGCAGCTCATACTTTATGGTGTCATGTAATAATAAGGATACACCCCCTCCACGACTGTATGTTCTGTTCAAGTTGCATGTATTGTAACCAGGAAGTCTGTAGGCGTCCATATGACATGTGTACCAAGTTTCAGAGAACATTATAACCTGATATTGAATTCTTGACTAACTGAAAAATGTGTCTATTAAAGTACTTTTATTTCTTGCCGACTGCGTGTTCACGTGAAATACCTTAAATGAAGTTTGGAAACCTGCACCAAGAAAGTTGCATATATTATCTGGATCTATGTAACATTCACCTGACATTCAAGAAAAAAAAAATCCGCTTAACCAGCCAACAACAATGGAAACTACAGTTCTATCGTTGCCAGGTCATCTACTGTCTTGACGCGCCACGCATTCTCGCCATCTTTCCGCCTGACAAAGATCTTTGCATCCCTGTGCCATGCATACTGGAAGTTGTGACTTTTCGCCCATTGTTTCGCGTCCCAAAGAAGAGCCCTGCAATGCTTAGTCAAGTTTTCTTGAATGTAAACTGAAGTTCCAGATGTCTTTAGCGCATGCCTTTTCTGAAACCATTCGTCCCACGTGTCTTGTGCAGCAAACCGTACGATGACACCGGGCGTCTTATCTGGCTTAGGCGGCAGTCGATGAACTGTTACAATATCTGCTTTCGAGAGGGGTGTGACTTCCAGTGACTGCGCTACATCATTTACTTTTGCTAGCAGGTCCTCATTTTCAGTTTCCTTGATACCGTGTATTTCTAGGTTGAGCTTGCGGTTCCGCCATTCCAAATCATTCAGTTGCTCCTGTACGGACGGCAATGTAATGTCTGTCTTTGCTTCTAGCGCCTGGACTCTGTTCTTGATGTCCTTTATCTCATTGTCATGACGCGCGGTGTCAGCAAGAATTTTGTCATATTTATCCG
This sequence comes from Amblyomma americanum, assembly GCF_052857255.1. NCBI lineage: Eukaryota > Metazoa > Arthropoda > Arachnida > Ixodida > Ixodidae > Amblyomma > Amblyomma americanum. The sequence continues at coordinate 27,678,156 of NC_135501.1, read as the reverse complement.
ACATTAGCTGTACAGATGCTTCAATATTTTCAACAGTGTCTTTCAATGACATGAGAGCGCTGAGCTTCTCTTGAATGTCGTATAAGACATAGCTGATGTCAGGCCTGTCCTCATTCTGCTGCGCAACACTGCTCTCAGCTGCGTCAGCCTTGTGCTTTCCTTTCGCATTACCTCTTGATTTGCTAACACGACATATCTGACATCGCCATGTCTTTCGTGTCACTTCCCTCATTGCAATATATTGCGTTTCTGAGGTGCCGCAACACTTTCCTAAGTGGTAGACGTATTCACACTCATTACATTTTGGGTAATGTTCACTGTCGACCTCTACATTGCACGCTACACACGTTAAGCAGTCATCATCACTCATCATTCAGAGCAAAATACGCACTTTTGGTAGCAGCAGGGACACGAAGGAATGACAGAAAACTACTTAGAGTACACGGAAAGACACCAACCTGTGAAAAACAGGAGTGCGGCTTAGAACGATGTTTCCTGTGTCACCGCTGCTGCCAGAGTGAAAGCAGGTCACTTCTTCCTCGGCTTATGTAGCTGTCAGCCTTGGCACGTGTGACGTCAGTCTGTCCTTGCGGTGCCTTGAAGCTCGATGAAGTGTTGCTTCGGAGCAGATCTTCTGCGCAGCAGTTGAATCACATTGTGTGATTACAGCCTCTGGGGATGACCACGGTCAATTCAAGAGACGATGGACCTGCCAAGTTGTCGTGCCTGTGAAAAACAGGAGTGCGGCTAAGAACGATGTTTCCTGTGTCACCGCTGCTGCCAGAGTCAGTTGAGTTCATTATCCCACTCTTTCAGCCATTTGTTTTTTAATTTGTTATGTATCAACTTCATGCAGTCTTTAAAAGGTATGTCCACATTTTTTATTTCAGCATTTTGAGCTCGTACTGCTTCTGTGCCTGCTTTATCGTTACACTCTATTCCGACGTGGCTTGGGACCCAGCAGAACCTTATCGTATGTCCTTGTGTTGTGAAATTTTCTATGTTGTGTATGATGCCGCCTAATAAGGTTTTAATTTCATTTCTTGACTGCAGCGCTGTGAGTAGGCTCAAGAAATCGGTATATATTATAGTGCTTTCAATGTTTTCGCGTACTATTTTGTCCACAGCCATACGAACTGCATAGCATTCGGCAGTGAAAATTCATACAAAACTTGGTAATATATTTTTTCCTATTACCCCTGTACATCGGCACTTCCAACATGCATCGCTGTTTAGGAGCCATCTGTGTAAAATTACATGTAGTTTGAATATTTCTCTTTTAAAGCCAAATATTCTTGTAGTAGGAGTTTATGTGGGGTTTGCTTTTTACGAAACTGTGTAAGTGTGAAGTCACATGTAGCGGGAAGGCAGTACCATGGCAGCAATGGATCGTGTCTCGGGGCAATTTTAGGTAGAGCATCTAATATTCCCAGTTCATGACATGTATCTTCAGAGCGTAATAACAAAGGTCTGATTGATTTTGATTTATTATTGAACAGTCTTCTAGGTGTGCACTTGGTAACTATGGGTAACAAAGGTGTTTTGGTAAGAATCTTATTTTCAGTACATATGCACAGGTAAGCACTGCTCTTCTGTTTGCAAGAGATGATTCATTTATTTTTACATATAGACTGTTTATTGGGGATGTTGTGTATGCACCAGTTGATAAACGGTGTGGGGTTGAATTGGGCAGATATAAAAATACGTTCTCCCCAATCAATCGCGACTGACAGAGTTTAAAGCCGCCCAGACCACACCCCGTGATCGCGTACGCTACCGAGCGCGCGCCAACCACAGCGGGCCTTGCTCTGAGGGAACAAAGGAACGACACGTCGGCTGACACAAACAGGCATTTATTGTTACAGCAACAATAACGCCAGCTAGCAACAAGGTACGCTAATGAATCGAGGTCGTCCGACTCACCAGCAAGGTTCCGAGCGAATGTTCGCCCACGCTAGGGATACTCCGGAGGCCGGACGGGACTAGAACGGGAGTGGGTCTCCCCATCGCTTCCTCTCCCCGCCTTCGAAGAGCGGCGCCGCGAGCGATACGTCCGCCCGCGCCGACGATCCCAGCCAAAGAGCCCCATGCCCCCTCTCCGACGCGCAGGCTTCAGCAGTCTCCCGCGCAGCGATGCTGGCGCCCTCTCTTGCCTTGTTAATGTAACTGACAAGGGAATGCGTTCATGCTCGAGGTAAGACTGCTGCTGCACGCTGCCTCGCAGGAAAGCAAACACAGGGGCTGCAGGGCAGGTCCCCACATCCCCCAACCTTAAACTGACCCACGCGCCTTAAAGTACATGCTATAGGGGAGTCTCCTGGTCTTCATGTACTTGAGGCACGTCTTTTTATTTAGTACATACTGTTGGCCTCACTTTGAGGCCGTAACAGGATCGGGTTTACATACATATGAAAAAGTGCGAAAGAAAAAGAAAAAAGGAAAGAAACAGCAGAGAAGGAACTTTTTCACTTTACACAAAGGTACACGTAAACGCACATGGTGACGCTGTTAATAATTTTCAAGATGGTTTGTTAGTTTCGATACAAATGCTTCAGGGGACACCTGATTCACAATTTCTGAAGGCAACATATTGCACTCATAAATCGAATGTGGGAAAAAAAGAAAATTTGAATGTATCACTATGGTATCTGTATTCGGATAGGTGTTTTCATGTTATGTTCTTGTGACACATGTGTTAGGCTCAAGCAGATATCTAGTCTTTTCTAATTTTGTGCGATCGTTCAAAAGGAGGAACAGAAACTTAAGCCGCAGCAGTCTGGGTCGTGTGTGGATTGTAGAGAGGCCAGCTTTTTGCAGAAGCAGTGTGGGGGATTCAAGACGACTGTAATTGTTGAAAATAAATCAGACAGCTTTTCTCTGGACACTTTCTAATCTATCAATATATTGTTTAGTGTAGGGCAGCCAAGTAATAATACTGTGTTCTAGCACAGAACGAACAAGTGAAATGTATGCCAAAAGTTTTGTTTCCGGTGAAGCAAGTCGAAAGGAACGTCTTATCATGTAAAGAGTAGAATGCGCCTCTGTGGTAATGTGCGTCACGTGCTTGTTCCATCGTAGGTCCGAAGCAATAATAACGCCAAGATACTTGAACTCCTCTACCTTTGTGAGCGTCTTCTATTCGATTTCATAATTGTAATTTAATGGCTGTTTCTTTCTAGTGACTGTCATGGAGACAGTTTTTTCCAGGTTGAGAGCCATCTGCCAGTTTTCACACCATATCGTTACAGAGTGCAGTGAGTTGTTTAGGGCAATTTGGTCGGCAGGGCTATATTTCTTAGTAGATGACGCAGTCATCCGCGAACATGCGTACTGTTGCATCGATATTCTTGCTCAAATCATTAATAAAAAGAAGGAAAAGAAGTGGTGCAAGCACTGATCGCTGTGGCACGCAAGAGAATACTTCCGCCAAGTCCGACTCGCTGTTTTGAAAGAAGACAAACTGGTGACGACCACTTAAATAGGCTTTGAACCAATTAGTTATTGTACCATTACCAAGGAAGTGAACTAGCTTATAGTGAAGCTTAGGATGAGATACCCGGTCGAAGGCATTTGACAAATCAAGGAAAATCATATCTGTTTGCCCCCCTTTATCGATTGTCATAGCTAAGTCATGGACCGTTTCAAGTAATTGTGTCGTCGTAGACAAACCTTTTCGGAAGCCATGTTGATTGGGAATAATTAATTTGTGGTCTTCAACAAACGTTGTAATGTGCTTCAAAATTAAATGTTCTAGGATTTTACAGACCGTAGATGTAAGAGAAATAGGACGGTAGATGGAAACATTGGCTGGGTCTCCTGATTTATGTATCAGAATTACCTTAGCTATTTTCCACATTTCTGGTAGTTCTGCAGTTTCTATTGATTTCTTATATAAAACTAGCAGGTATTTCGAAATCTATTCAGCGTAACGTTCCAGGAATACATTCGGTATATTGTCTGGACCTGTCGATTTCTTCGTGTCAATACTGAGAAGTAAGGCAAATATTCCTTCTTCAGGTATTGTTATTTCCTCGAAAGTATTGTTTTTGACATTAATCTGCGGTTATGTTGCGCGGATGGTGCCATCATCAAGTGTAAACACAGATTTAAAGTAATTGTTAAATAAAGCAGCTGTGATTCCTTCTCTGTTCGTATGGCGTTTACTTTTTCTAGTCTTTGAGGTCATGTACCGCCAGAAATTATGAGGAGCGATCTTGATAAATTTAGTTAATGTGACGTTCATATATTCCTGCTTGGCCGCTTTCACAACTTGTTTTAGGGCCTGTGAATGGCTGTGGATTTTCACAGCGTAACTTGGCAAGTGAAGTCTGCGTTTCAGCTTTCTTAATCGAACAATTTTGCGCTTAAGATGTATAATCCTTCTTGTTATCCATGGGTTTGTACGATGCACTGGCTTGGATTTCTGTGGTATATACTTAGATAAGGAATCTTGCACTATAGCTACAAAAGATAGCCATAACTGGTTGACAGACACTGTGGGAACTTGAGAGCTAGAAAAAAAATTTGTGTATGACAGTTCCAAATGGACAAGAATGCTGGTATCATCAGATTTAGACCAGACAAAAATCCACGCTTTCCGTCTTTGAACCGAAGCCGGTGTTCTTAATGGGAGGGCACATAATGTAGCCTTATGATCTTAAAGACCATCTACTACCTCACAAGAATTATTTTTAAACAGAACTATGTCACTAATAAACGTAAGATCAAGAGTACTAGCGCTTGTTTTCGTAACGCGCGTTGGGTCGCGGATTACTTGAATGAGACCGGAGTTAAAAAAGAGATATCAAGCAGTGTTTTTGCGCTTAGTATGTCTGTGTTACCATGGTAAAGGGTATCCCAATTGATGCAAGGGAGGTTAAAATCGCTTGTAAGAACAACTTTTTTACTCACTTAAGTGATGTTCCATGTAATCTGCAATCAGACACAACGTTTCGTCGGTATCGTCAGGTGGCCGGTACATCGTGCCTAAGTGAAGAAAGCATTGACCCATGGTGACTTTGCACCAAAGCGCTTCAGCGTCATCGATAACTGGCACGGTCGCTGCGTGTATGCTAGCAGAGGTCACGCGGACAGCGTCCACGCAAACTTCCGCAGTGTTCCGAAGGCGGCGTGAAGGTCTCCGCTGGGACGAATCGCATGGCCCGAGGACTACCGTGTCCGCAGGCCCACAAATAGAAGGCCGGTGGGAAAACTGCAAGCCAGGATTCTGCAGTAGTCGCCAGGGCAGCACCAGCCGGAGGTGACTGCTGACTGGTCTCGCCAGAGCTGCTCCGTATGGATGCGGCGAACAGGGTACAGGCCGCTCCGTCGCAGCAGGTGGCAGCGAGACGATGTGCACCGGACAGCAAGCCTGGGTGGCTCAACTGGATCTGCAAAATTGCCGAAACGCTCTCGCCGTGCCTATAACGTAGGTCACGGGAGGGGAAACTGCATCCGCAAGGGCCTCGTAGCACAATGCCTTACTCGCTAGCAAAACGTGTCGGCGGCTGTGCAAACGCAAAGTTCGAGTGAACAAAGCCCTTTCTTGAGTTGAACAAGACTGCTCAGTTCGTGCAAGGTTACAAAAAAACGGGCGGGCAGCAAACTGCGCTCCCTTTCAACACCACGGTCCGGTGGTCGTGCCTCTTCTGACGTGGTGCAGGCAGCTCCGAAAAGCATTAGGTCTAACTACCACTCCGACAACGACCATGAACACAACAAAGACCCGAAACGGGTTACGTGCGCGCAGCCGCGAGGAGACATCAGCTTTGTATGTTGGTCCTACCCCGCTCAATGCACAAAGCAGCTTCTGAGCGCCCGGTGCCGAGCTGCAATACCAGCGAGCTCGTAGCGGCACCCGTGGCCCCAGACCACCCGGCTCCCGGAGCCGCGATTCTCAGAGTCAAAAAAGAGACAGTAGAGAAAATATATACAGAAACTCGGACCACCCACGTGGCTTCCGTACTCACTCGCTTCGGGCTCGGCAACTGCGCTGGCGCTATGCCTCGCACTCCCTCGATGTGGCCCAAGTGATTCTCATGAAGAAAATCCAGGGAAATTTTAATTAAAAATGTGCTGAGCATGTCGAAAAGTTCAAACATGCTGCAGTGCAATACACCTCGCACTCAAGAAAGCATGCCGCAGGTCCTAGCGATCAAAATTCACTCTAGGCATAGCGCTTGCCAAGTCCGGACAAAGAGCGTTCCCCGAACCGAACCAACAGTCGTCCAATGTTCCAAGAGCGGGCCCCACGGGGGCCGCCAGATGTGGGGTTGACTCGGGGAGATTATAGTTTCTCCCCGCTTATTCGCTGCTGACACGGTTCAAAGCCGCCCGGACTCCACCCCGTGATCGCGCAAGCTATCGAGCGCAAGCCAACCACGCCGGGCCTTGCTCTGAGGCCTTATTTGCTAAAGGCATTTATTGCTACAGCAACAATAACGCCAGCTAGCAACAGGGTGCGCTAATGAATCAAGGTCGTCCGACTCACCAGCAAGGTTCCGAACGAATGTTCGCCCAAGCTAGAGCAAGGAATGCTCCGAACGCCGGACGGGACGAGCACGGGAGCGGGTCTCCCCGTCGCTTCCTCGCCCCGCGGGCGAAGAGCGGAGCCGCGAGCGACACGTCCACCCGCGCCGACGATCCCAGCCTAAGAGCCCCATGCCCCCTCTCCCGCGCGCAGGCTTCAGCAGTCTCCCGCGCAGCGACGCTGGCGCCCTCTCTTGTCAGTTAATGTAATTGACAAGGGAATGCGGTCATCCTCGAGGTGAGACTGCTGCTGCGCGGTGCCTCGCGGGAAAGCAAACACAGGGACTGCAGGGCAGGTCCCTACAACGGAGGCCCAGGTTTTGCATAGGATCCAGTTTCTTTAGTTATGATGGTCTTGTAGACCCATACAAAATGCATCCGTAGTCCAAAGTGGACCGTACTACGTAGCGGTAGATCTGTAAAAGGCATAACCTATCGGACCGCCTCTTATCTGCACGCCCCTTTTCAGTGAGAAAAGGACGGCAACTGTTTTTTGTGGAGAGAACTTAAATCCATTTTGGTCTGCCCAAGTCGCTAGTTTGTTCAGTGTAAGCTGTATCTGTCTTTCACATGTTGATAAACTGGAAGATGTGCATGAAATTTGAAGGTCGTCAACATATACGGAATGCATGATGGACTTTGAAATTATATGCCATATTGAGTTCAATTTCACAATAAAGAGTGTGGTGCTTAGAACACAGCCCTACGGTACGCCATTTTCTTGGATGATTTTTTTTGAAAGCGTGCAACCTAGACGTAAGAGAGGAAGCCTTTTAGACAGTTTAGCATCCTGCCACGGATACCTAGATCCGCGATGTCACAAAGAATCCCAAACCTCCAGGTGGTATCATAAGCTCTTTCCAAGTCAAAAAATATTGCCACACAATGCTGTTTGTGTATGAATGCTTCACGGACTGTGTTTTCAAGACGGACGAGATGGTCGTTTGTACAGGATGCTTTTTTAAATCCACATTCGTGTATATCAAGAAGTTTTCGCGATTCTAGGATGAACATTAACCTAATATCTAGCATACTTTCAAAACCTTTAGCAAGACAACTCGTAAGTGCTATTAGCCTGTAACTACCAGCCGAAGTTGGCGGTTTTCCTGATTTCCGGAATGGCACAACCACGGCGTTTTTTCACGCCTCTGGCATTTTTCCAGACTGCCATATTTTATTGAAGAATTTAAGAAGAGCTTCTACAGCATCTTAAGAGAGGTGTGCAAGCATTTAATAATGGATTTCATCTGGGCCTGGTGCTGTCTGTTTGCCGGCCGAAAGTACTGTACGGATTTCTTGTAGTGTAATTGATTTATTGTAATGTTCATTTGCGCTGCCACTGGTCGGCAGGTGTTTTTCAGATGTGTTCTTGTAATTTAAAAATGATTGTGTGTAGTGTGAGGAGCTCGAAACTGTGGCGAAGTGTTCCCCTAGTATGTCGGCCTGTTCGCTAATGCTTGTTTGTCTATCCGGAGACGTTAGGAAAGAAATTGTGAAGAGACAAAAGCTGCCATTAAGTTTGCGGACTTGTTCCCAGATATGTTTTGATGTAACTGAACTATTTATTGACGATACGTGGTTTTTCCACGAAGTTTTTCCAGCAATGCAACGGAAATGTCGTGCTTTTGCTCTCGCGTTTTTAAAATTTGAGTTTGTCGTGTAGGGTGGGGGGGTATCTTGGGAAAGTTCCCCAGGCTTTGTTTTGATTCTTTTTTGCCTCTCTGCAATCTTGGTTATAACAAACCTTGTGGTTTCAGCGTACTACTCCTGGTGACTGCGGAAATGCTAGACGTGCAGCCGAAATTATACATGTTATAAAATCTCATTTATTTCGTCAATGCTAAGATCATCTGAAAAAATTTTCTCTAAACAGGCCTTTTCTTGAAATTGTGGTCAGTCCGATTAAGTGCAGTTTCCAACGGCGTGGTTTAGCTGGAATGATTGATGGTGGTGAAGAAAAGTTAATTATCACTTCAAAGTGATCACTACCGTATGTGTTATCAAGAACATTCCACATAAAATCTGTAAAAATGAATGGAGAGCTAAAAGACAAGTCTATTCAACTCATCTTACCTGAGGATGAAGAGCAATATGTGGGTTTGCCTGTATTGGGCAAGCAGACATTGTTGCACAGAATAAAATCTTCTAGATCCCGACCTCTAGTGTCTGTCTGTTCACTCCCTCAAAATGGGGAGTGCGCATTAAAATCTCCGACTACCAGATATGGCTCAGGTAACAGATTAAAAAGTGTTTCTAGGTTATGGAGTGTTGCAGTAAGCTGTGGTTGAAGATACACTGTGCATATGGTAATTGTTTTAAAGCTAATGACAGTGACTGCAACGGCTTCATAATTTATCTGGAACTTGATGTCATGCGTTGCAACACCGCTCTGAACTACGACAGCAACGCCTCCAGAGAGCATATTCTCCTGCTCACGGTCATAGCGAAAGATTTTATACTTTTTAAAAATATTTTTGTGTAAAGGTCCCAAATTGGTCTCCTGAAGGCACAGTGCCAAAGGAGACAGACAATGTAAGAGATCTGTTGCATCCCAACAGTTATTTAAAATTCCACGGCAGTTCCAGTGGATAAGAAATGCCATTATAAACTTTCAAGGGGATGTATTCTGAGAAAACCTCAGGTCCCCCGTTTTTAAGGGCCTGTTATCATGATTTTTCTTTTTTCGATCAAGGGAGCCCCGCCTTCGATGCGGACGAGTCGAGCCCTGAGTTGTATCCATCGCCTCAGTGGAGGCGCTGGAGTTCCGCGGGGAACCCATGGGCAGGGGGGTGGTGGACTTCTCCCGAAAGGGGGAAGCTTTGCGGGCTGCCGACTTGGTGGCCGGCGGGCCCGTTTGCGGGGGTGGCATAGCAGCTTTCGCTGCATCTGTCAGGGGCGCGGATGGCCGTGCCTGAACCTCACTTAGTGTGAGCTGGGCATGTGCTGAAGGCCGCTGTGATGCTTCGCGCCCGCGCACCACGTCGACAAAGTTTGTGTGAGGTGTGATGGAGAAAGTGACATGTGACATTGCATAACGCCTTCTTGCCTGTTTAAAGGTGGTATTGTGTTTTGATTTTATTGTAACTATTTCCTTTTCTTTCTTCAGGCAGGACAAGACCTTGAAGAAGCAGCGTGATCGCCTTCGCAGTTTGCACTGCGCGGCGCGGCATAGGTCCCAAATTGTGATCATTTTTAAAATACAAGAACACAGCTGAAAAACAACGACTGCCGACCAGTGGTAGTGAAAATGAACATTACAAAAAATTAATTACTCTACAAGAAATCCGTACAGCACTTTCGGCCGGCAAACAGACAGCACCCGGCCCAGATGAAATCCATTATGAAATGCTTGCACACCTCTCTGAAGATGCTGTCGAAGCTGTTCTGAAATTCTTCAATAAAACATGGCAGTCTGGAAAAATGCCAGAGGCGTGGAAAAACACCGTGGTTGTGCCATTCCTGAAATCAGGAAAACCGCCCCATTCGGCTGGTAGTTACAGGCTAATAGGACTTACTAGTTGTCTTGCTAAAAGTTTTGAAAGTGTTGGTGGTCATTTGAGGCAAATTTAGCACAGGTGTTACGGCCGCGGCAGCTTTGTGAGCCGTGATCGAACTTCTGGCATTTGAAACAGCTTGTGTGGTTAGGTATATATGGGCGAACGGAGAATTTCGCATAGCCTACCTCGATTGACTCGGGTAGGGTGCAAGAGGCAAACGTCAGGACCATGTGTTTTGTTGAAATTTCTTTGTTTTCTTTGCGGATTGTAATTCTATGGACGTTGGTTACATTTTGCGGAGAAACTCCTTCGAGCATCTCTTTCTCTGTTAGGTGCAGAAAGTCATTGTCTGAGAAGACACCACGTACTGTGTTCAATGATCTGTGTGGTGTGACAGAGACAGGAATATCGCCAAAAGTTTCAATGTTTGCAAGCTTTGATATTTGCTTAATGTAGAGTAGTTCGAGCAGGAGGTCACCACTAGCCAACTTTGTGACTTTGTACTGAGGACCCAAGGAATCTGTAAGAATTCTTGAAATAAGGAACGGGGATATTTGTCTGGCTGGCTATTCTGTTTCTTACTGTGGACGATGTGGTACTTCGGAAAAGTTGTCTTCTTTTTGTTGAAAAACTGGGATGTGACATCGGTCCGCCCCCTTATCAGAAGGCGATCATTAGTAAGCAGGGAGGAAGCCATAAAAAACTTTGTTCTTCGGCAATGGTGCGAGCCACCCACCCTTGAGCCCAACAAGGGGACGGGACAGGAAATTTGAAACAAGCCGTGCCCAAGCCAGCTGTACACCACGGCTATAACCAAATATGACGCAACTCAGGGCGGTTGGCCACACAAGGTTAACCCTCGCCTCCTATGAAAAGTGAAAAAACCGAGAAGGGAGTAGGAGACAGGAAAGTTCTAAGAAAGATTATAGGAAATTTAAAGATGGAAGGGAGGACAGGAAAAGGAGACTGTCGATTTCCCCCGGTCGGGTCAGGCGGGAGGTGCCGTCTACAGGAAGCTGGGGCCAAAGTGGTGTGTTGCCTCCGCCGAGGGGCTTTAAAGGTCCAAACGCTCGGCATCGGCTCAACGACCAGGATCTCCTTTCCCAGGACACGGCAATGCCATACGCACGGCGAAGCGCGGGTGCGTAAATAAGTACACTTACTCCTCATATTCGCAGATCTCGTAGTAATGACCAGATGACCAGATGACCAGATGAACTGATGTCCTTCTTGGTCATCTGATACGCTCGGTCAAGTGATTTCCACTTATTTTCAATCTGTGTGGTAGTCATATTGCACATAAAGTTTTTGTTGATAAGCTTGCTGAGTCTCACCCACAGAAGCTTTGTTGTGCTAAAATAAAATCACAGCATAGTTAAATATAAAAAGCCGCTACATGTGACTGAAATTTTGCGGTACCACTTCAATAGGACCTTTAGTGCTTTATTTAAGTGTGGCGCTTTCTGGTACTTTGGAACGAAAATATTTGCGTAGTGGCTGCCACACATTTCAAACACTCCTGAGATGAGAATTGATGTACTAAGCTTAAACAAATCATACGAAGTATGCATGAAAGCATTCCAATAACATTGTTGGAAGTATAAATTCGAGAAACGAACGTACACTTCATTGTTGCTCATAATATTGGTGGCAACATAAAATGAAACGTGAAAGACAACGTACCGGAATTCTCGGCTCTTTCCCACTAAGTCCTTTATCTCCGTGTACTTGGAGATAAGGAACTTGGTTTTTCGAGTGCTCCATTTCTCTGTTGCTTCATCAGCGGACGCGGATGCCGCTGGAAAGGCTTGTGGCCCCACTCCATCGAATCCGACACTGGCGCAGGCCGGTGTTGGTGGTTGTGTCAAAGGAGGAATATTTTCAGCTTGTGTATCTTGGGCCACGAACCGGAGTGTCAAGCGCTGCCTGTCTGTGAAGACAATACCTAACATTTGGAATGTGCACCCAGCACAGCATGATATCTCAGAAATGCTAAATGGACCTAAATCAATGCTGCAATTTGACAGGGACCTATGCGTTGATCGTGGCCAACCACTACCCGTGGCCACGAGTACGAATAAAGCACAATCTGCCCGCTGACCACGCTATCATCGAAGATATGCAGCACCACTTGCCTGATACCTCGTATATATATCCAATTGCATTTGCGTCCTCCAGTGCTGAGCCGTCGGGTTTGTACACAAGCCTGACTTCTTTTTGGACGCCGTGGACGAGAACATGCATCGTCGTCTGCTCTTGGCTGCGCGGCAAGTACGCCATGCTGCACTTTTCTCTGGAGTAAGTGCAGGCCAGCCGAGAACTCGTGCAGCACTTCGCCAGCACCTTAACAAAACGAGGAGAAAAGTTTAGAGGGCGCCTGCTGCACCAGAAAAACGAGGACGGCGGTGCTGCACCCAGTGAACTAGTGCCGCCTGTGCAGCCAAATTGAAGAGACCATCGGTCTCCAGCACCCCTTAGCGGGCGGTGCAGTGTCTGCGGCACACAGACGAGTGATAACAAACCAGTGGTCGCATAAGGCGGTTGGTATTACCCATGCGGACTTAAGGCTGCTCGAGAGACTCGACGAGACATACACCCTGCCGATTCTGCTCTTGCTACCGCGGCCCGCCCAGGTCATTCCCGCACGACCTGGCTCCAGCGCGCGCCAGCAGTCCATCAGATCCAACTCGTCCACGAGAGCACGCAGTGGCCGTGCGCTAGTTTGCTCGCGATAAAAACGCAACGTTTTGCCGCGGTGGCACGCCTACCGTCTGGATACAACACACGAATAAAATCGCCAAGGAGAATGACACGCGCAGGTCCCCCAGCTTATCATCGAACGCCTCGAAGAACTGATGCTGTTGGCAGTGGCAGCAAGGTGCGTAAATGCCTAGCACACGCATGCCGTTGTTTAAATCCACGGAAATGATACAGCATTCAATGAACCGACCATGACGCAGCACCTTGAGCCCGATGTCGCGAAGGAAATTTAGCGTGCCACCCCCTAAACACCTCTTGCGAAACCTCCAGTACGATTTCCTACCGAACGACGGGTGAAAAGAAGCAATTTGCTCCTGCCTATGGACATATGTCTCTTGCAAGACTAACACGTCGATGCGCTTGCTTCGCGCCTCGTGCACGACCGCCGCTTGCTTAGCTGCCCTTGTGAGGCCTAAGCAGTGAATCTACCTATTACAAGACAGAAGGCCATGCTGGTGTAGCGCGAGGGGAAGAAGCGCGCGGGGGTTCTATTATTCCGCATACTTGAAGAGGATTCCCTCCGCATCCGCGGCAGGCGAACCGAGAGTAGAGTCGGGTGTTGACTCATAACTATTGTCAGAGAGCACCTCACAGTCACATGTCTTCCCCCCACAGTACTGACAGGGCTTGGATTTGGGAGTGTCCTCCTCACTATCAGACTCGCTTTCCCCAGAACTTAAAACGGAGTTGCGGATTCTTAAGGAAGGCGCGCTTTGTCAGGGGCCCCACCTTCTGAAGAATTGCTAATAGCTGCTGCTGAGCGGCTGGTCCTCTCCTTTTTCCTTCGGGTGCTTCGTTTCCTGTTCGGCCGGGCGTACGTGGCGTCCATGTCTTCTTCCTCATGGCTTTCTTGCTGCGGAGCGGATCCGACTTTTTCCACTAATGGTTCCACGGACGTCTGCTCCTCGCTTGCCAACGGGTGGGGGGGGGGGGGGGGTTGCGGCCTGGCTCACGGCGGGCTTGGGCTACTCCCAGACCAGACCCCGTCTTGCGGCCAAGAAAAATTGCAGTCGACGGGAAACAGGCTGCCGCACGTGCCGCCGAACGTGCAACTGACGAAGGCGGGAGTGGGCACAAACATGGCGCAGCGGAGGGGTCGCGCGCATCGAGGCGCCTTAGTTTTCAAGGTGGCTCCCTACATCCTATATTTTCGGAAAGTAGGCTTCGCTTTAGTCAAGGAAGAGTGCGAAGCAAGGCAAGCATTCAGAGCGGGGTGAATGCGCGAGCGAGGAGCTGCCCCGACTGCAAAAAAGTTAGTTATATTGATTTTATTCGCGCAAAAGCAACTGAGGCTACGATGGGCCAAACACACGGTTAGGGCTTTTGTTAAAGGTTCCGCTTTTTATGTCTAAAGTTTGTTTAAAACATTGGCTTCTCTGAGAAACTTAAAAATGCTTGAAAAATCAACCAGTGCTTGATCACCCAAAAGTAACATGGGGTGTAGTGGGATGTATTCATTGCAGAATGTTGTGAAATATTTTTTCCTCAGTTGTTCCAGTTTTGTGCATACAATGAAAATGTGGTTTACCGTGAGTTCATCGCCACACATTTCGCAGAGAGGTTTGTCTTTTTTGTCAGTAAGAAGTTGTAAGTAAGGTGTGTGTGTCCAATGCGTAGTCGACACAACATAACTTCTGTAAAACGTTCCTGGTGTTTAGATGATCTCCATTCTCCCAAAACGGGTTTTATAGAATGTAGTTTGTTGTTTTTCTGTTCTTCCCATGCAACCTGCAACGTATTCTTGAGTTTACTGAGCAGTAAATTAGAAAAATCCCTCTGTGGTATGTTAACTTGTTTTATAAGACCAATTCGAGCTTGCGCTGCGCAAGCATCTGCTGTCTCATTGCCTAAAATTCCAACATGGCTAGGGACCCAGCAGAATATAATGTTATGTATTTGCTTTCTGATTTTAACTATGTTATGTATGATTTTTTCTATTATGGGTTCAGCAGCATATGTAGAGTGCAGCGCTTTGAGCACACTCAGTGAATCGGTGTAAATGATGCTATTTTTTATGTTTTGTTTTACTATTTGTTCTACGGCTACAAACGTGGCATAACACTCCGCAGTAAATACCGATGCATACTGTGGTAATCGTATCATTTTTTCATTTTTTCTTTGAATTACTGCACTTCCGACATGACTTTCCGTTTTTGAGCCATCAGTGTAAAAGTCAGTGTAGGTGTCATATTTTTCTTGTAAGGCAAAGAAATCTTGCAGTATGTGCTCGTGTGCATTTCCTCTTTGTTTACGTGTGTCATTGTGAAGTCAACCACCGTAGGAAGGCTGTACCATGGTGGCAGATAATCATGTCTTTGTGCAATATTCGGTAGGGCGCACACACTGCTAACTCTTCACGTTTATCCACAAAGCGCATTACTAGTGGCCTGATAAAATGTGGTTTATTATTGAATAATCTTCTAGATGGGCACTTGGTAACAATGGGATGTCAGAGATGTTTAGGAAGAGAATCGGTTTTTAGGATGTACGTGCATGTAAGTGTGACTCTTCTATCCTCTAGTGTGGGCTCATTAGCTTCAAGATAAAGACTATTTACCGGGGATGTTCTATATGCTCCAGTTGATAAGCGCAGACCAAGATTATGAACAGGGTCCAGTTGTTTCAAGTAGGATGCTCTTGCTGAACCATATACTATGCACCCGTAGTCCAGCTTGGTGCGCACGAAAGAGCGGTATATTTGTAATAGGCATGCTCTATTGTTCCCCTGCCGTTTTCGCGAGAGTATCTTTAACACACTGAGGGCTTCGAATGCTTTCTTTTTAAGGTTGTTAATGTGCGGTAGAAATGTAAGTTTCTTGTCAAAAGTGACGCCTAAAAATTGATATTCCTGTTTGACTGGCAGTGTGGTTTGATTCAAGCACAGATTGGGATCGACCTGTAGGCCTCGTCGTAATGAGAACAGAACAGCTACTGCTTTTTGAGGAGAGAATTTGAATCTATTTTTCTCTGCCCAAGCAGCCAGTTTATTTATTGGGATTTGTATTTGTCTCTCGCAGGACAGTATGCTGGAAGAAGTGTATGCTATCTGTAGGTCATCTACATAAACTGAATACATTACGGACTTGGGTATTACTTTGGACAAAGAATTCATTTTTACTATGAAGAGTGTCGTACTTAAAATGCACCTTTGGGGTACGCCATTCTCTTGGGTGAATGTCATTGACAGAGTTGCTCCTAGACGGACTCTGAATGTGCGGTTGGTCAGGAAGTCGTTCAAGCAGTTCAGCATCCTGCCTCGGATCCCTAGCTCCGCTACGTCATGAAGGATGCCGAACCTCCACGTGGTATCATAGGCCTTCTCCAAATCGAAGAAGACCCCAATACAGTCCTGTTTGTGGATGAACGCCTCTCAGATGTTGTTTTCTAGGCGGACAAGACGATCAGTGGTCGAGCATGCTTACTTAAATCCACATTGATGTACGTCTAAGAGTCGACGAGATTCAATTGTGAAAGTCAGTCTAATGCTTATTATGCTTTCGAAAGATTTAGCAATGCAGCTGGTGAGTGCTATTGGTCTGTAATTGTTAGGACTTGTTGTTAGTTTTTCGGGTTTCAGAAAAGGTACTATTATTGCTTCCTTCCACACCTCAGGTATATACCCAGTTGTCTATATTTTGTTGAACAATTTCAACAATGCCTGCACTGCAGCCTCAGAGAGGTGGGCGAACATAGTGTAATGCACATTGTATGGACCTGGTGCTGTCTTTTTACCCGAAGATAACACCCTATTCAATTCTTGGTGTGTGATGTGTTGGTTGTAGTCCTCGTGCATACCTGCTGCAAATAGAAGTTTTTGTTTTTCTGCTATTGCTTTGTGCTTCTGGAACGTGTTTGTGTAATTGGAAGAAACTGGAAACTTCAGCAAAATGCTCAAACAGTGTGTTGGCTTGTTCTTCTATTGATGTTTGCGTCCCGGGTGTAGTCAGTAGAGGAAGTGTGAAAGGGGTATGGTCACTACTGAATCGACGAACTTTTTCCTACATCTTTGTTGAGGTTATTGAGCTGTTTATTCAGGACAAATATTTCTGCCCAGAGGATTTCTCAGCAATTCTTCGAATGAATCGCGCTCTGGCCTTGGCCCTCTTAAAGGCAATCAAGTTCTCCGCTTTTGGATACCGACGCTGAGAGCCCGAAGCTTAAATTTTTGTTGTTTTTTTGCTAATGTGCATTCTTGTGTCCACCATACTTTATGTTTTTTTTTGTCTACGAGTCCTGTTTGTTGTATGGCTAGCGTAGCGGTTGATATTATGCACGTAGTAAACCTTTCGTTAATTTCGTCTACGGTGAGGTCTTCACAAAATTCTTTTTCTAGTGTGGCATTAGCTGTAAAAAGTGACCAGTCGGCGAGGTGAAGTTTCGAGCGCCGTGGTCTTGTGGGGATGACTGGAGTAGACGATGAGAGGCTGATGATAATAGGTAGGTGATCACTTCCCAGAGGGTCATTTAAAACATCCAATTTAAAATCGTTAAAAAGCGATGGTGATGCGAAAGCTAAATCGAGGAAGCTGATTTTTGCCGAGCTTGGGCAACAATAAGTGGCTTTTACTGTATTTAAAAGACAGATGTTATTTGAGAGAATAAAATCTTCGATTGTTTGCCCCTTAGAGCCGCAGCGCTCGCTTCCCCAAAAATGGGAGTGAGCGTAAAAATCCCCAACTACCAGATATGGCTTTGCATTGGATTGGAAAACATTTAATTCGTCAGAAAAGGCAGAATGCAGACGATCCGTGCTAGGTGGCTATCCGTCCACGGCTGACAGCGACCTGGGTAGCCCATTCAATGACCCGGGTTTGAACTCCCAAGTGTGAGCTGACCAACACGGCCTCCCACTGCTCGAGAGCAGGAACCTGTATTAGAGATTTCGGGGGCGGCTCCTCTTTACAATTCCACAATAGGTGATCATTAGTGGCTAAATCACCACAGAATCTACATGCAGGGTCGTATTCACCGGGGTAGAATTTTGATAACAGGTAAGGCGTCATGAAGGATCGGGTCTGGAGTCGCCTCCAAGTGGTCTCCTGCTCCTTAATAAAGGCTTTGTCTGGAGGAGGGAATATCCTAGTTTCAAGTTTAAAATGATTAGTAATATCGTGAAAAGATGATAGGCCGTACTTCGAAAAACTCTCAGCAACGACAGCGTCCCCTGCTCGGCTGACGAATCCTCTAACTGTTATGTGTGACGCTTCGTTACCAGGGTTCCCCGAGTGAGCCGGGACCCATATCAATTCAATAGTTCTGTCTAAGTCTTTGGTTTGACCCTATATGCTCATTGCTGCCTGAGAAATTCTGCCCCTCGCATAATTGCGTATGGCAAATTTAGAGTCGCTGGGTATGGTAGTAGCTTCTGTGTTAATGATAGCAAGGGCGATTGTCGCCTCTTCTGCCGTTTCCGAGGATTGCGTTATGGTAGTGCCGGAGACTATCAGTCTACCTTGCGTATCCACCGCCGTTAGTGCGAACGCTTGTTTCTGGGGATATTCTGCGGCATCTACATATACTGCATGTTCATCTTGGTTGTATATGTTGTGTATAGCTTTTGCCCTAGCTCTTCTTCTCCCCTCGTGGTGAGCAGGATGCATATTCTTAGCTAGTGGCTTAACTCTTATTACCTTAGCGATGCGTTTAGGTATCTGTGTTTTGGTATCTTGGGGTGGCAACTGTATGCCTAGTCCTAAACGATCAAGTATGGTTCTTCCTGCTTTGGTGCGGGAAATCTGACCTCTCTACATTGTTAAGTGTGCCTCTGTAAGCTCGTCTAAGGTGTTGTGTACTCCCAAGCCCAGAAACCTTTCGGTGGAGGTACAGTTCGATAGCCCTAATGCTACCTTGTATGCTATTCTAATCGTAGACTCTACTTTGGCTTTTTCACTACTGTCTAATTTTAAGTATGGGAGTGCGTAGACAAGCCTGCATATTACAAATGCTTGTACTATTTTGCAAAGTTCTGTCTCCTTCAATCCCTTCCTTTTGCTTGCAATTCGTCTAATTAGTCTTACCGTCATATTGACGGTTGTCTGGAGTTTTTCTAGTGTTTCCTTGCTCTTCTGGTTCCAGTGAAGGAAGAGTCCTAGGATTCTTATAGTCTGAACTTCCTTTACAGGGAGCCCTTCCACTCAGATTTTCAGTGGAGACGGAGGTTTGTAATTTCTTGCTCGAGGGCCCCTTGGTTTGTATCTGATTAGAAAGAATTCGGACTTGGAGGGCGAGCAGGTTAGCCCTGCTTTACCCGCCAGGTCTTGTATTATGTCTACAGCTTGTTGCAGGGTATCCTCTATCTGACCATCGCTGCCAGTTGTGGTCCATAAAGTGATATCATCTGCGTAGAATGTTAGTTGCAGCCCCGGGATGGCTGCTAATTTAGAAGGAATTTTAATTAGTGAGAGATTAAAAATAAAGGGTGACAGGACTGATTCCTCTGGCATTCTTTTACCTCCAAGTGAGATAGAGACTGATTTAATCTCTCGCACTGCTATCTCTGCCGTTCTGTTACTGAGAAATGACTTGATGTGCTGGAAAGTTCTTTCCCCTGGGTTGATGTCCGAGAGATTCCTTTACATAGCATCGTGCGTGACATTATCAAACGCCTTGTTCAAATCCAAGCCTAAAATGGCTTTAGTTCCTCTGCTGCGTTCCATGTCTATTATGTCTGCCTTGAGTTCAAGCATGACATATTGGGTAGAAAGATTAGCTCTGAAGCCTAGCATGGAGGTAGGGAGTAAGTTATTGTCCTCAGCGTATTCTTGTAGCCGATCAATTCTTCTAGATCATGGACTGTTAATATAAAATGTGGAGGAATGTATACGGAACAGATTGTTAGTGTTTTATAGCCGACGATGCTGACTGCAACCGCCTCAAGGTTTGTATAGAGCTTGATTTCTCGACCAGGGACGCCGCTTTGGACGACAATTGCGACGCCTCCTGAGAGACGATTTGCCTGCTCGCGATCGCGTCTAAAAGTTTGATAATGTTTCAGGATATGCACATGTTGTGGACCAAGATTGGTCTCCTGAAGACATAAAACTATGGGTAACATTGAGCCTAAAATATGTGTTATGTCACTACAATTCCGGAAAAGTCCTCTGCAATGCCATTGAATTAAAAAAGCCATGTTTGTGTTTTTGAGAGGAAATGAAAGGGGTTTACATATGTGGTGGGCCGGTTATGAGGGGCCTGTCTTTTTTTCGCTCAAGAGAGCGGTTCCGCCGCTGTAATGGAGGCGGAGTGGGTGTTGTATCTATCACCTCAACAGAGGTTCTGGAGGACCGCGCAGCCGCGGTTGTATTAGTTTCAGGTTTCTCCCGACGGGGGGGGGGGGGGGGGGGGGGTCCCGCGGGATGCCGACCCATGGACCGGCGGTCCCTGCTTTGCCAATGACAGGGCAGTTTTCGCTGACCCTGCCTGGGGCGTGGATGGCCCTGCCGTAGGCTCGGTGGGAGCGGCCTTGGCAGGTGCCGGAGTGCTGTGTGGTGCTACGCCCCTGAGCACCACATCAGCGAAGTTTTGTTTTGCTGTGAAGGAGAATTTGTTTGTAAGCGCAAAACGCCTTCTCGCTTCTTTAAATGAAATGTTTTCTTCTGTCGTTACGGTGATTATCTCTTTTTCTTTCTTCCAGGACGGACACGCCCTGGAGTATGCAGCATGTTCTCCTTCACAGTTTGCACAGCGCAGGGCTGCGTCACATACATCAGACTGGTGATCGTTCGAGGCACATTTTGCGCAAGTTTTGCGATCACGGCAGCTCTGTGAGCCGTGGCCGAACCTTTGGCAGTTGAAACATCTGCGAGGCCGGGTTTGGTATGTATGGTCTTACATTGATTTTCAAATATCCCACGTCGATTGTGTCTGGCAGGGTGCTGGTGTTGAACGTCAGGATCATGTGTTTTGTGTCTATTTCCTTCTTGTCCTTCCGGATTTTGATTCGGTGGACATCTATGACGTCTTGGTCGATGAGCCCTTCGAGCATTTCTTTTTCAGTTATGTGAAGAAAATCATTTTTCGATATTACGCCTCGGACAGTGTTAAGTGAGCGATGAGGAGTCACGGAGACCGAGATTTCCCCTATGGACGTTAGGTTGGAGAGCTTAGATTGTTGGACATTGTCACACAGCTCGAGCAATAAGTCGCCGCTGGCCATTTTTGACAGCTTATAGCCAATGTCTAAGGTTTCAGTCAAGCACTTTGACACAAGGAAGGGGGATACTATTCTTGCCTGTTTATCTTGTTGTTCACTGTGGATCACATGATATTTGGGAAAAGTTACTTTTCTTTTTTGAAAGAAGTTGTCTGCCTCGTTCCGGCCTCTTTTGAGAGAACGATCAAGTTTTGAAAGTTAGGGAGCCATAAAAAAATTAGTTTTTCGGTCATGGCGCCAGCCACCCACCAAGGAGTCCAACAAGGGGATGGGACAGGAACTTGATAGCAAGTCGTGCCCACGCCAGCTGTACACTTCAACTATAACCAAGTATGGCGCAACTCAGGGTAGTTGGTAACACAAGGTTAACCCTCGCCGCCAGGAAAAAAGGAAAAACCCAAGAAGCGAGTAGGAGATAGGAGAGTTGTGAGAATGACATAGGAACGTGAAAGATGGAGGGGGGGGGACAGGAAAAGGCGACTGCCGATTTCCCCCGTTCGGGTCAGGCCAGAGGTACCGTCTACAGGAAGCTGGGGCCAAAGTGGTGTGTTGCCTCCGCCGAGGGGCCTTAAAGGTCCAAACGCTCGGCATCGGCTCAACCACCAGGATCCCCTTTTTCCCGGACACGGCGATACCACGCACGGCTAGGCGCGGGTGCTCGGGTCCGTGGTGATGCACTGTTCACCATCATCCCCTTGCGGGGATGTCCCTGCGGATGGTCGGGAACCCGTGGTGTCGCCACTCACCAACCCCTGCAAGCTGCAGACGCCCCCCTGCGGGGGGCATGATTTATCAGTCCCCGGATGTGGACACTAGCGGCATCGTTTCGTGTGTGTGCAGGCACCCAGATCAGCTCCACTTGGCAGGATGGCTCAAGAGAAATTGACTGCAACATGCGGTAGTCGGTTCCGTGGATCCTGTCTCTAGCGAACTTTAGTATTGCAGTTTTTGTGTCGGAAAAAACGTACGGAGCTTCAGTGTGAGCAATAGCAGCACCTATTGTAGCCTCCTCTGCTGATTCTGGAATGGAAGTGGTTTGAGGTACGTCTCTGTACTGGTGGATTTCATCGATGCGCTGAAGCGTCTTCCTTCGAAAGTTTCTTAGGATGACTATTCAGTTTGCTATCAACAGCAGTTAGTTACACAGTCGATGAACCCCTGAGACCAATGTGGGCTGAAATGAGCCGGAAATCATTGCTTTTGAGGAAACCATGCTCAAACGTCGAACAGCTCCGGCACTAAGAATCGTTTTCTTCTTGTTGACTCAACTTTAATAACATACCGTCCGAAGATGGTGGACATTGCAATGTCGCCCACATCAAAGGCCAAGACCTCTCCCTACGACCGCAGTCGTGGTGGAAATGAGTCTTCTGCTGGCGATGGACACAGTGACAGATGTTGCTAAACTTTTGTCTCGTTAATAACTGTAAGAGGCGACCTCAATAGTCCCCTCCAGAAGCGATGCGCTGGTTTCCTGGCGACAGGGTGGTTACGATTCGGGTAGCACCATAGCACCGCTGAAACCAGTTGTGGTGATGCAGGGTAGCGTGGTTCCGCCAGGGAAGGAAGGAGGAAGGATGGAAGCTTTAACTTTGGGAAAACAAGAGCAAACGGGTTTAATGACACTTTGACGAAACCTATTTACATGTGAAGGAAAAAAGCAAACAGTCAAAAAATAAGAGTTCGTGCGTCGAGCGACTGGATGAGCCATAGCCCAGAGTGTCCTTCCTCACTCAGCACGCTCCTTAAGGGGGCTCACCAGCTTCGAGCCAACTCAGATTTGAACTTTTTCTGTCGATACATGAAAGAACTTGAGTACCACAGAAAGGAGGGAACTTCTATTTTCCCTACAGGTGTGTAAATTCTACCATGACACCTCCTTGACCACGAAAAAAAAGTAATCCCGAGAACTTTTTGTGTAGATCCTGCCAAATTGGGAGACGGAAGCACAAAAGAATAACCCCATCTCAAGGGGTGGTGGTCAGAGAATGGACTTTTTTCCAGTAACCCACCACTCATAAAGTTGAATGGCGCAAGGGAATGAACAAAGGAAGACACAGAGACAGAAAGAGCGCCTACTACCAAGTTAGTTTATTGCGGAAAACACCACCGTTATACGCCAGTACATTACCACCATCAGTGCGTTATCATAGCCAGGACAAGCTAACAAGAAAATATATGTACAGAAAAAGATTACGTTTAAGCATAAAATGCAAAGAATTGCTACACACAAAACAAGGCATGAACTATTTACGAACATGATAACAAGATTGGATGACAGGATCTACACATGACCATCTAAAAAATCCAGTTCCGGGCCGCTGGGTGTGACGGACGAAGTGCTTATGCACGTGCGCCCACCATTCTCTATGTGAAATGCTTCGACAACTTCCCTTTAAACTCGCTCTGTGCCTCTGTCGATAAACTTTGCCTCTTCCAGCACCGGTCCGCAATCTTGACAATCTCTGCACTGATCAGGGAGGTTCCCCCATTCATTGTTTTTGATCACTGCAGAGATTGACACTAAGGGAAGCAGTTGAGAAAACACGACTGTTAGGTTTCAGACGTGCCTCAGCTGTACTCCTCAGAGCAGTGTGGCGATGGACCGTTTCGAAGAGAAATTTTCCATTACCGCTTGGAATTCCCCTATTAAGGGGACAAATAAGAAAAAGGGATCTGAGAGAATGTTGCAAAAGTGGGTGTTAACTACGCACAAATAGCTATAATTGGCAGGTCATCCTCCGCTCTGCTGCCATACCCAAGGAAATTGGCGCCTTGTGAACAGTCTTTACGTTCGAACAACAAACGCAACACTTTACTTCCGCTGAATTTGGCGACCTAGGTAAGTTACACGTACGAAAGAACACTAAATAAGCGCTGTCTTTTGTCGATGCAACCAGTGAGTGGGGAACACAGCTGTCTATCATAACTTTTCGATTGCCGTGTGGTTATAGCGTCGGCACCGTGTTTAATACACACTCAGAAATGCCAGAATACTGTTCCCACGAACGAAACAACTATTCACTGCATATTTGCACTTCAGTCGCACTATTTCCGTCTCCACGCAGCCGCAGAGAAACCACGCCACACGCAGAGCGCACTGTACACAACTGACGCGTGGGACTCAACATCTCGCTGCGCGGGAGAAACGGCGGCAGTGTGTCTGTTCCTTTAGAAGCGAGAAGAGACGAAGCGAAAGACTGATGCCCCATTTATGGCCAGTGAATGCACTGAAAAATGCACTAACACCGACAAATTCAGACCGAACTGTGGTGCCCTGCTTCGAAGGGCACCGCCATGTTTTTCGCCGCAGGAACGCAACTCAGCGGATTTTTTCCGTCCTCGCCTGAAAGGCGCACTTGTATAATAGTGATCAATTAAACAATTGTGCGACTGTTCTTATCAAATAACAGCGTTAACGTAAAGGTTGCAACGAAACCCTGAAACTCAGACGCGCGGCCTGCGCTGCTTGAAAGATGTGGAGAGCGGTTACGTGCGGAAAGCAGTTGAAGTTGAACCAACTTGTGCGCACAGGCGGATGCCTTCATGCGCTCTATTGTTCGGCCCTTGCGCACTGTCGCAACGACGCGTGCGCATGCAAAAAAAAATTGATCGTACAGCTGCCTGCGCAGCTCCGTGGAGGGCGGTGACAACTGCGTCGTCTGCTGTGGCATCCGAAATATTTGTGCCCACTCTATTCAACGCGCTTCGGAAGCGCACACTGAGGCTAAACGCGCTTCCTGGAAAGTTAGCTACTTTGCTCACGGATTGACACGTATCAGTGTAAATAGAAGGCGTACGACTCAAATGATAAAATGTCCCACTTATAGCGTAGTCAAGGAGCGATGTGGCTGTCTATTAAAAGGTAGTTGTTCTTCGGGAGCACAAACGCACACAAACGATGCTTGGAAGGCATTGGAGATACTCTATAGTATACCATATTTTGCGAAACATGTTCATGTAAAGTCGGCATTTTTTCGGGCCTTAAAAATAATTCTGGCTATGCATGGGAAACGAACGGCGGAGTAACTGTCGCTCCGTTTTAGAAAGACACCTCAATTGCGCCGCGAGCGAGCCAGTTCTGTGGGGAAAGAGAGAAGTGGTGTAGTGCAGAGCTTCGGAATAATTTACACCAACTGGGGATATTTATCGTTCGTTGATATCGCACAGTACAAAAGTCCCATTTTTCGTTTTGTCTCCATTGAAACCTTGCCGCCTAGTCGGGTTCGAATTCTTGCACTCCGATATCATTGTACTGAGTCATGCAGCGGGACGGCGTTGAACACCATTTTCTTAACCTGCGAAAAAATGTTTGCGTAGGCACAGGCGTTAAACTCCCAATCAAACAAACAATTCTTGAATATTGAACTTTGCCAAAAAGTTCCGGTCGCGTTTACTGTTGTTGTACTGGTTTATTAAAATAATACTAAAAGGAAGTATAAGATTTTTGCTTCCCCCGGTGTCTGCCATCGGTACTGAAGCCCCTCAGCTGGGGCAGCGGATATAAAGTATAGCCGGCAGAATGGGGAAATGGAATGAAAGAGTTGAGGGGACAGGAAGATAAGATAGGGGAGAGGTAATACACACAAACTATTTACACAATATGAAATGTGTGCAGGTTGCGCCCGTGATTAAACTTTGCAACATCACTCCGTCAGTTTATTTCAACATTGTGCGAAAAATATCCAAATAGTTCTAAAAAAACGTTATATAAACTAAACACAAGCTTTAGGCACACTATGAAAATTATGGTGCCACTTTACGTTGACTCCATCATGCTGTGGGACTTTGGTGCACAGCAAGGTTGGCTTTCGGAATTTTGCAAATGCACTAAAAAAATCACTGGTCAAGTATTATAACTACTAATCACAACAAAGGAAGTAAAAATCAACAGCTCGAAATATTTGGATGCCATTATATCGGTACTCAACCAATGGAATATTAAACTAGAATAATTTGGCGCGCAGCCTTTACCTATTTTCTTCAGAACCTCGGAAACACCTACGGAGCAACGATCCCTGGTGGGTTCGCTTTGATGTTCATTTTAAATCAGTCACGAGACATTTGCAGCTTTAGGCAAACAGTTGACGAGCGGCAGAGGGCTGGAGCGTACACGCCCGGCCGCCACTGCACCCCACGCATGTGTTTCGTGTGTTCTGTTCAGATCAAGGCCCATTATTTCTGGCAACTTAGTCTCTTTAGACTAAATATGCCATTCATGACCGCAACTCCGCGTCATGAAGTTTAGATCCTGGAATTCACGCTTTCGCAGTTTCTGTTCGCATAAACGATAGTACCCAGCATCATGCGTGAAATAGAAATGCCTTCAGAAACTGTTACGCTGTTTTTGGCACACACGTTGAGTATTATTTAAAGCAGTACAAGTAACAATTTCACGTAGCAAAGAAATGAAACTCTGCATAGGCGTGAAGACTTGACCGCCTGTCACTTGTCACGTTTCACCCTTAGAGCGCACAGGAGCCACTTTTTCGAATGGGTCGAAAATGTAAACAATTTTCCAGCCTTTTCGGGAGAGATTCGTGCACGCAGCTCCTGGGTACCTTGCCTTGTCAGATGGGAGGGGAGACAGCGCTATAGGGGCCGTCCCCTATTGAGAATACAGATCTCAGCCAACCATCATCAGCCAAGCGCAACCTCAGGCAAGGTCCCCCGCACCACATGGGTGAGGGCGGTTTTGTTTTGGGGTTCCAGGCGGTTTCCCTGCTTAGGGGTTCTAGCAGTCGAGGGCATCGCCATCACAAGGCAGAGACGGTGCACTTGCGCTGCGCCTATTTCACAGCGGCGGATCGAATCCCGATGCGAGCAGGTCTCCTAGTACCTTATGCTCGTCCTTGCTCCGCATTCTTCGAAGATAACCATCGGCCGTCGCCATTCTTCGCAGAACTTCTTGCGTCTCAGATGCCTTCTCTCCGGCTGGTAGTGAAACCAAAGCTCCTTCCAGATCTTATTCTTCACTTCCATCAGGTTGGGGATGCGTCCGCTGTAGGCTGCGTGGCATCGGGCCACCCAAACTTGTTAGCTGATCTCCACGAGCGCCAACGCGAACTGGTTTCATGCCTCGCCGGGCATCGGGTTAAAGTACCGGATGGTTTGAAACGGGATTGCCGGGAGGCCGAACAGTTCGCGGAGACGCTCGAGAAGCGCTGCTGGTGTCACGCAGTCCTGGAAAATATGCGTCGATGTTTCCGCTGTTCTACAGTAGGGGCACGCACCCACGAGTCCGGAGGTTCTCGAAACGAAGGTGCGGCGTATAATCGGCAGGATTCCCTGCGCGAAGCGCCACATGAATGAAGCGTCCAGGAAATGCGCTGTCAGGTACTTCCCCGTTGGTCTCTCGGCCGTCATCGGCTCCTGATGGAGATGGATGGGAGGCGCAGGGGTGAGGAGGCACAACATCGTCTTGAGGGCAACCTCGCGTGGGGGCTCAGTTAATGTTGCTGTTATCAGGTTCATGTCGGCAGCCGCGGCGCTGTGAAATGCGAGCGGTGCCCTCGCGCGGGGAGCGGTGTACGGCGGCTGCGTGAGTGCACTTAGCCGCGTTGATAGAAAGAACGACGACAGTGTTCTTGTTAGCGGCATGTCACACTCGACCGCGCGGAGCGTTCCTTGCACAAGCAGCGCTCTGGCTATAGAGCATCTGTAGGTCAGGAGTCCCAAGTCCTCCCTTCAGTCTGGGTTGTTCGACGACCGCAAGCCTGATCTTCTCGGGTGCTCCTTGCCAAAGAAACTTCTGTGCTCTCCTTTTCACTCCTGCGGGAATCTCAAGGATGCTGGCACTGAAGCTTATTATGGCGATCAGGAGGGTCTGAATAATTGTAGCTTGCGCTCTGATCGGGCACCGCAGTGGACCAAGATCCGCCGTTTTCGTCTCTAGTGTTTCTACCGAGCCGCCGCGGTGGCTGAGTGGTTATGGCGCTCGGCTGCTGGCCCGAAAGACGCGGGTTCGATCCCGACCGCGGCAGTCGAATTTCGATGGAGGCGAAATTCTAGACGCCCGTGTACTGTGCGAGGTCAGTGCACGTTAAAGAACCCAAGGTGGTCGAAATTTCCGAAGCCCTTCACTACGGCGTCTCTCATAGCCAGAGTCGCTTTGGGACGTTAAACACCCATAAACCAAACCAAACCTAGGTTTTCTACCAGGTGGTCCCAGTTACGCGCCGAAGGCCCCTCACCGTTAAAGAAAAGCCTAGCATCGGCGTCTCGCGAACCGCAGGTTCCTCAGCTATGTTTGGCGGTCGATCATCGCGTAGCGGCATGACTGCGCTTTTGCGCTTGCTAAGCCGCGCCCCGCTTGCCGCGCAATATTGCTCTGTTATCTCTAGTGCGTGCGCTACTGATGCTGCGTTCGGGACGACGATGGTGATATCGTCTGCGTATCCGAACATACATACTACAGCAGGGGCGGCCCACCGGTAGTAGAGGAAGTTTAACCCGCGTGTCGGCTGCCAGACGCTGGAGCAGAGGTTCGATGGCTGGCATACAAAAGCGGCGAGAGCGGGCAGCCTTGTCTGACACCTCGTGCAACCGGAAACCACCTAGTGATGCGTCCCTGGACGATCACTGCCGCGCGCGGTGCTGCAAAAGGAATCTGCACCATGTTTATGAAGCCACCTATGCCTGCGTGTTCTAGCTGCTTGATTCTAGCTATGGTTGAGGCGATCGAACGCTTTCTCCTGATCGAGGGAGAACAATAGGCCTCTCAGATCATGAGACCTCAACCACGTCAACAAGCCTTTTAACGCCAGTCCGTGCAGCTATACCGAACGCCCTGGGACAGAGCAAGCTTGCTGCTGCCCGATGATGGTACAGAGAGCTGGCGTTAGCAGCAAAGAGAGGATATTGGCTAGCAGCTTATAATCACTGTTGAACAGCGTTATAGGCTGCCATGCTTTCAAGTCGGCAGACTTGCTGCTATCCCTGCACAACAAGGTGATGAGCCCTTCATTCATGCTCTCAGTCAGCTCGCCTTGCTCCAAAAGCTTGTTGAGGAGGTTCGTAAAAGGGCGCTTCAGGAGAGGCCAGAATATCTTATAGAAGGCTGGCGGAAGTCCGTCAGTACCCGTGCTGCGGTTAAGCTTCATTAATAGCAGCGCCGCGTAAAGCTCGTCCTCGGAAATCCAAGTCGCGTCTACTTCGGTCTCGTCGCGCGGACATTCCAGAGGGAACTCATCCGAAGCACAAGGCGCGGCTGTGTATAAATCCTCGTAAAAGTTCCGCGCGGAATTAAGCACCCCGTCTGCGCTGGTTGTTAATGCGCCTGTGACAGGGTCCTCTATCGCGGTGAGCGTGTCGCTCTTCGTAGCGAGTCAGCGGCGCAAAAAATGCTTGGCAAACGAAGGGTCGCCCTCCCATCGCTCGGCGCGAGCAGTTGCGCGTCGTCGGTCCCAGCGGCTGTTGAGCAGGGGAGGCAATTCTGTGCGCAGCGCCGTCAAGGTTGGAGCCATGCCCGGTCCCTGCGAGATGGGGGCGGATGGCGCGATAATGCTATCGGACACTGTTCTGCTCTCCTCTCGCTCTTCCCGCGGTAGCTTTTTCCCCCATTCTTTAACAGTTTCCTTGACGCGTTGCTTTATCTCATCCCAAGATTGCGCTGTCATGGATGGCGTTACGTGCTGTTTTATCACACGTGCGACATTTTGGGCTACGCTGTCGTCGTCGTGGAGCCTGAAATTCAGTCTCCAGCACCCCTTGTCGCACGGTCCAATGTCTGGGGCGCACAGATCGATGATAAGCAACCTGTGGTCGCTTAAGGCGGTTAGAAAAACCCATGCGGACTGAAGGCTGCTCGAGAGGCTCGGCAAGACATACACCCTGCCGATCCTGCTCTCGCTACCGCGGCCCGCCCAGGTCATTCCCGCACGACCTGGCAGCAGCGCGCGCCAGCAGTCCGTCAGATCCAACTCGTCTACGAGAGCACGCAATGGCCGTGTGCTAGTTTGCTCGCGATAAAGACGCAGCGTTGTGCCGCGATGGGATCGCCTATCGTCTGGATACAACACACAATTAAAATCGCCAAGGAGAATGACACGCGCAGGGCCCCCAGCTTATCATCAAACCACTCGAAGAACTTTTGTTGTTGGCCGTGGCGGCAAGGTGCGTAAATGGGTAGCCCTCGCATGTCGTTGTTTAAATCCGCGGAAATGATACGGCCTTCAATGTCCCGATCAAGATGCAGCAACTTAATTCCGATGTTGCGAAGGAAAATTAGCACGACACCCCCCGGACCCCTCTTGCCAATAATCTAGTACGATTTCGTCCCGAACGACGGGTGAAAAGTAACAATTTGCTCCTGCCTATGGACATATGTCTCTTGCAAGGCTAACACGTCGATGCGCTTGCTTCACGCCTCGTGCACGACCGCCGCTTGCTTAGCTGCCCTTGTGAGGCATCAGGAGTTAGTCTGCCTATTACAAGGCAGAAGGCCATGCTGGTGTAGCGCGAGCGGAAGAAGCGCGGGGGGGTTCTATTATTCAGCAGACTTGAAGTGGATTCCTTCCATATCCGCGGCAGGCGAGCCGAGAGTGGAGTCGGGTGTTGACTCATAAGTATTGTCTGAGAGCACCTCACAGTAACATGTCTTCCCCCCACAGTACTGACAGGGCTTGGGTTTGGGAGTGTCCTCGTCATTCTCAGACTCGCTTTCCCCAGAACTAGAAAGGAGTTGCGGATTCTTAAGGAAGGCGCGCTTTCTTAGCCCCCCCCCCCTCCCCTTCTGAAGAATTGCTAGTAGCTGCTGCTGAGCGGCTGGTCCTCTCCTTTTTCCCGCGGGTGCTTCGTTTATTCTTCGGCCGGGCGCACGTGGCGTCCATGTCCTCTTCCACATAATTTTCTTGCTGTTTCTCTTGGGTGGCCGGAACTTCGTCCACTGGACCCGCAGGCTCAGCTGAGGTCTGCAGCGGAGCGGACCAGACCCCGTCTTGCGGCCAAGAAAAATTGCAGTCGATGGCAAACAGGCTGCCGCACGTGTCGCCGAACATGAAACTGACGCAGGCGAGAGTGGGCACAAACATGGCGCAGCGGAGGGGTCGCGCGCATCGAGGCGCCTTAGCTTTCAAGGTGGCTCCCTACATCCTAAATTCTCGGAAAGTAGGCTTCGCTGTAGTCAAAGAAGAGTGCGAAGCAAGGCAAGCAGTCACAGTTGGTTGAATACGCAAGCGAGGAGCTTCCCCAACTGGAAACAAGTTTGGGGGAAGCTCTCCTCCTTTCCCTGATGTGGCTACGCAATACCCCCTGAGACGGATAACAAAGCAGGCCATGCTCAAGGTGGTACCACCTGGCCTTCTCCACAACCTACAATAGGAGACAATTCACCCTCGCGCGATTCTTGTCGTACACTTGAACAGTGACGTGCGCTATGTGAGAGAGTCATCTCGACAGGAGCCAATCAACCCTCAGCAGAAGCAAGGCGGTTCCTGATTCGTTCCTCCCCTGAAAAAACTGTTTCCCCGGCCTAGAGCGAAACAGCAGTCGTTTTCCAAAAGTCTTGAAGTGTGTAGCTAAGTACTCGTGTCTGCTGTCCGGGAAACAGAAAAGCTGTGAACGGTTGAGGCTTGCCACAAGTGCCGCTGGACAACTCAGTTCTTTCGTCACGTGTCTGGCCCGTGCGAGTGCTTTCAGCTCCCTTGCTACGACGCCCGGTTAGGCCTCTCGCAACTGGATCCCAACTTTTTGGTGCATGTCAAGTGAGAGCCAAAACAAGGTATGCTTTCTTGCGCTTCCAAATCATGCGACCTCAGAGACCACTCATGCTCGTTGGAATCTTTGGTGGGTAGCCCACGATTACAGTGCCTTTCTTCTTGAAGATTTATCAGGTGGTACTACTATAATGAGACAACGTAGAGTGTTTAATAAAGGATACTACCATGTTTTCGAAGTGACGCCATGTGCTGTATAGGCTGGCCACAACCGCCATGGTAGTATGCGCAGTCGCATTCGCGGATTGTACCAGTCGGAATTTCGAAGGTTGCGCAGTCCCCTTTTTGCATTCGAAAAGTTTCTGACTACGACAAAAAGCTTTGCAAGCAGCAATGAAGCCATTTCCTAGAAAAATTCTTGGAACTTCGGTGGATTATATGTCCAGATGTACATGCCGAGGACTGACAGTAGTTGTGTCTACAGCCTAGATATGCTGTACAAAGCGGGAATGGCGTATGCCCGGGCTGCGACGGAGGTGAAGCAAGAGATGCAGATGATTTAGCACAAAAATACATGCGCTTTCGCGAATCTTGCAACAAAGCAAACTCTGCAGCGTACGCTGCCTCTCGCGTCCGTGGGCGCGAAGGAATGGATCCAGGCGCGCAGTAACCATCACTACTATTGCCCCTAGATAAGTTTATATAGAGAGTTTCGTCGCCATATACAGGCAAGCAGGCGTGAGCTTCGCGCTTCTAGCAGCGGCAGGGAGCACAAGTCGAATTGTGTTTGTCGGTACCGCCGCTACTCGTGTCCAGCCGTGGCCCAACAATAGCACTTCTGCAAGGCGGTCGTCAGAGCGGTGCGCTAATGGAAAATTGTCCATTCGAAAAAATACGTGCCCGTGTCGCGATCAAAAAGATTTTTTTTTTACTTTTGGAGCAAACAACTTTGGGATTGAGCTACTTTTGCTTTACAAACTCACTGGTTAGCAGGCCAGCTGGTTGAAAAGGATCCATTCTGAACGTTTAGAGAGTTGCAAGTTCGACATGCTCGATAGCTTAATCGCCACCAGGCAGTTAGGACAGAAATCTCCCGTGCGACAGTGTTTTTACATGTGGCCGAGAACGAGAGTGGTTTCAGCAGCCGCACTCCTTAAGAGCTTTGCCAGTGTGCGGCTACGCGGTCCCGACCTTTCGGGCGCAAAACTGGAGTGCTACGCTACCACACGCTGCAAGAAACAGGTGTCCGTTTTTTTCTTGTGTTTTGCTTGTGTGTGTTAGCGTACGCAGATATGAGCCAATGATTTCTCAGACAGACATCCAGCATAGTGTGTCTCTCCCGCGCCGTTTTTTTTTATGTTCGGCGGTTGAGGTATTGTGGCCAGAAATCTTTGTCCTGCTGCTTCAGCGGCACAATGGATAAGCGTTGCTTTCTCAGGGCGTAGAGTGCCAACTCCATTCGTTCTTCCTGGCCGTACGAGCCTAGCGACGGCGCTCCTGGCGTACGGCAGAACAGGTCAGCGCATGCGCGCTGCAGAAGGCGCCAGCAACCTCAGCGAAGCGCCGATATCTGTCCGTGCTAGATATCGGCTCCATCGCATGGGCGCTTGCGTACGCGTCGGAAGCGGGTTCCGGTTTACAACAATCGGAGAATCGGGGCGGAAATTTCTGCGCGGCGCGACTTCTTCAGAAGATGTGACACACTCCAGAAGTGGCGAAAATTCTTCTGCTACTGGTTAAAAACAAACGCAGCTGCGAGACGCAGGCGCGATCTGGTTCCACGAGGAGACAGCTGCCGGCATCTGTCGCATACATTTGTCACCAACGGCTGTCGTTTTATATTTAGCCAGTGGAGCTGGCCGTAAAGTTTCTTATTGTGCATTAGATGGAAAGCTGGTGAGTTTCTTTTCATCCACTATTGACGCTCGAGACATGCAGGGGAGACAGCGCTGTAGGTTGACGTCTAGTGACAGTATAGATTTGTTTGGTTGTTCAGTTACGTTTTCACCACTGCAGTTGTAACTGAAGTTTCGTGGGCTTTATGGTTGTGTGGTGCAGCTACACACGTAGTTCATTTTAGACCTGAAACATCCGAAGGCGCTAGACTCGAAATGAACTGAGCTCAGTGTTTGGCGCTTGCTATAGGTCTAAAGTCAGTTTCGCGCTTGCTGGGTGCCATTTACGTAAAAAGCTGGGGTTTGGCCTGCATGAACCTGTGCCACTTGTGCACTGAAATGTGAAAGAAAAGAACAAGGTTTAACTGAGAACTCCGTAATCTGGTGCCGTTACCAGTCTGCACATTTCTCGTAGGAGTCTCGGCGACACCGTAAAAGCACAAAATACTTCGACAAGCCCTACTTATGTTAACCGTACTCGCCGAGGATTCCGTTTGGTTCATTTTGAAGACTGCTGATGGCTGCGCATTGCAAGCAGGAACGATTACCACTTCATGAATTAATTAACGGTAATACCCGCATGTTGCACTAAACCCAGCCGTCACTTGTGGTAGGAAAACGCTTCCTAATTCATGTTTTCCGTGGCAAAATTTGTAAGGGCAGTTCCGGGACATGGTGTGCACCGGCGCTTAGTTCGCACAAACTAGTTTCTCATAGAGAAGCGGAGGCTTGGGTAAGCTATTCGTGACACGAATATAGCCTATGCACGAAGAGAGAGAAAACTATTGTCCACTTTAGTGGGCTGCTAGCCGGGGCCAGGCACAGCCTCACTGCACTAGATGCCTGACAGTCCATGTCGCTGCAGCATATTTGATGCTCGCGTTGTGGCGGTCTTCTGCCGGTGTGGGTCTGTCGCGCACAGGAAGGTCCCCATTCCTCCCAGGTGGAGAGCTCCAAGTCCGGCGGGGGAGGATGAGTCCAGCACTCCATGAGTATATGTGTTAGGATAGCAGTAAAGTGGAAGCAGAAGGAACAGGATGGGGGAAAGCACTCGTGTGCATGCGGGATAGTAGGTAGAGGGTGGGGAGTGTTCGGGTCTTATGGCAGTACAAGATTTGGTGGTGGATGGTAAGGGATAAGTGGGTTGGAGGGTAGAGCTGGTGCTAGACTAGATAGGTCTGCGTCAGCTCGCTGAATGTGTGCATGCGCTGTCTTGAGTCGCCTTGGCCCGAGTCTGCAACCGCACGGTTTATGAGTCCCCGGGCGTGGACACTAGCGGCCTCGTTACCAGGATTTTCCGTGTGCGCAGGCACCCAGAGCAGCTCGACTTGGTGGGATGATCCAGGAGAAATTGACTGTAACATGCGGTAGCCGGTTTCGTGTATCCTTTTTCCAGCGAACTTCAGTATTGCAGTTTTTGAGTCGGTAGAAACGCACAGAGCTTCGTTGTGAGCAATCGCAGCACCTATTGTAGCCTCCTCTGCTGATTCTGGAGTAGAGGTGGTTTGAGGTACGTGCCTGTCCTGGTGGATTGCATGGATGCGCTGATGCGCCTTTCTTTGAAGGTTTCTTCGGATGACTTTTAAGTTTTCCATCAACATCAGTTAGTTACATAGTCAATGAACCCTCTGAGACCAATATGGGCTGAAATGAGCAGGCAGTAATTGCTTTTGAACAAAACATGCTCAAGTGTCTTGAACAACTCCGGCACTAATGATCGTTTTATTTTGTTGACTAAACTTTAATAACATACCGTCCGAAGATGGCGGATATTGCACGTCACCCACATCAAAGGCCAAGACCTCACTCTTCGACGGCAGTCGTCGTGAAAATGAGTCTTCTAGCGTGGGACACCGTGACAATTTGACACATATTGCAATACTTTTGCCTCGTTCATTAATAATGCTGTAAGGGGGACCTCAATAGTCCCATCCTGAAGGGCTGCGCTGATTTCTTGGCGGCAGGGTGTTGTGACGATTTGGGTAGCAGCATTCCACCTCTGGAAACCAGTTGTCGTGACGCAGAGTAGCGTTGTTGGGCCGGAGATGGCACGAGGAAGAATGGAAGCATTAACTTTGGGGAAACAAAAACAAGCGGACTTAGTACGGTACTTTGAAGAAACCTATTTGCGTATGAAGGCGAAAGCAAACAGTAAAAAATTAAGAGTTCATGCGTCGAGCGACTAGATGAGCCAGGGCACAAAGCGTCCTTTCTCACTTAGCACGCTCCTTAAATCTCCTAAGGTTCCGCCCCTTCACCAGGCAGTGGCCAATCCAACACGTGGGACATTTGTCCAAGATGGGAAAAGCTGCACAGCGCGTAGAAAATTGAGTCACTCGTTGCAGAGTCCACCCGTGAGAACGGGTGAGGAGGAATTTTAAGTCTGGTGCTCTTTTTACGGAGGTGCAATAGTATTGCAAGCCGCACGTGTACATCGAAAACACCTGTGGCCCTTGCATCTCCGCAGGCCTCAACTGAGGAGACCTCTCTACGGTCGAGCGGGCTCCTGTGGGTTACTCTTATTTACTTGACCTGCCCTCCTTTTAATCCCCAGTCGTCTCTTCTTTGTCGGTTGCTCCCTTGGCGTCTTTTTCCGGGAACCAGTCAAAGGGAAAGGTCATTGCCACTGTTGGGATCGGGTAGCCTGGTCGGGCCGGAGAACGGACGATCAGCTTCGGACACGTGGTTTAGAATTGAACGGCAAGGAAAATTTTATACAAAAACTATTTACATACTGTACCGGTCAGAGCAAATGAGAGTGCATCTCAGTACAGAGAGCTTCTTAGCGGTAGGGAGTCTCTCCCACCAAAGGGTATATCTCAAGAGGGGGATCTCTGCTACCAAACCAGCAGCTCGTTAAAAACCCTTCGTATTCCCCAGATCCCTGGCTGGGAAATATAGTTCGAAGAATGATTTCTAATCAAATATGCAGACGACGACACTGGTGGGACCTCCTGCGGCAGGGTGGTCCTGATGATCTCTCGCAGTTCGGTCGATGGAAAGGAAACAGGACACGGTCATGTTGTCGTCACACTGTTTCCACGTGGACACGCACGTGGGTCCAGACTGCGCCCGTGTGGCCCAGGAAGGCGCCTGCGTGACACAGGAATGCGGGCCCATGTGGCACAGGAATGTCAGGCTGTTTTTTCGCAGGGGTTGAAAGACGTTGCCCTTGTCTGATGACCGGAACGCGGAATCTCTGTCGAAGGCGAAGCTCTAAGTCCATTTTCAACCCTAGCGTGATTAATGAGGACAACGCTTGGTCCGTCGACCCGATGGCATGCTCGACGAAGTGGGGACTCCATTGTCGTCGCTGCTAACGACATTCTTGCAGCCGAGTTCCTTCCAGAAGGCTCAATAGCCTTCCCTTTGGTTTTCTGGAAATCCGGATCGGGGAGTCCGCGTCTTTATTCATTTGGACTGCAAGGCAGGCCAGGCATAACACCACCCAGCCAAGCATGAAAAAAATTCCCACCTGGGCATTCTATTTTGTGCGGTAGTCGGCCACCTGCGGCCATCGAAACTGCCGCTGCAGTAGCCGCCATCGTGGTAATCCCGGTCCATGGAATTTGTGCCTTAACCTAATTTGGCTGGAGTGCGTCCCGTCCATAACAGTGATAGTGAACGCCGGCCCAATAGTGGCACCGGAGGTTAGTCATCCGTTTAGAAATTGAACGTCAGTCCTCGCACGTATTTTTCGAACATTCCTTCCTGCTATATTACAGCTAGAGACTACTCTTAAATCCGGAAGTGCTTTTCTTACTTCTCTAGGGAAGAGTAAGCATATAGGCCACAGCTCCTCTTTCCCCACGTCTGCTGCTTCAGCCGTTATCATGTGTCTCCTTGTTAAGACCATGATCAAAAATGAGCGAAACTTGCGCTCATTTTTGCACTGATGGAAGTTAAATCTGGCGTCTGTTGCAAGAACAATGTTGCATCACCTATGCTTCCTATCACTTCGGCCATGGCTGACAGAACATGTCGTTCTCGTCTGACAACTTTGTTTTGGTTTGTAAGGTCGAGACATATGCGCACATCTCGTGATCGCTTCGTTGCTGTGCTGGCTTTGATGTAGAGAAAGCACAAGACTCTTCGCAGTGCCGACTACAAAATTTGTACGACTTTTTAGGACGAAAGGGGAAGCAGAATAGATCTCCGAAAGGTAGGGACATAAGAGAGGAAAGAAACCTAGAGGGGGAACATCCAAAAAAAGAAAGACGGCAGCGGACTGCACCTGGCTGCACCGCATGCATGCCGCCGAAGGCCACATCTCCCAGGGATACAGGGACTGAACGTACCGGCCGCCTCGCATTCGCACCCGGCTCGCATTCAGGAGGCACAGGGTTCGATCCCCAGTGCTGCCGCGTGCCCACCGGTCCCCTAATGGGTAAAAGTTTTCCCGACCCGCCGCGGCGGCTAAGTGGTTAGGATGCTCGGCTACTGGTGCGGAGTTCCCGGGTTCCCACCCGACCACGGGGCTGCGTTTAGATGGAGGCGAAACGATAAGGCGCCCGTGTGCTGTGCGATGTCAGGGCACGTTAAAGACACCGGGATGGTCGAAATTAATCCGGAGCCCTCAACTACTTTCTTCCTTTCTTCTTTCACTCCCTCCTTAATATTTTCCTTGCGGCGCGGTTCAGGTGTCCGCCGATATGTGAGACAGATATTGCGCCATTTGCTTTCCCCAAAAACCAATTTACCAATTTTTCAAGTTTTCTTCTGCCTGGTGCTCAGCTCTGTTGGGATGAGATGCTTGGGAAAAGGGTCTTAGACCAAGCCGTTGCCTTGATGGATCAGAGATAAGTTCCGCCTTCAAGCAACCCTAAAACCTGCCTCGTGCGGTAGAAGACGATTTGAGGCCTTTTTTAATAACCGAAGCGTGGCCTTGTGGTAGAACATCCGCCTTGCATTTGGGAGGTGCCGGGTTCGCTCCTCAGTGCCAGTGGTTAACCACCGGTTGTTTAAGAGATATACGTTTTCCCCCGGCCTGGTGCTCGGCTCTTCTAGGGTACCATGCTTGAGAAAAAGGTCTTGGACCAAACCATTGCCTTGACGGATCAGAGAAAGGTTTCGCCATCAAGCAACCATAAATCCGCATCGTGCGGTAAAGCCCAACTTGGGTCCCTTGTCATCGCCTCGATGTGAATACCCTGTATTAACACGGGCGATGTAATCCCTCTAAATGACGGCGGCTGCGTACACGTCTCGCCTTCGAGAGTGCGCGCGACGACGCAGCCTCCAGTTTTATTACGGCGGCCGCCACCGATCGAGGAGGGGACCGTTCGATCGACCGGTACGTTTAGTTAGGGTCCCTAGGAATGCTTGCTAGTCTGGCGTCCACCGGCTGCGGCGGGGCTGCTGCTGAATGATCGCCGCGGTCGGTGGCGCTGCGAGCAACCGGCGTGCCTTGCCAGCAATGGCGCCTGCTGTAGACGCGCTTCTTTCGCCCCGCGAAACGATTTCACTGCGCGTTTTCAGATGCCTTGAGCATGCTATTGCACTGATTTTTTTTCTTTGATTCCCCTATGCACCTTGGTTTCGGTGACTCTTGGCTTCCTTTATAAGTTTATCAAACGAGCTCCTCATTTCCTGAATTTTGTCTGCTAATAGCTTAACGAGGGTCTCAGTTCTTGCACTCTTGATGCCATAGGTAGCACAAGAGGGCTCTCGCACAGTTTCCGTCCTCGCCGTTAAATGACGTTCCACGTCACACACGCGGTAATACAGGACGTGCTACGTCCACCGCTATGGACGAGGGTGGCGCTGGTGAACGCTCTCAAGGTTCGCTTACACCCAATAAGCATAAATACCCACGACAGCAGCAGATTGGACAGCCGTCGCCGTAGCTCAGTTGGTAGAGCACCGGACGGGATATTCGGAGGTCGTGGGTTCGGATCCCACGGGCGGCATGGTTGTTTTTCTGCTGCTTTATAAGTAATTTTCTTTAAGCGACAAATTAATCGATGTATATTATCCCACTGATCTGCACTACACATTAAAGAAATTAAAACATCACCGTAAGCACCTTGGTATCGGTGGCTGTTGGATCCCTTCATAAGTATATCTATATATATATATATATATATATATATATATATATATATATATATATATATATATATATATATATATATATATATATATATATATATATTACGAACGTAGGTTGCGTTGGCTCCGCAGAATAAAGATTTAAGAGAAGTGGGCACTTCTACAAAGACACTTTTATTTATCAACGTTTCGACCGCGGTGCGGTCTTCTTCCGGACTGTAGTGGTCTCGCGTCAGATGGACGTTTTAAGTTTGTGAGCTCAAGAGGAGGGAGAAAGGAGTGTAACAAGCAAATAGCAACAACAGTTCAAAAAATGAAACAAAATAAAAAATAAAGATGGAGGTTTGGGGAGCAGACAGGGACAATATTGGGGGAGGAAGCAAAAAAATAGAAATAAAAGAAAAAAAGGCGCAAAACTAGTATAGTAAGGAAGGGTGGGGTTGGCGAAACGATAGAAAGGGAGAGGAAGACGGTGCGAGGGACATGGGCAGCACGGCAACCACAGGCGTACGAAAGCAAAACATGCAAACAAAACACACAAAGTGCACAAAAACAAAGGGCGCCGCTGCAGATGCGTGGCCATAGAGGAGCCGCTGCCCAAATGACACTGGCAGCGACGAACAGGCCAAACCAGGCGCCTTTTGGGGGGTCTCACTAATTTCCGGTGAGCCGAGGGCTAGAACGTTAAGGAAGGAGTGGGCTACGTTAACGAGCACATGTGTAAGAACTTACTCACGGGGTCTGCGTTTCACTGAACGGTGCACCCCTCTCCCTGGGCGGGTCGTTGAACCGACCTCGCCGGGAATACTTGTTTGTAGGGGAGGAGGGCTGGGCTAGCTGTGTACAAAGATTTCAAATTGTCGGAAAATGTCAGGAAAGAACGTCAACAGCTTATCAATACTCCGATCGAAACGTCGAGTAAAATAAAAATGTTTCTTTAAATGAAGCGTACACTTCGATGTATATATATATATATATATATATATATGTATATATATATATATATATATATATATATATATATATATATATATATATATATATATATATATATATATATATATATATATGCACCACCCCGTGAGGCGACACCTCCTCTTCCTCTACCCCAGCGGAGCATATCTGGTGGAGCAAGCGGCGACGATATGCAGTAAATTTAAGGCAGCGGCGTCGGCGGCAGCGCCATACGTTGGAGCGCGGCTGCGGCGTTGCTATGCGACGGCGGCTCAAGGTCGTTCGTAGGCCCGCGCATGCGGCTCAAGTGCGCGAGGAGCCGAAATGGCTCGCTGGCTGGAGTAGTCAAGCTTTCTCATCTAAAAAAACACTATTCTGTGCTCGCAGCCAAGAAGCAGCGCGCAACACTTCCGCAGCGACGGTAGGCACGTTATGTATGTGTGCAGTGCCCCCTGCGCATTTATCCGAGGCGAAGCGAACCGGTTCCGCAGGGAGCTCCGCGCGAGTAGCAGACTAGCAAGTATTTCTAGGGACCGCAGTTCAGTCCCTGTCTCCCAGGAGATGTGGCCTTTTGTTAGCGCCCCCAGAAATACTTGTTAGTCTGGCGTCCGCCGGCTGCTGCTGAATGACCGCCGTGGTGGCGCTGCAAGCAACCGGTGTGCCTTGCGAGCCACGGCGTCTGCGGTAGGCGCGCGCGTTTCGCCCCTTGAAACGAATTCTCTGCTCGTTTTCAGGTGCCTTGGGCATGAGATTGCGCTGATTTTTTCTTTGATTTTAGCTTAGCCGTGGTTGCTCAATGCGTACTTCAGTCTTCGGCGTAGCGACGCGAACGATTTATTATTTTTTCGGTTCTCTTTTTGCAAACAAATTTTGTGCGCGTAGTCCGGAGTCGAAGGCGAAACGGAGCTGATTATTTCTACGCCTATTCTCCTTTCTGAATACTGCGGCCATGCGGTATTATAATACCGTCTTCTGAGGAATGTAAATAAAGATATCCTTGCATCAAGAACATTACCCACGATTCTAAACCCCATGACCGTGTGTGTGCGCAACAGAGCGCTATTGACAGCGGCGTTTTCATTCATGCTATTGATCCGATCTCAACTTCTACGGACTCTGAAGTTAGAAGAAATACTGAGCACTGGAGACTTCTAGATGCACGCACAATTAAAAAATGTAAGATGAGAGCCTGAGTCCTGTAAATCACGTGCTTTAGGTAAACTGCAGGAATGCTTTCCTTAGTGCTTAGGCAACCGGGTTACAGAAGTAATGAACACAAGCATGCATTCCAAGTAGTTCCTTCGAATCCCGTGCTTGGTGAAATTTATTAGCACGTGCTATGTAGGTCACATGTACTGTCAGGGAAAAGATACGTAAGGATCAGTAATGCATAGCAAAAAATAAAAATCGTTGTTAAACACATTTATTTCCATCACATTGCACGCAGGCTGCCCACATTTTTGTTTACACCACCTACTGGCATCTTCTCATCTTTAACAGCTTCGGCTGCTCTTTCTTGGCAGCACTCTCAACATTGATTGACTTCTTGTAGAAGCGCAGGGGAAGCAGAATATAGAATTTGATTACGCCATTAACAATTTCACGTTCATGTTTCACACGGGCCACAGACGAAAAATGTACATGTGTTAAAAAATCAGCGGTCAACACTGCTCCTCTCGTGCAACTTATTCAGACTAAGATAAGTGGTGAAGCTCTCTTTAAGGACGGTGATAATGTTCTTCAAGGGGCCAGACGGGTACAGTAAGCCACCATTATCAAATTTTGCAGTGAAAGCTGCAGCCCGATCATTTTCTGTAGCCACTGCTTTTTTCAGTCGTCAAGGCTGACGCACAGTCTATGCAGTGGATCCTTTTCAGTGCCTTTCGAGCGATGCAGCACGAGATATAATAAATGAACATCTCGTGGCTTTTTCCTCTCACACAGGCATGTGGTCAGAGGTAATACTTGCACGTGGAGAACAAGAGACCAATGCAGTTTGTGCATCATTGAGCGCTCTTTTATCAATTGGGCTGTCTAGTACAGCCAGCATATTGTCGCTGCACGGCTGTTCCTTAGGCACCTAAACTAAGGAAGTGACAACTTCTGGTGCACAGTTTCCCGGTGGTTGTGGTTTCGCAAGATTGTAGAATGTGAGTGCATTAGCAGTAACCAAAACCTAATTGGCATTCCGATGGTCATAGATCCTCATGATTGCCGAACAATGCTAAATACGCGTTCAAGTCTGTCTTGGCTCAAGTTTGCAGTCATCATAAACTTAAAACCAAGAGTGCTGAGATATGGAACTAAACTAAGTGTGCTCTGAATTGAAACACCGAGACCCTTTGCTGTGCTGTTGCTAAAAAACCCGACGATTGTGGCCTTTGCACGATTTCCCCACTTTTTGAGGAGCTCAAGAAACTCCTTTAAAAATGCAAAGTTTGGTGACTGCGGGTATAACGCTGCTTTTGGCACACGTGCAGTGATTATCCTAATAAGCTTATTGATTCTTTTTACAAAAGATCAGTTGGTTCCACGAAGTCATAAGAGCGTCATAACTGGGTGCGATAAATAAAAAGGCTTCTAATTATATTATAACCAAAAAGCCGAAATGCTGGATCAACTTTAATTTTCTCAAAAGAATTGGGATTCAGGTAGTTGGGGACGAGGGGCCCTTGAGTGAACTGACGCTTTCAGCGCCGCAGGTCCCTTCTCCCAATGACGTTGTCGGACTTGGTTATGAAGGAAACTGTACAGGAGCTTTATTTTACATATTTTACAAGATTTTGGAGCCCATTGGAGGGTGATGAGGGAAGGTCGGAGGATCTGAGAAGATCTGAGGATGATCGAGGATTCCTTTCTCACGGCACTCGTCGTCCGGTTTAAAAAGGGTCCGGTCCCTAGGATTCCCCAGGTTCGATTAGGTCTTCGCCAGGTTGGGTGTGGCCTAACTTGCGTTGTCGTACACACACACACACCACTTCACATAGGGACACGCCCCCGTCACATGCCTCGCCGGAGAGAGAGGGTACCGCTGGACAATCGCCCCAACAGAGAGAGCGTTGTCTTCGCGTCCGAACGACAGTTCTCACGCTGTCAAGTCGGACACGTCTTCCGGGAAGACCGAATGGGCGAGGCGCCGGCGAGCAGGCACAGTTGAAGGGGTGAGTCACCCCTGCTCGGTTCTGGCGGTCGCTAACTGCCTCCGTGCCGCACGGCCGATCTTCCGTGAACAATGTTGTTTACAAACGGCAGTGGAATCCTCCGTTTCGAATCCAATAAACCACGCGAGGACCGGCCGTGGGAACCAAGATGCCTATCGCCGTGCAGTGACCCCGGTTGCAGGTGTCCGGGCCGATTACGCAGCTGAATCAGACAACCGGCTGTCGCCAGAAACCTTACAGCTCCTCCGCGGCCCGAAAAATCTCGAATGTCCAGCGTTGACGACCGCTGGGCAGGAAGAGATGAGATGGCGTCCGTGTTGGTCCCCTGGATTGCAATATCATCGCCCCCAAGGCAGAACCCAAAGCACCACCAACAAAGTGAATCGCAGGTGGGACGTTCCAAACGGCAAAGCACTGCCCCACCCGCAAGCGCTCGGTCTTCGCCAAAGAATCACCAGGCTTCTTCCATTGACATTAATACACTTTTAAAAAATTGTGTTCAAATTTTGGTTAATTTTGTGCCGACTGAGCGCGAAACATCCCCTTTTGAAACTGCCACAGCCGGATTACTCGGAACAAAGTAAAAAAAAAACTCACACAGGAGGAGATTCCTCTTAGTTCTCCCGCTTACATCAGTCTTCTCAAGCCATCAGCATTTCCGTGAAGTTTCCCCTTCTTATAACGCACCGAGAAATTGTACTGTTGGAGAGCCAGACTCCATCTGAGCAAGACACCATTTTTGGGGGACACCTCTCGCAGCCACGTTAAAGGACAATGGTCAGTCTCAAATACAAACTTTGCTCCGTACAGGTAACACGACAAATTCTGCGCTGCCCAAACTAAACACGCGCACCCTTTTTCGGAAGCGCTGTACGCTTCCTCTCTACTGGTCAGTTTGCGGCTGATTTACAGAACTGGGTGTTCTTCATGGTCGTAGCCAACTTGGCTTAAGACAGTACCCATCCCTCTATCACTGGCATCACACTGGACTATGAACTCTTTCCCATAGTCAGTGGTCCTGAGCAAGGGTCGGGACAAGAGTGCTTCCTTCAGGCTTTTAAAGACGTTTTCTTTTTGGTTATCCCAACATACGTTAGTAGGTGCTCCCTTTCGCAAGGCGTCAGTTAAGGGACTAGCCCGCTGT
Source organism: Amblyomma americanum (assembly GCF_052857255.1). NCBI lineage: Eukaryota > Metazoa > Arthropoda > Arachnida > Ixodida > Ixodidae > Amblyomma > Amblyomma americanum. Next base: position 27,633,359 of record NC_135501.1, on the reverse strand, counting down.
GAGTAGTTAGGAATATATCGCTGGTAGTACCCAACTAATCCCAAAATGGAGCGAATGTCCGCATTCGTTCGTGGTTGCGGAAATGCTGCGATCGGGGCAATCTTTAACTCGGATGGGCTCCTAGTTCCCTGGCCTACAACGTGGCCCAAGTACGTCACCTGTGCGCAACCAACTCTACACTTTTCTGCCTTCAGTGTCAGTCTAGCCTGTCGTAAACTGGAAAACACGATCCTTAGGTGTTCTAGATGCTCTTGCCAGGTTTCCGAAAAAATAGCCACATCGTCTAAATAAGGGAGTGCAAAGCACTGCATGTCCTTCAGTACGATGTCCATGAGTTTCGAGAAGCTGTAGGGGGCATTCTTCAAACCAAAACTAAGCATTAAAGGTCGAAAGGTGCCCGCTGGGGAGATGAACGCGGCATACCTGCTCGCGCTTTCTGAGAGGGAAACTTGCCAATATCCCCGTACGAGATCGAGGGTGGAAATGAATTTCGCGCCGCTCACCCTTTCTATCCTTTCCTCTATGTTGGGAATCGGGTATAGCTGATCCCTGGTACTTGCATTAAGCTTTCTATAATCCACGCAGGGACGAGGATCTTTCCCTGGGGCCTCAACAAGAATTAGCGGTGAGGTATAGTCACTTTCCGCTGGCTCTACAACCCCTAACTCCAACATGCGCTGAATTCCCGCGTCCATTATTTCTTTTTGCCGCGATGATACCCTGTAGGGTTTCGACCGTACCGGCTCATCAGAGGTGAGCTCGATTTCGTGTGTCAGGAGGTGTGTCTTTCCCGGGCGACTGCTAAATAGGTCAGCGAATTCGCTCAACAACTGCTTTAGCGTGTCGACCTGTGTCCCGCTTAGGAAATCGGCATTCACGGAGTGAGCAGAATGTTCTCCACGTTGTCACTAGCGTCCGCACCTCTCTTCCAACCCTGACTCTCGCTGTCCAGCTCTTCTGGTTCATTTAGAGTCAGATTCACGATCCCGCTGCGTTCCACGAACGGCTTCATCAGATTGCAATGATAGATTCTCACCTGCTTTCCCCTGCCTGGAATCCTTAGCGCGTAATTCGTCTCCAAAAGTTTTTGCAACACTTCAACTGGACCATCCCTGTGAACTTCCAGTTTGTTTTTTCTCCATGGCCGGAGGATCATCACGCGATCGCCCGCGGTGAAGCCTCGAAGGCGCGCGTTTTTGTCATAATAGACCTTGCCGGCCTCCTGGGCAGCTTTCATATTTCGATTTACTAATTCCCTCGTGTTGTTAAGGCGGTCCAGTAGCTGAAGCACGTACTCAACCACTGTCTGGTTCTCTCCTGTTCCTTCCCACATTTCTCTCAGCATTCGGAGGGGAGAGCGGAGGGCTCTTCCGTACACGAGTTCTGCTGGCGTAAACCCCGTAGCTTCGTGGGGGACTGTTCGTAAAGCGAAAAGTGTGGCCGGCAGACAATCCTCCCAGTCTGCTTTATGCTCATAACAAAGAGCGCGTAGCACCCGCTTCAGCACCGAATGCCATTTCTCTACACTGTTGGACTGCGGATGATACACCGAGCTGTGCAACAGTTTTATTCCGCATCTTTCTAGGAATGTGGTCGTCAAGGCGATTGTAAAGACCGTCGCCTGATCGGCTTGGATTTCGGCCGGAAATCCTATTCTCGCGAACACTGACAAAAGGGCGTCAACTATTTCTGTGGAGCTCAAGTCCTTCAACGGAATTGCTTCGGGAAATTTTGTGGCGGGACATAGCATAGTAAGCAAGTACTTATAGCTTGATTTCGTTTTAGGCAAAGGGCCTACTGTGTCTATTACAAGCCGGCGGAAGGGTTCCGAGATCAATGTAACAATTTTCAGTGGAGCCTTCCATGTCTCTCCCGTCTTGCCCACGCGCTGGCACGCATCGCATGATTTTACGTAGCGTTCTGCATCTTTGAAACAACCCGGCCAATAATATTCCATTAATAGCCGCTCCTTTGTTTTATTGATTCCCAGATGTCCTGCCCAGCCATTTCCGTGGCAGAGACTCAGAATGTCCGCTCTGTATTTTTTGTGCGCGACCAGCTGATCAAATGTTTTGCCTTTTCTGTCCTGGTAGTGCCGGTATAGTAAACCTCCCTTTTCGTGCATCGTTATGTTGCGTCTCGCGATGCCCTCTTTAGTTGTGAGGTGCAGTCTTTCCAAAGTGGGATCCTGCTTCTGTTCTTTTGTTAGGGACTCCTTGTTCACCTGCAGAAGGCGATCAAAACTACGCGGTGTTGGAGATAAAACGGATCCTTCAGCGTTTTCTGATTCCTCTACCGACTTAGTGGTTGAAGTCCCTCGTCGCTCACTTACTCGGTCAGCTGTCTGGCTTTCATTCCTCGTTAGTTCCCTTCCCTCGTCATTGGATTGCAACGATATGCTGGCTGGTGCGTCTCTAGCTACCTGACGTTCGGGAATCTGACTTAGTTGAGATGCGAGCTGACGAGTTTTCGATCTTGTCAAAGCTTGTATCACCCCGCTTCCGAGTTACTGGCCTCTCTCGCGTAGCAATTGGTCTGATCGATTCGAGAAGAGGTAAGGATATTGAAGTGGCACGGCCTTCGAAACTGCGGCCTCAGTGATTAGCTCTCCAAATGGTCCACAAAAAATCACTCTAGCTATGGGAAGGCATACACTGTGTTCTTCTACTGCCTGTTTTATCCACGAGACTTCTCCCGTAAAATCGTCCACTGACACGTAAGACGGGTGGACAACGTCCATTGTCGCGGCGCTATCACGAGGCACCCTGCACGGTTTCCCGTTAACGTGCAGCTCGTGCAGGTATGGCTCAAGGAGCTCTAGATTCTCGGCGTTATCCTCGACGCACGAGAACACCAAACGTTGCTTTGTACACTTGGCTGCAAAGTTCCCGACACCATTGCAGTTCTAGCAACGATATGGCCTACTAGAGATTCAAACTCATTTTTTCGCGGCTTTGTCTGCTCCCTGTCTCTTTGCCTGTTCTTCACGCTTTTCTGGCGCTACCTTCGTTGCCTCCGATTGCTTCGAACTTCTAGCACTTCGCGTCTTTCTGCTAGGCCCTTTATCTCGCATCGCGTTTCGAGCGTGTGACGCACCCTCTTCAGTGCTCAACCTTCTGCGCGAAACGTACTCCTCTGCTAGCTCAGCGGCCCTTTCAACTGTGTCGACTTTTTCCCTGTCTTGAGCCCACAGTTTCACCACTTGGGGAATGCTTCGGTAAAATTGCTCAAGGCAAAAACACTCAATGATTTTGTCTCGGCTTTCATAAACCTCGGCTCCTTTTAGCCACTCTAGCAGATTCGTCTTTGGCCATACGCGAAATCCGGATAGCCCTCGCTATCGTTTTTCATTGCGTTCCTGAAGCGCTGTCGGAAAGCTTCGGCTGACAGCCGGTACCTTTTTAGCAGGCTGGCTTGGACTTTTTCGTAGTCAGATGCGTCTTGTGTGCTAAGTCTCGCTATGACTTCAGCTACTTCACATGGCAAGAGTGTCAGAAGCCGTTGCGGCCATGTACTGCGAGCAAAGTTCTCCCTTTCGCAAGTTCACTCAAAGTTTCCCAGGTACAATCCTATGTCCCTTCCACTTTCATAGGGCTGCATGAATCTGTTCATTCTATTTGATTGTACATCGCTTGCTCTTTCAGGAGACCCGGCTCTCGTACTGTCGCCTTTTTGTCGATTTTCGCTTTCACGCTGCAATCGCTTTAGATTTCTTTCTTCTTTTTCAGCTTCCCATTTTTGCCGTTCTTTCTCTTTTTCCATTCCGCTTCCCTTTTTCTTTTTCTTCCTGTACCAAATTCCACGTATCTACCAGCTGATCGTCCTCTACGTGTTTTTGAATTGTCTTGCATATTTCAAGTTTTGTAATCTTGCCCTGTACTTCTACTGACAGTTCCTCGTATAACAACAGCAAGTCCGACTTTGACAATTTCATAAGGTCGATGACAACGGTTTCTCCGCTTTGGCAACGCTATCTGCAAAATGTCGTGAGATTACTCTTTCTCAATTGACATACACTTCCCAGTGATTCTAGATTATTCTCTCAAAATCTGAAGCCTGGCGAATCCTATAGCAAAATGCCGAAACGCTTACCGGTTGAGAAAGCACGATGTCGCACGGTCCATCCCAGCTGCTGCCAACTCTTTGTTGGGGATGAGGGGTCCTTGAGTGATCTGACTCTTTCAGCGCCGGAGGTCCCTTCTCCGAATGACGTTGTCGGACTTGGTTATGAAGGAAACTGTACAGGGGGTTTATTTTACATATTTTACAAGATTTTGGAGCCCATTGGAGGGTGATAAGGGAAGGTCGGAGGATCTGAGAAGATCTGAGAAGATCGGTGGATGATCGAGGATTCCTTTCTCACGGCACTCGTCGTCCGGTTTAAAAAGGGTCCGGTCCCTAGGATTCCCCAGGTTTGATTAGGTCTTCGCCAGGTTGGGTGCGGCCTAACTTGCGTTGTCGTACACACACACACACACACACACACCACTTCACATAGGGACACGCCCCCGTCACATGCCTCGCCGGAGAGAGAGGGTACCGCTGGACAATCGCCCCAACAGAGAGAGCGTTGTCTTCGCGTCCGAACGACAGTTCTCACGCTGTCAATTCGGACACGTCTACCGGGAAGTCCGAATGGGCAAGGCGCCGTCGAGCAGGCACAGTTGAAGGGGTGAGTCACCCCTGCTCGGTTCTGGCGGTCGCTAACTGCCTCCGTGCCGCACTTTCGATCTTCTGGGAACAATGTTGTTTACAAACGGCAGTGGAATCCTCCGTTTCGAATCCAATAAACCACGCGAGGACCGGCCGTGGGAACCAAGATGCCTATCGCCGTGCAGTGACCCCGGTTGCAGGTGTCCGGGCCGAATACGCAGCTGAATCAGACCACCAGCTGTCGCCAGAAACCTTACAAGGTGCCTGCTGGTGAACTTCGGCACGGCTTTAAGTGAAACACTGGCTGTCCATTTTCCAAGCTTCTCGGATCGTTTCAACGTGTATTTGACCCTCAGGTGTGATAAACCCTATGCCTACAAATGCATTTCGCACATTTGTATCTACATGGAGGACATTCCAGAGAAAGCGCAGATGGCGCGTTGAGCTGGCAGGATGCGGCGCTTGTCACGTTGTCTAAACATGACGCGATCACACATCCATAAGAACACGCTCACCAACACACACGCAAGTCAGCGTTCATGGGTTTGGCAAAAAAACACCAGTATTCTGGGCTCGCGACGAAGAAGCAGCGCGCACCACTTCCGCAGGCATGGCAGAACCGGCCCTGCAGGCCCCTCGTTCGTAATGTGTGCAGCACCCCCTGAGCATTCATCCGAAGCGCGGCCAACCGGTTCTGTAGGGAGCTCCGCGCCAACGGCAGACTAGCAAGTATTTCTAGGGACCCTAATTTTGTGGCATTCATGGTGTGCAGCCAGGTGCAGCCTGCTGCAGTCTTTGTTTTTTGAATGTTCCCCATCTAGGTTTCTTTCCTCTCTTATCTCTCTACCTTTTGGGAATCTTTTCTGGTTCCTCCGTTTTTTTTTGCCTCTATTGTTTCTACTCCAACATAACACCCCAGAGCGGGTATTGTATTGTCCCCTTCGTTCATTTTCGACCCCTGCCTTCTGTAGCCCGGCCGCTTCGCTCGTCCATCTTGGCTGCTCCCTGCTGCCCATATGAATCGTGAATCCCCGAGCAGGGGCGGACTTCGGCGTGACGGTGACGTTACTCACCTCCTAACCACACCATACGCGCAGATGCCCCCTTCTGAAAACCGCTTTACCGCCCATGGAGTGTAGAGGGTCTCGCTTTGGCCAACGTGACGTCGCCGTGCCGCGCGCGCGCTACGACGGAGTATAAACGCTCCTGAACGGAGTTCTTTGACAGGGAGGAGCCGTGGCGCTCTTAAGTTGTATCCAACTACAGCAATGGTTTGCGCGAACGAAAGTACGACGCGCATAATGTTTCGTCAAGGAAGGTAGAGAATCCTAATCTGAGCAGATATTTACAAGAAAATGCCTGACTCGTCCTCGACTCTCTTCCCATATTTTTGAACGTTCCTTGAAAAAGTGGGCTGGAGTCGACTTCGGTCGCATTCATGCAAACGATGCTAGTGACACTCTTTTCTTGGTTATTGAGGCAACGCTTACGCATTCATCTTTGAATTAATGGATTTCATGAGCTTCAATGATTTCAGTAGCACAAGACCAGCTGCGCACGTTTTTCTATTCTCATCAAGAAAACGTAGTTATTGAGGCAACGCTTACGCATTCATCTTTGAATTTATGGATTTCATGAGCTTCAATGATTTCAGTGGCACAAGACCAGCTGCGCACGTTTTTATATTCTCACCAAGGAAACGTAGTTATTGAGGCAACACTTACGCATTCATCTTCGAATTTATGGATTTCATGAGCTTCAATGATTTCAGTGGCACAAGACCAGCTGCGCACGTTTTTCTATTCTCATCAAGGAAACGTAGTTATTGAGGCAACGCTTACGCATTCATCTTTGATTTTATGGATTTCATGAGTTTCAATGATTTCAGTGGCACAAGACCAGCTGCGCACGTTTTTCTATTCTTATCAAGGAAACGTAGTTATTGAGGCAACGCTTACGCATTCATCCTTGAATTTATGCATTTCATGAGCTTCAATGATTTCAGTGGCACAAGACCAGCTGCGCACGTTTTTCTATTCTTATCAAGGAAACGTAGTTATTGAGGCAACGCTTACGCATTCATCTTTGAATTTATGGATTTCATTAGCTTCATTGATTTCAGTGGCACAAGACCAGCCGTGCTCGTTTTTTTATTCTCATCAAGGAAACATAGTTATTGAGGCAACGCTTACGCATTCATCTTCGAATTTATGGATTTCATGAGCTTCAATGATTTCAGTGGCACAAGACCAGCTGCGCACGTTTTTCTATTCTCATCAAGGAAACGTAGTTATTGAGGCAACGCTTACGCATTCATCCTTGAATTTATGCATTTCATGAGCTTCAATGATTTCAGTGGCACAAGACCAGCTGCGCACGTTTTTCTATTCTTATCAAGGAAACGTAGTTATTGAGGCAACGCTTACGCATTCATCTTTGAATTTATGGATTTCATTAGCTTCATTGATTTCAGTGGCACAAGACCAGCCGTGCTCGTTTTTTTATTCTCATCAAGGAAACATAGTTATTGAGGCAACGCTTACGCATTCATCTTTGAATTTATGGATTTCATGAGCTTCAATGATTTCAGTGGCACAAGACCAGCTGCACACGTTTTTCTATTCTCATCAAGGAAACGTAGTTATTGAGGCAACGCTTACGCATTCATCCTTGAATTTATGCATTTCATGAGCTTCATTGATTTCAGTGGCACAAGACCAGCTGCGCACGTTTTTCTATTCTTATCAAGGAAACGTAGTTATTGAGGCAACGCTTACGCATTCATCTTTGAATTTATGGATTTCATTAGCTTCATTGATTTCAGTGGCACAAGACCAGCCGTGCTCGTTTTTTTATTCTCATCAAGGAAACATAGTTATTGAGGCAACGCTTACGCATTCATCCTTGAATTTATGGATTTCATGAGCTTCAATGATTTCAGTGGCACAAGACCAGCTGCGCACGTTTTTCTATTCTCATCAAGGAAACGTAGTTATTGAGGCAACGCTTACGCATTCATCCTTGAATTTATGCATTTCATGAGCTTCAATGATTTCAGTGGCACAAGACCAGCTGCGCACGTTTTTCTATTCTTATCAAGGAAACGTAGTTATTGAGGCAACGCTTACGCATTCATCTTTGAATTTATGGATTTCATTAGCTTCATTGATTTCAGTGGCACAAGACCAGCCGTGCTCGTTTTTTTATTCTCATCAAGGAAACATAGTTATTGAGGCAACGCTTACGCATTCATCTTTGAATTTATGGATTTCATGAGCTTCAATAATTCAGTGGCACAAGACCAGCTGCGCACGTTTTTCTATTCTCATCAAGGAAACGTAGTTATTGAGGCAACGCTTACGCATTCATCTTTGAATTTATGGATTTCATTAGCTTCATTGATTTCAGTGGCACAAGACCAGCCGTGCTCGTTTTTTTATTCTCATCAAGGAAACATAGTTATTGAGGCAACGCTTACGCATTCATCTTTGAATTTATGGATTTCATGAGCTTCAATAATTCAGTGGCACAAGACCAGCTGCGCACGTTTTTCTATTCTCATCAAGGAAACGTAGTTATTGAGGCAACGCTTACGCATTCATCTTTGAATTTATGGATTTCATTAGCTTCATTGATTTCAGTGGCACAAGACCAGCCGTGCTCGTTTTTTTATTGTCATCAAGGAAACATAGTTATTGAGGCAACGCTTACGAATTCATCTTCGAATTTATGGATTTCATGAGCTTCAATGATTTCAGTGGCACAAGACCAGCTGCGCACGTTTTTCTATTCTCATCAAGGAAACGTAGTTATTGAGGCAACGCTTACGCATTCATCCTTGAATTTATGCATTTCATGAGCTTCAATGATTTCAGTGGCACAAGACCAGCTGCGCACGTTTTTCTATTCTTATCAAGGAAACGTAGTTATTGAGGCAACGCTTACGCATTCATCTTTGAATTTATGGATTTCATTAGCTTCATTGATTTCAGTGGCACAAGACCAGCCGTGCTCGTTTTTTTATTCTCATCAAGGAAACATAGTTATTGAGGCAACGCTTACGCATTCATCTTTGAATTTATGGATTTCATGAGCTTCAATGATTTTAGTGGCACAAGACCAGCTGCGCACGTTTTTCTATTCTCATCAAGGAAACGTAGTTATTGAGGCAACGCTTACGCATTCATCCTTGAATTTATGCATTTCATGAGCTTCAATGATTTCAGTGGCACAAGACCAGCTGCGCACGTTTTTCTATTCTTATCAAGGAAACGTAGTTATTGAGGCAACGCTTACGCATTCATCTTTGAATTTATGGATTTCATTAGCTTCATTGATTTCAGTGGCACAAGACCAGCCGTGCTCGTTTTTTTATTCTCATCAAGGAAACATAGTTATTGAGGCAACGCTTACGCATTCATCTTTGAATTTATGGATTTCATGAGCTTCAATAATTCAGTGGCACAAGACCAGCTGCGCACGTTTTTCTATTCTCATCAAGGAAACGTAGTTATTGAGGCAACGCTTACGCATTCATCTTTGAATTTATGGATTTTATGAGCTTCACTGATTTCAGTGGCACAAGACCAGCTGCGCACGTTTTTCTATTCTCATCAAGGAAACGTAGTTATTGAGGCAACGCTTACGCATTCATCTTTGAATTTATGGATTTCATGAGCTTCAATGATTTCAGTGGCACAAGACCAGCTGCGCTCGTTTTTCTATTCTCATCAAGGAAACGAAGTTTTTGAGGCAACACTTAGGCATTCATCATTGAATTTATGGATTTCATGAGCTTCAGTGATTTCAGTGGCACAAGACCAGCTGCGTACGTTTTTCTGTTCTCATCAAGGAAGCGTAGTTTTTGAGGCAACGCTTACGCATTCTTCTTTGAATTTATGAATTTCATGAGCTTCAATGATTTCAGTGGCACAAGACCAGCTGCGCACGTTTTTCTATTCTTATCAAGGAAACGTAGTTATTGAGGCAACGCTTACGCATTCATCTTTGAATTTATGGATTTCATGAGCATCAATTATTTCAGTGGCACAAGACCAGCTGCGCACGTTTTTCTATATTCTCATCAAGGTTTCTCCGAATGAAAGCACAATGAGCATCATCTTTCAACATTGAAGGCGGGAAAAACCTATTCTGTGCACGTATTTAGAAGAAAGGGCGTGACTCGTCCTGCGGGATGGCCATGCCTTGGTAAACCTGGAGTCTCACCCCCAGGCTGGGACTCCAGCTTTACCAAGGCATGGACGTACCGCAGTTACACTATGCTCTACCTCTCGTCGGCTCACTGTGGCCCAACACTTGGCCATCGAGCGTAAACTGCGGGCCGCCATACGACTATGCCTGGGACTCTCTCGCTCCTCTCCTGTGGCTGCCACCCTGGCAGAAGCAGGTTCATGGCCCTTGGAGCTCCTCTCCAGGTGCACCTCCCTCCGCCCCATAGAGCGCCTCCACAACGCGGCCGACGGGACCTCTTGGACCGCCTTCTCACGAGACCCAACTCCAAAATGGGTCAGGTGGCCCAGTACTTCGAAGATCTTGTTGGGGGACAGCCCGAGACCTTCCCCCTCTCTCTTCGCCCGGACCTTGGACGCCTCTACGAGGTCCACCTCTCCCTACCTGGCTCCCGGACGAGGCGGAACACTGCTACTGTGGGCCTACGTCAAGAAGTCGCTGCGGTTCTCCGGGCCGAACCCCCTGGCACTGTCCCTATTTTCACGGATGCCTCCGTCCTCCCAGGACACTGCTCATCTGCGGCTGCAGCCCACACTGCCAAATCGCTCCACTCGAGCAGACAGGCCAGGCTCCCATTTGTGGTCTCGTCCACAACCGCCGAACTGGCCGACATTCACTTGGCTGCTGACATCTTGAACGAACGCCCTGGGATCAAGGAGGCAGCCATCTATACTGACTCCAGGGCAGCCCTCCAGCTCCTCCTGAGGCTCCTCAAGGGCCCACCCATCGCCCGCAGGCTGGCTTCGCGGCTCGACGCACTGTGCAGCAGGGGAACCCGCATCCGCCTGACCTGGGTCCCGGCCCATGTCGGTGTCCTGGGCAATGAGGAAGTGGACTCCCTGGCTAAAGCGGCACACTCCCCAGGAACTCCGCTCACCAGGAACCTCTGCTCCTTGGACCTGGCAAGGAGCATAGTGGACCGCCTCCTCCTCCTCGATCACCCGGATATCTGTGTGGCTAACGGCCATCCCCCACACCCTCTTCTAAATCTTGGCCTTTACTGCAGGGAGCGCAGCCTCCTCCTGAGACTCAGGGTAGGCTGCGCCAACACCGGCTCCCACCTCTTCCGCATTGGCCTCTCCGACTCCCCTGGGTGCTCTCTCTGCAATTACCCAGAAGAGACAACCCAGCACCTCCTGTGTGGTTGCCCTGCCTTTGTGTCCCCGAGGACTGTCATGGAGGCGGGCTACCGCTCCCTGGGCCTCCCCTGCAGCTCAGAGGACCACCTTCTCTTCCCCAGGGGTCACTATCCTGCCAAGGCCTTCCGGCACCTCCTCTCCTTCCTGGAGGCCACCGGCCTCTCCGGCCGCCTATAGGCCACAGGGGACAGCACATGTCATCTGACTGATCACTGCGGCTGCGCGCCTACCCTCTCCTTTAAATCTTTTCACCCTCCCCTCCTCCTCCTATGACACGCCGGCAGTGGGCGTGGAGGCTAGCCCTCCAGTAGACAACCCCGTGTCTTCCCACTTTCATCCTTCCCTATAACCACAGAAGAAGTCCTCGACTCTCTTCCGACATTTTTGCACGTTCCCTCATAAAGGAAGCTGGAGTCGGCTTCGGTCGCATTCATATAAACGAGGCTTGTCACAATGATTTCCTTTTGCTGCGGCCTGCATATTTCACCCATATAGCGCAGTGGAATAAAAGAAACCGGCTTGGAAGACAAAAAAGCATGCGCATATGGTCAGAGAACGGAGCGACAAATGCCCCTCCAAGGAGTCATTACGTGCGGACTATTGCCTTGGACCTGCAAGGGTGAAATCCAGCAGACGGCATTTCCCCCAACCACGCCGTGAAGAAAGGGAAGAGAAAATACAAGAAGGAAGGGCTTCACTGCCGCACATGCGAGAGAGAAATACTCTCCCAGGTTCAGACCCTTCCCCGTAAAAAAAATAAGTTGTAGCTAAAGTCATCTCCCGTGAAAGTACGCGCCCATGATTTCGACACATGGCAGCTTACGCATTATGTGTGAATGCACCCTTCTCCAGGGCAGAAAAGAGGGTCCACCACTGCGGGAGAAATTGTCCCGTGGAAGGTGGCACATTCGCCAAAATTTGTCTCCGGGTCACTTGTCACAGTGTCATGAGTTTACTTGTCGACAAGAGGCAAGAGCCTCCTGGCGTAAATGACGCTAGAAGGACCTGAAGATTGTTACGATATTTTGCAGCACCAATCCGTTCGAAAATGCAGTTTCCAAGGCTGCAAATGATGTAAATAACCTCATGCGGTGCATCGGGTATGTTGGCAATTTGAGCAGAAATATAAAGTAACTAAAATGAAATCTTGCGACGTGTTTATACAACAGATTTTCAAAATTCAGACTCTATGAGCACGCACTGGTTCTGCCGATAGTATTCAAAAGGTAAAAAATTCAGTCAAGGAGGTGTGCTTTTGATAGTTTTGTGTATGAATTTACTCGAGATGCATTTGTTGGCAGCAAGTGGAAGCTGACTGACAAGTACGTCGCTGTGCAGACTAGCAGCGGCTAGCTTACGCGCTCAAGCATAGGCTCAGCGTACGAGTGCGAACAGTCATGTAGCCTTACAGATACATGCTGAAATCTTGTTAATTATGCTTTTACAGACCCAGATAGCTTATTCGGAGACATTCCTGCCGGAGACAACAGCGGACCGGCGGCAATGCCCGCTCCACCCGGAGCGCTGCTGAACAAAGGCCGGCCAAGTCACGTGAACCTCGGGACTGCGCCGTTCTAGGCCCAGGGTGCAACCGGCGCAGCTGTTTTTGAAGGCAGACCCCATACATCCCGTGACTTGTGGAACCAAGCGTCAAAGAATGCAGGTAAGGTTCTTGATTATTTTGCGTTCGGCACAATTTATTTTAGTTTGTTTTTGCGTGCATCTGCCAGGTGCATGCATGCACGCACGCTGTACGTCGCATATGTAATGAGAGCTCACTCGCATCTTTGGGAACTCACTGGGGTTGAATGCGCACTAGTAAACTGTTTCTTACTGGTGTCGCGATGGGGGCTTTCGATTAGGATTGAACTCGCCGAAGATTTGGCGTTACGACACGCCCAATTTCAATCGCGATAGATCCTGCTTGCCGTCAAGCTGCGGTTGAGTAGTAATTTTTTATTCGAATCAAGGATACGCCTCTGTTGCCCTAGTGTTCGGAACACACTAAGAAGCATTACAAATTACGAGGTGAATCCGCCAAGACCTCCCGTCCGCAATTTTTGCCGGCTATGCCAGGCAGAAAATAGATGGGTTCACTGCGCGTGTTCTTCCACGATCGGCGTCTCCTAAATGCACGGGTGGTCCTCACATGCCCCGACATCAATCATAAAGACAGGGCAGGTTCCCCGTGCTCCTCCACAACTCAGCTTCTTCTTTTCTCTCGGCTGTTAATGCATGCGGATGCAACGATGTGGTGTAATTCTAGAAGGATGGCATGGACGTGCTTGAGCACTGTGACAGATTGCAAAGCTCTCTTGTTGTGCATGGCTGAAAGGCACTTCATAGCGTTTTGGCAACTCGGCGGAAAGTGGGGCCTCATATCTGGGTGTGAGAGGGCCGTATTCTGGTCAATAAATCCGCCATTCTCTATGGCGCCATCCGGGGAGAGGGTGAAAGCTTGTAGAAAACCATCCACGTGGCACGTACTCAGTGCGCAACCATCATCATTATCGGCCTGACTAGGCCCACTGCAGGAGAAAGGCCTCTGCCGTATCTCTGTGGAGCATAAAGGCTGGGACGCCTAGAGCAACATCTAATCTGTAGAAGAAAGGCTACGGGGCAGCGCTTGGAGTGAGCAAAACCGGTTCGAATGCGGGCGCTTTTTCCTTCGCATGCGCAGGAGGAGGTCGCAGTTTTCAACCAGTGGAGCCGGAGGAAGAAACTCGAGCATGCGCAGAACGGCCTTGCGAAGAAGGCCGATTAAATTCGCAGCGTCGGTGTTCTCGGTCTGACCACTGAGAGCGCCGATACGGTGGGCGACGTGCGGTCACGTGAGAGGACATGCCGCGGCGGAAGCAAAACTGTTTATTCTATAAGTGCTCTGATTATAACATAAACACATTCTGTGCTGCCCTACTGTCGCGCATGTTCATGAGTTGCCTATGCAAACAGCAAGCAACCGTGCGTGTCGCTCCGACCGGATTCGCTGGTTATGAGCAGCATGTGAAAGTGCTGGCCGGAAATTACACTTCGACATTACCGACCGCGTCGAATGTTTTCATCAATGCCACTTGATGGAAGGCCTCCTTTCAGGGGCGCGTCGCATCCCACGGATTCTGCGAAAAGCTATCGCATCGCAACACATCGGTTAGCAAGCGGCTGCCTTGTGTGGACAAGTGATCCAGCAGGGCCAGTCGGCTTCAGCCCTGACTGGAAACAAGTTTGGGGGCCCCCCCTACTCCCCCTGGGGTGGCGACACAATAGACAATTTCAGCTGTGCATACGCAAGTGCCTCGGTACGCAAAGCACTACAGCCCTGTGGTCGTGGCGCTGTCCGCACCGAAGTATACATTTAGTTGCCGTGCCGTACCGTCTCTCAGACGCACGCGTAAACAGTAGCGCCATCTAGTGACAAGACGTCAAAGCACACCAACGCTCGGTTGAAGAAAATTTTATCCGTGATTACTAGAGGGAGTGCATTGCGAGCCTTTGTTGTTTGTTCCAAGAATAAAAACTATGCAAACCGAAGAAAATGCAAAAACTGACTAAAAGCTAGAAAACTGCTTCGCCAGGTGTCCTTGCTACGAGGAAAACACACTGTATTTAGTAAGGCCTAGGAGCTTGAAAATCGCTTAAATATCTGTAAAACAGGGGCTAGTTATCCCTTATACCGCTATGTGTGGGCAAGCAGTGGCAGCGCATCGGACTGCACGCTCTGAGCCTTCATTCCGTCTGTTTTGCAGTTATCAGAAGCAAGGAAGAAAGCCGTCATCTGGATCGTCGTCTCTACCGGCAGGTGGTGCGAAAAACGACCGAAGCTTCTGCGCAGTTGGGACTTTGACGCCACCAGGATCATCCGAGCGCATAAAAGGAACCGCCCGGCATAGCCACTCCTCATTTGGCAGCAGTGGCAGCGCATCGGACTGCACGCTCTGAGCCTTCATTCCGTCTGTTTTGCAGTTATCAGAAGCAAGGAAGAAAGCCGTCATCTGGATCGTCGTCTCTACCGGCAGGTGGTGCGAAAAACGACCGAAGCTTCTGCGCAGTTGGGACTTTGACGCCACCAGGATCATCCGAGCGCATAAAAGGAACCGCCCGGCATAGCCACTCCTCATTTGGCAGCAGTGGCAGCGCATCGGACTGCACGCTCTGAGCCTTCATTCCGTCTGTTTTGCAGGTTGGTTTGTCAGCCCTCTTTATTTTAGCACGCTGCACGTGCGTTTCGCTGTCACTGCTGCCCTTGAGTGTTTCAATATACATTGTGCGAAGTTACTTTGCTGTGCATTTCGTTCAAAATGAGCAAACAAATCAACGATCTGAGGGAAGAACTGCGGCAGGAGATAAAGGCAGCCCGTGAAACAGTTGAACGGGATTTACGTGCCGATATGAGGGAACTGCGTGCGGAAGCGCGTGAAAATGAAAAAAGTATGACTCACATGAATGAAGTTTTTGAAGAGCTTAAGAAAGATTGCAGTGACGTCAAGGCAGAGAATGCTGCACTAAGAGAAGAAAACAATGCACTGCGTGCTGAGCTTGATGCCCTTAAGAAACGCCTAGCTGGCACGGAATTCCGTCTGACACAGACAGAGCAATACTCGAGAAACAAAAACGTTGAAATTAAAGGCTTAGATGAAAAACCCGACGAGGACGTCACCCGCATTGTTTGTGATATTGGTGCGCTCGCTGGTGTGGCCATTGCCCCTGAGGACATTGAGGCTTGTCATCGCGTCCCGTCCAAGAATAAGCCCAGCTGCATTGTCGTTCAGTTCAGTCAGCGCCAAAAGAGGGATTCCTTACTCGAAAAAGCTAGAAAGCTGCGCCTTAAGAATTCCGACCTTGGCAACACTTCAGAATCCCCTGTGTTTGTTAATGAACACCTGTGCCCTGCTCTGAAGCTTCTTTTGGGAATGGCTGCTGCCAAAAAGCGTTCTTCTGACTGGAAGTATGTCTGGTGCCGCAACGGAAAAATTTTCGCTAGAAAGTCAGATGGCTCTGACGCATTGGTCATCAAGCAGGAAAGCGATCTTGAAAAGATGCAGTGAAAGTGTCCCTGTATCAGCTAGGACTTGCAAAAAGGGGGAAAAAAGCAAACAAACAATGGAGCAGAACATGGAAACTAACGTTCGTTGGAGCGGCGCTGTTAGGTCTAAAAACGTTTCCTGTCAGGACGTTGAACGCGTGATGGTACCACTAATTCACAAAAAATGGAACGGTATACGGTGGAAGTTTTCAGACTTCCACACAACAGATTGCAACGAAGCTAACGTAGCACCAACGATTACGCTTCGAGCGGAAACCAGAAACCCGCCTTCATCGCCCTTTTGTAACATGTACACTAGGTTTGCAGTTGATTACTACAGTGCACGTCTCTTTCTTTTGTGCCCGTGGGCGCTTGAAGTCCCCTTTTTTATTTTACGCAGACCTTTAAAAGTTAAACCACTGCCGATATTGCTTGCACAAAGCATTCTCAATGAGTCGTCATATGTTGGCGCAGGTTTCTGCGTACATTTGATATCGAACAATCTGAATGCCAGCCTAATACACCGCCTCCAGTATGAATGGTGCGCAACAGCGCGAAGTTGTCTTTCCGCATATTTCAAGCGCTGGTCGATTGATAGCGTGTTGCCGAGATATAAATCTGTCCTAATTCTTTCACGATGGCTTCGTGTATGAGCGGCTTAGTTGACGCGACGGAGCTGGACGGCTGTGCATTGGGTGATTCTCGACAGTGTTTGAACTGCATTCATTTTAATCTGCGATCTGGCAGGAATAAGGATGGCGCTCTTGAGGTTTTCTTTAGCCAAGCCAATATTATATTTAATGTAGTGATGTTTTCAGAAACCTGGTTTGACTGTGAAGAGGACGTGATTAAGCTATCTGGCTACAAATCTTACTTTGTTAATCGTGTAGGTAAACGTGGTGGCGGTGTATCGATGCTCATTTCTAACGAAATTGAGTGCGAAGTTCTTGATGAGTTCTGTTGTGCTTCTACTGACTTCGAAGTGCTTGTGCTAAAATCGCGCAAATACTTATTGTGTAGTTGTTATCGTCCACCATGCGGTGACGTCTCTTCATTTTTCACTTTCATGGATTCTTTGCTACAGTTTGTCAATGCTCAAAACCTCTACATTATATTGGGTGGAGACTTCAATATTAATTTTCTGGCTGAGAATAGCCCAAAGATGAAATTTGAATCCCTTTTGAGTGTTCACTCATGCCAAAATGTGATAACGTCACCTACACGGCTAGCAGCTGGCTCCCAAACACTTCTTGATCTTTTTATAGTTAACTTCGAAACTTGTCGTATTAAATCTGGTATCATTAATTACTCTTTGAGTGATCACCTTCCGATATTTCTCTCAGTGTATCACGGTTTTAAAATCAATGCGAAATCTGAGCTGCCTTTGCTCCGCTGGCAAATCAATCCGCGCACGTTATCTAGCTTTCGTGAATGCATTGCAGAAGTAAACTGGAATGACGTCCTCTCTGAATATAATCCTGACGTAGCTTATGACAAGTTCTTAAAAAAGTTTTTGTCTTTGTATAATTCCTGCTTTCCGAAAAAAAGTTTTCATAGGTCAAAGAAAATCCGGAAACCGTGGGTAACGTCTGAACTGCTAAACCGCATTAAAAAGCGTGACCGGCTTTTCCGGAAATTTATCAAAAGCAAGCGCCCGGACGCGCTCGAAGCCTTTAAGAGGTATAGAAATCAAGTCACCAAAGAACTTCGTACTGCTAGGAATCGTTACCACTATAATATTTTAAATTCCTCGAATCAGCAATCAGGTCAGGTTTGGCGTGGATTGCACCAAATTTTCGGCAAATCTCCGGAGACGATCACAAAGCTAGATATTAATGGCGTAGAAATATCAGGGGAGAGATTAGCAAATACTTTCAATGACCACTTCCTTTCTCTGGCCTCAGTGTCGTCCGGCGGAGACTACTCAACTTTCATGAAACCTTCTTGCCCACAAGCTGTGTTTTTGGAGCCGGTCTCGGAAACTGAAATAATAACTACGTTTGCGAGCCTAAAAAACAGCACCTCCACTGACATAATGGGCCTTCAAGTGAAGCCTGTAAAACATGTAATAGACTTAATTGCCCCTATATTGGTGCATATATTCAACATCTGCCTTTCATCAGGGGTGTTCCCCCGGAGTATGCAGTGTGCCAAGGTAACCGTAATATATAAAAAGGGCGACCGAAACAACCTTTCTAATTACCGTCCGATTTCAATACTTCCAGTTTTTTCGAAAGGACTTGAGAAAGTTATTCTCAAACGACTAACTTCTTTCACCGATCACTGTAACATCTTAGCTCCCGCGCAATATGGCTTCAGAAAAAATAGGTCCACTGAATTAGCGCTACTTACGCAAAAAGAAATTATCCTGGAAAGTTTTGAAAACAAAAACATGGTCCTTGGTGTCTTCCTTGACTTTACAAAAGCCTTTGACTATATTAGTCACCGTATACTGATTGAAAAGTTGGAGTGTTATGGTATTCGCGGTGTAGCCCTTCAGTTAATTTTATCCTACCTTGAACACCGATCACAGTGTGTTGTGATAACAGGGCACTCTTCCACCGTAAAACCGGTTAAACTAGGCGTTCCGCAAGGAAGCATTCTAGGTCCTTTTCTATTTGTTTTATATATAAATGACATAGTAAACACTGACCCAACGGCCAAGTACATAATTTATGCAGACGATACAAGTTTATTCTTTTCCGGCTCTTCCGGTGCAGATTTGTCCCGTCGTGCCAATCGTGCACTTCGTATAGTTAGCACCTGGGCAGCAAAAAATGGGTTGAAGTTAAATATTGGAAAAACCAAGGCTGTTATGTTTCATCCAAAAAATAAACTTTATGTACTACCACCAATTCTAATTGAGGGTATAGAGATAGAGGTTGTACAGAGTTTCAAGTCGCTCGGTGTTATTTTTTCTGCAAATTTGTCCTGGGATCAGCACATAAATGACCTCATCAAAAAACTTTCGAAAACTGTTGGTCTCATGCGGCGTCATTGTTTTACTTTTCCAAGAGCAGTTAATATTCTGCTTTACAACTCTTTATTCTCATCCACGCTCAACTACGGCGCACTTGTATGGGGAACCACAAGCAAAAATAATATTAATGATCTTCACTTGCTACAGAAACGTGCCATCCGCATAATTTGTAAAGCACCCTATTTAAGCCATACGAAGGACATGTACAGGCAGCTGAACATTGTTAGTGTAAAATCTATGTACACCTATAGACTGTCTAAACAATATAAATTAGAAGAATCTAAAAATATAAATGCATTAAAATTGCTGGCCGGACTGGAAAAGCACACTCCTACCTACCCAACGCGCAAGCCCGAACAATGGAATGTGAGTAAATGCCGTACGGGTTATGGAAATCAAATGTTGAAATTCCAACTGCCGACAATGCTAAATGATTTCTTGAAGGACAAGAACACAGATATACAATCTGTTTCATTGAAAAACCTAAGAAAGAAATTTGTATGGAATTAGAATGTGAACATGTTTTTCTTATTCTTTGGAACCATTTGTTTTTTTTTTGCATTTACTTCTGTATCTCTACTTTTTACCAGATATATTTCAACTATCTTATACGGGAGTCTAGGTTTGTGCACGCTTCTATATGTTATGTAATAATTTCATTACCTGTATGTCTTATTGATGTATGCACAACTTGGACTGGCGTATGTTTCACTGTCACTTATTAGTCTGCTTTATGCACTTATATATATATTTTTTTATTACTGCAGCAGTAGCTGCAGATTGCGTTCCCAAAATCCAAATGCTGTGTTTTCTTTTCTCTTTTTTTTTTTCCTCTTTATATTTTTACCATGCGCTGCCTCTGTTTGCCATGTATTGGGGTGCGGGCCTAGTCAAGCCTATGTCAGGCTTTTTGTCTGTACTCCAAACATCTTTGAGATGTTGAATAAAGATTGTATTGTAATAAAAGCGAACCGCTACCATTTGAGCGAGCTATTGCGTCGGAGTATCCAACGGCGACATGTATTTATTGCGAAGCGGGCGAGCAGGGCGCCGCCATCTTGTCAACGTTAACCACACAAGCCATGCAAGTGCCGCAACGCAAAGTCCGCTGGGTAGCGTACGTACGCAACACGTCAGGCTTGCGCTAGCGTTCAGCGCATGCGCACAACCGTCCCCGCAAACTCCTTGCGTACGCTAAGCCGTTGCGTACGCACAGCTAAAACTGTGTAATACCCCCTCAGACAGAATACAAAGCAGGCCACACTCAAGACAAAACGTATGGTGGAGCTGCCATAAAAAACGTAAACCAATAAGCCCCTGCCTGTGCTACTAATACCCCTGTCACACGGGACGTTGAATGTCATTCGCAGCGAATGAAATTACGTTTGAATGGCGTTTTTTCCGCTGCTACACGGGCACAGTCAATGACATTCACAGCTAACGACATTCGCCCATTGAATGAGTTTCCCGAACTCATGCACGCGCGACCTGTGTAATCTCGACGACAGCGGCTTGGCGAAAAATTACAAAACTGGTTAGTGATAACAAAACGTATTCAAAGAAAACTTTATTTTAATTGCTGCAATGAACTTTTGAATCATTTTTTTGATGTAAAATAAGGTATTTGAAGCGATTTGCGCAACTACACTCTTGTTCCCAGTCGCCGCCAGTTACTGTAGAGACGGCCGCGCTTGTTTACAAACCGTCCTCCATCTTGCCTGAGTAGCGTGGTCATCACTCCATTTGCCTTCAGTGCTCGCAACGGAAAACAACTCTGCAGCTTCGCCAGCCCAGCAGAAGGCGTGTTGGACTGACGACGAAACGCGGGCACTAATTAAAGTGTGGCAAGACCACCTGAGCGATTTGCGCCGCGCGAAACGCAACATGCTCGTATATATTTCCATTGCGGAGTGCCTGTGTGCGCAGGGTATTCAAAAGACTGTGAAAGAGATAAAATCCAAGATTGAAAACCTTGGAAACAGGTACCGGTAAGTGGCACCCTTCATTTTCTTTTGCCTTACAGTGCGCTGCTCATTCACCGCAGGAGTGCTGTTATTAGATGCGAGGCTGCACACCTGCATCGTCGATCGATTTTTTACGCGTGCCGAACCTCTGAGGGTATTGAGGAGCTTGTGCTAGAGCGCCACGTTTTAAAACAGTACGAAAAACAGTCGTGCTATTGTGTTTCGCCGTTCACTCGGCGCTAATTAAAAGTAATGTGTCACCATTCTATATTCATGCCTTTAGTCGTGACTGAACATACGCCGCTACGATGTAGTGATATCTGCGTTTCCTGAAGGCAGGTTTGCAAATGCTTAATGCATTTGTGCGTAATATTTATCGCACAACTTCCGTCTAATTTTTTAGTTCTTTTTGCAAGGCATCTTGACTTTTCCCTTGAATCTCGGATGCCAAACCTTTTCTAAACCATTCCCCGTGGCTACTGCCTGGTGCATAAAAGATGGGCACATAAATTCATTTTGCGCAGAAGCATTGAGCTGCCGAAATATTTACTTCGGCACTGGTCCTAGTGGAAGCAGTAGTAATAGTGTAAGCATTGAAAGTAACATACATGTAACACATTGCTCGGCA
This sequence comes from Amblyomma americanum, assembly GCF_052857255.1. Lineage (NCBI taxonomy): Eukaryota > Metazoa > Arthropoda > Arachnida > Ixodida > Ixodidae > Amblyomma > Amblyomma americanum. Next base: position 27,611,725 of record NC_135501.1, on the reverse strand, counting down.
GATCAACAGTGACTGCATGTTGAGAAGAGGTGATTGTTTTCCTAGCAGCAGTCATGTAGAGTCCTCTGCAGCTTACAAACACCATTGCAACAAAGTCATACGTTTCTTGCAGGTTGCTGAGCCGAAAAACAACGGGACAAGGTGCCATCACGTGGCGCTTCTACAAAGATATTTCCAAATTTCTTGGCTGCTTGCCTGTCAACGACAGCAGCCTAGTAGACGAGACAATTGGTGGCGATGGTGCCACTGTTCAGATGGTAAGTGCGCTTCTGTAGCTCAATGCAGGGCTCCTAGCTGTGAACCCAGCGTGAGGAAGACCTCTTCTGTTTTCTGTAACTTATCAGGAAGCAGACGCATTGATCCTCAATGGCATGACACATGGAAACTTGGCATATTTATTCATTACTCACAGCGCCGCTTGCGAATGAGTAAAGATGTACACATGAATGAAAATTTCACATGAGAAATGTCACACTCACCACAAAATGCTAAAGTAGCGTAGAATATTCAATATAGGAATTGGTTTAATACGCCTGTTCAGATTGTGAAGGCTGCATGCAACAGGTAATTATTTCTCAGGTACTTAGAAAAATTAAGTGTTTGCTTGAGCTGCGTACGTATCGTTGGAAGCACAAATATGTTTATATGCAGTATATTTTTCGCTTTTTCAGATAATTGATAGCATGCAAAATGGCACCACAGCACTATCAGGTGACGAAGAATTTGAAACAGATGCCACTGCTGGTCGGACACCTCCGGCACCAGCACACGACGTGCTGTTCGAGTCTGCTGCACTGCCCTCGTCCTCTTCATCACAAACAGCAGACACAGAGGAGAGCAGCAGGGCCCAACTAGTGGCAGCAAGTCGCCGAGCCGCAAAACCAAGCCGGCATGCCACCCAAAAGAGTCTGCTGGCGGAGCTGGTAAACACGAACCGGCAGTTGTGCTCCGACATCAATGAAAGCCGGAAAGAAGAAATGGAGCTACGCAGAATGGAGCTGGATATTCTCCGTGAATCAGCCGCCACAGAAAAACGCTTGACTGAAGCGCTTCTTAAATACTTAGAAAAATAAAAGTGTTTTCTTGAGCTGCATGTGTATCAGTGGGATTATTGGGCCAGTTTCCAGAAGTATTCGGCAAGTGCGGCCCTTACATCTTGGCCTTCAGCTGTGCAAGCATCAGTGTTGTGCGAGGGCTGCTCGTACAATGCATTATAGTTGTGCACGTCCTGCACCCACTGCTCCTCCACATTATCTCGAAAGGCTTCGCAGATGTTGTGCAGCGTGCAGGACGCCCTAATGGCCTGTTTTGCATTCAGCAGTTTACATTCCATTCTCTTCATGATAAACCTGAAGCGGGCCTTCACACGACCAAACGCATTCTCCACAATTCGCCTTGACCTTGACAGGTCATAGTTAAAACTTGCCTGCTTGGAACCGTTTGGGGCATTAGCATATGGCTTGAGTAAATGCGGCGTCAGTGGAAATGCCTGGTCACAGAGTATGACCTGTGCTACTGGAGTTCCTTCAATCACTGACACAGGCGACTTGAAACGGTCACTCTCCACACGTTTCTTCAACCGTGACCGGCCGTAGACATGGGCGTCATGGCACCTGCCCGGGCTCCCCACGTTCAGGTACAGGAAACGGTAGTGGTGGTCAACGACTGCCAGCAGTATGATGCTGAAGCTGCATGCAAAAAAAGGTTACCAGCACGGTGCAGAAACTGTCTGAAGTGAATTGCAAAATATAAGCATCCTGTCAACATGAGCTTAAAAATACCAATGAATTATACATAGAAAAATTTCCATTTATACAGCTTTCATAGGTCATTTTGCTGTCGAAAAAAAACACTGGTTAAAGATGCTTTTCAAGTTGACTTTTTTGTGAGCATAATTTTCAACTGCCAGCTGACAGTTAAAATTGGGCACACAAGAATTCTTGAAAATACCTGCTGCACTAGTGTGAAGGAAGAAATATCTGGCACAGATGCTAGATCTTGCATGCTATTCATTGTGCAAGAAAACAAAAACGAAGATTCTCGTGTGCCACTTGACACGTACAGAGAAAACGAAATGCCCGATAAAACACCGTGCATTTTAATAGACAAGCTGTATATACCACAATATCAGCATTTCTTAAAAATAAAGCTTAATTCTATGGCAGCTGCTTTCATTAAGTTCTACTTGATGATTTGTGCAATAAAGAAGAGCGCTGTTTTCGGCCATCTGCTCTTTTGTCTTTGCCCTGAACTGCTATTCAAAATTTAAGAGCAACATAAAAAATACCTACCATCCCTTGTAGTTATAGTAATCAGCTGCGTCTTTCTTGGGCGGTGAGATGGCGAAGTGGCAGCCGTCTAGTGCGCCGATGGCCTGCGGGAAACCAGTGACGGCGTAACACTCGCGCATGTGCTCGGCCACCTCCGCCTCCCTCGGCATGTGCACCCAGGCGCCTTCGAGAACGTCAACGACTGCTCGGCAGAATTCCCTGTACACAATGTTCACAGTAGAGCGGCCGACGCCAAACAGGTGTGCTACTGTCCGGTCCTCGGCGCTGGAACACAGGCGGTACAAGCCAACGGCTACGCGTTTCTCCAAGGAAATTGGTTTCCGCATGTTCGTCGCTTCCCGCTGCAAAACGCACTGAAGCGATTCCACCAGATACCTGAATGTGACTCACGTGGAACGCTTGCTTGAAATGACATTCACCCAGGTTAGGTAGTGTGTCTTCAAACCAGTTTTCGTTTCTTGGGAAGGCCCATCGCTCACGGATAATGCCTGATGAGGTGGAAGCCCAAACAGCGGCCGACGTGAACGTATTGGCCAGCAGACGCAGCTCCAAATCTCTCGTCCTCTTGGCGCGTTCTTGAATCGCAAGCTTCAGCCGCTGCAACCGGTTTCGGCGCTTCATTCGTAACAGCTCTAGGACAAGCAATGTTCGCTTGCACTGTTGCTCATCAGCGACTGTCAAGAATTCGGCACCAATTTCGCAGCCCTCCATAGTGCCGGCAGCGCGAGGAAGTGCGGGCGGCATGTACGGGAGGGATCGTGAGCGGCTTTGAGCCTGTCTTGCTTTGGATTTTTCAGTGGATTGCTTGTTGACTATTGCTGCCGCAAGGCGTTGCGAAAAATTTTTAAAGAGTATATTAATGTGTAACAGTGTGATACTAGCAATAAACATAAAATATGTGTATGAAAAGCATGATTTGTAACGTTCTGCTGTCATAGCAGTTAGCCGATGGACATCGCCATCATTTGCAAATGCCATTTTGTGTACCCGTGTAGATCGGGAACGCCAGCAGGCAATGACATTCGTTGTGGATGTCATTCGTTGCGAATGACATTCAACGTCCCGTGTGACAGGGGTATAAGACAGACAGACAGACAGACAGACAGACAGACAGACAGACAGACAGACAGACAGACAGACAGACAGACAGACAGACAGACAGACAGACAGACAGACAGACAGACAGACAGACAGACAGACAGACAGACAGACAGACAGACAGACAGACAGACAGACAGACAGACAGACAGACAGACAGACAGACAGACAGACAGACAGACAGACAGACAGACAGACAGACAGACAGACAGACAGACAGACAGACAGACAGACAGACAGACAGACAGACAGACAGACAGACAGACAGACAGACAGACAGACAGACAGACAGACAGACAGACAGACAGACAGACAGACAGACAGACAGACAGACAGACAGACAGAAAAACGTTATTGAGCAAGTGAGATTTAGACCCAGCTGGGTCCCTGGGCCACTGCGCGGTCCCGCACTGCATAAATTAGGTCATGCCGGGACATGACGCCGGCAGCCCGAGTCACCGCAGCAAGCTGCGATATCGGGTCTGCAGACATAAGCAGGACCACCCAGAACTCCTAGCTCGAGATGGCGTGCTGTCCCGGCGGGGGAGGGTCAGCAGGGCAGCCGAAAAGGATATTGTAGAGTGTGGCGTGGGTCACCGCATAGGGAGCATGCAGGGGATGTGCCGCAATAGTAGGATAAAAGCAGATGGGATGACAGAGAGCGGGTCTGGAGGCGTCTGAAGAGCATCTGTTGGGAGTGCGTAAGAGAGGGGTGGGGAGGAGGGTAAGTCCGACGGTCCAAACGGGGTTTTTGCGTGAGCTCCGCAAAGGTGTGCGCCCGCTCCCTCGAGAATCCTGAATCGAGACTGTCCTGAGCCCGGCAAATCAAACCTCGGGCCAATTTATTGGCAGCTTTGTTTCCAGGTTTCCCAGAGTGAGCCGGCGCCCACTGAAGCTCTACCCTGCGCGGTAAATTTTGAGTAGGGGTGTTCAACAACTGCCAGGCAGGGGCGTGAATCCTGGCCCTGGCAAAGTTGGACAGAGCCGTTTTGGAATCGCTGAAGATGTATTGGGCGCCCGAATGTGCAAGGGCTACGGTGATGGAGGTCTCCTCTGCCTCCTCAGGCGTAGAGCCCGAGGCAAGACAGTGAGTTAGAGGGTGAGGAAGGGTTGCATTGTAGGCAACTGCTACCGCTTCATGCGCTGTACATGCGGCGTCTACCCAAACGGCATCGTGGGCTTGCCCATTGGAGTGGACACGGCGACAGTGCTTGCATTCTGGCTCTGAACCGCTTCCCTTTTGCTATGCAGGCCCTGCTTGCAGTCTTTCTGCCGTGGCTATCGGCAACTTCGTGCGGCCTGATATGGCATCCTTCGACACCACCGACAGTGGATTTCCACTGCGCCTGCGCGTCTGACGATGTGCTTTTGTCGCATCTTGCTTTCACGCCCTTTCTGGACGCACCCGGCCCGGTACAACTCGCCCGCAAACCACCTTTCTGATCGACACCAACAACATCCTCTTCCAAGTATATAAGAAGCCAGCCCGGAAACTTCCGCTTCAGTCGACACGGCGACAGTGCTTGCATTCTGGCTCTGAACCGCTTCCCTTTTGCTATGCAGGCCCTGCTTGCAGTCTTTCTGCCCTGGTGTGACGTTCCTTGTGTGTGCTACGAGGGTCCGCGTTCGACGGCGCGGCGTAGACGGAGCACCCAGTGGCGGTGAAAGCACTCAAAGGAAAACAATTCAGCTGGAAGAGAGGAGAACGGCGACAACCGGACCCCCTTACATGTTTCTACTGTATATGGCTGCAAGCAACTTGAGTGGGATTGCTTTCGGGCCTGCCGCCGTGGACCGCATGGAGACGACCAGAACGAAGGGCACGAGACGAAAGCCGCCGCCGCCGCCGCCGCCGCGGGGAGACGGGCGTTATCTTCCCCAATTGCCGTGGCCGTTCCAGGGGGGCCTCGTTTCGGCGGGCCTGGCCCCGTGACAAGACGGCGGGCGTCATCAATCAACCCTCCCGAGCACATCCCAGGACAAGGGACCACTTTCCCGGCCTTTTAGTGACCTCGCGTTCCGGCCTTGAGGGGCGAGTGTCATTTGATGGAGAACGGAGGCCGGTGACCCGCGGGAACCGTCAGCGGGCAAGAGCGCGCCTTACCACAGCCGACGCTATGCGCTACCTCGACGACAACCTCCTTCTTTCCCTCGGGCTCAACACGTGGGGGGGGGGCGAGACCATAAGTGCGGTGGTGTGTTTGTGCGCCCAAGTGAAAGCCCTTGGCCCCCCCCCCCCTCCGGCGTGGGCGTCCTCACCCTAGGGAGTGTGGGGATAAGAGGATATAAAAATCGACAAGGAGTACCGAAGAAGGACGCTCAGGACGACATCGTTCGACAAGGGGGCCTTCAGCGCCGAAGCCCGACGGCGTGCAGCTTCTGCCAGCAACCGTTCGAGCTCAACTCCGGAGCCCCTCCATCGTCCCCATGAAGTCGTCGGCACGTAAGCGCGGACGCCCCAGCCTCTGATGTATAATCATAATCATGTGTAATTATTGAATATATCTGTTTGTTTAAACTGAGCCATACGGTGTCTCTTTGCCTCTCCGTCCCGTGTGGACCTGCGCATTATGGGGGGTCATCACACTGGCAATCGGCGACTTCGTGCGGCCTGATATGGCATCCTTCGACACCACCGACCGTGGATTTCCACCGCGCCTGCGCGTCTGACTGTTCTTTCGTCGCATCTTGCTTTCACACCCTTTCTGGACGCACCCGGCCCGGTACAACTCGCCTGCAAACCACCTTTCGGATCGACAGCAACATCATCCTCTTCCAACTATATAAGAAGCCAGCCCGGAAACATCCGCTTCAGTGGACACGGCGACAGTGCTTGCATTCTGGCTCTGAACCGCTTCCCTTTTGCTATGCAGGTGTGTACTGCCCTTCCTTTATATGCTAAGAAAAGTAATAACGTCTGCTTAGTACTGTTGCCATGTCCACAAGTGTTGTGCGAGGTTTTCTGTGAATGTTTTTCTATGACCCTTTTGCTGTTGCGTGCGGGTGATGTGGAGAGCAACCCTGGGCCCCCTACCAAACGCTCGGATTCGCTCCAAGTCCTTGAATCTCTACCCTCTGATCCCGCGGAACAGATGAAAATTATATTTCAGTTGCTAAGGGACGTTCACACTCGCTCCCTGCAAAGCTCTATATACCAGACGGAATTAGCAGCTGACGTTAAAGATATTAAAAACGGACAGAAAGCCATTGAAAAAAAATCAATGATATTCAGAACCGTTCAGAACTCTTGGAGGAAAACCGTAAAAAAATTGAAGAGCTCACCGACGAAATTTCAACCATTCGAACTCAAACAGATGAACTTTCCACCCAGGTCAGGTCATTACAATCACGACAGGATGAGCTGGATGACAGATCGCGGCGTAATAACTTAATTTTCTACGGCATTCCAGACGCCGACGAAAACTGGCAGGATACTGAAGAAAAACTAACTTCTATACTTCTATTCTTACCGAGTGCCTTTCTGACTCCATTTCCTCCCATGCTATTGAACTCGCGCACCGTTTAGGTACCTTCAGTACTGAAAAAATGTCGTCCGGTAATTGAGAAATTTCGGAATTTTAAAACAAAAGATTTGATCCTCTCTAAGCGCAACAGCCTAAAAGAAAGCAAGGTCACACTTACTGAAGATTATTCAGTCGCAACACGCCTCGCACGTAAAAAGCTTCTCGATTTTGCGAAAAGCCAACCGGATTCTCCCACCCATAAGATGCGCTACAACAAGTTACTTATGAACAGGAAATGTTACATATATGACCTAAACACAAACACCGTAATTAACAATGATACACGCAGCGCACGTGCCAGTTCAGCATCTGCAGCTAGCTCGGATCGCACGTCCTAGGCATGCGCAAGGGGTAGTGGTCAGGCATCCACAGCATCAGTATCGGTTCTTTTTACTAACATCAGAAGCGTTCTTAACAAGTATAACTCTCTATCATCAGCTATCGACACTTGTTCCGCTAAAATCATCGCGTTAACAGAAACTTGGCTCACTGCGCACGTTCGCGACACTGATATCTTTTTCGATGCTCATCGCTTTTTATTCTTCCGCTGTGATCGGGGCACGCAGAGAGGCGGCGGGGTGCTTCTCGCTATTTCAAACAATATTCCGTCATCATGTATACATGTTCAGACTAATCTAGAAATAGTATGGGCTGCGCCCACTCTTAATCACCTGAGGGTAGTAATAGGAGTATGCTACCGTCCACCTTCATCGTCGCCTACGTTTAGTAACGAACTTTACGATGCTATTAATATCGTCGCAACACGCTTTCATTAATCCCCACTATTCTTATTCGGCGATTTCAATTTTTCGAACATAACATGGAATACCGACTCCCCTTTAAAGTCCCCGTTCTCTTCTCAAGGTCACGAATTTTTAGATGTGTGCTGAGTACTCTCGCTAGTGCAACTGTGCACACAAGCAACTAGAATAACTAACAGCGCGTCGAATACACTAGCTTTAATCTTGACAAATCGATCTGACATAGCCTCACCTATTACATACCTGCTGGGCATCAGCGACCACTTGCTAATGCAATTTGACATTAACCTAGCCCCTCCAATTTCTAATCAAAAGAAAAAAATTATACGCGACTACAACAAAGCAAATTTCCATGCGATAAATAATGAGCTGTCTCTTTTTATCGATGTTTTCCTTGATTGCTTTGATAACCGTAGTGTTGAAACTAACTGGAGCATGTTCACAACTAAAGTCTCCCAACTCACTGAACAATACATCCCTCAGCGCACTGTTACCACCCACTCAAACGCTCCCTGGTACAATAATCACATTAAGCGCTTATCTAACAAAAAGAAACGCCTCTATCGCATCGCAAAGCTCTCCCCAACTAGTGAGCGTTGGGCTTCGTATACGGCAGCTTCCAACACGTATGTTCAGGCGCTCAAAGACGCTAAAAAGCACTTCCACTCGCATGTTCTGCCCTTTATGTTAACGACCAATGTGAAAAAATTCTGGCGAGTCATTAATCCTTCCACCGATGATAGCATCGCTTTATCCGACCCGTTAGGCAACCCCGTTCCTTCTGATATTTGTGCCGCGATTCTGAACCCCGCATTCACTGACAACTTTGCAGCCATGTCTGATGTATATATGCCACCAACTCACCACTTCAACTATGTATCCATGCCACCTATAGCTGTTGCTATTCCTGGTATCGATAAGCTTATTGATGCACTCAATGTTCATTCCGCTCCAGGTTACGACTGCATTAACCCAAAGTTCTTAAAAAGCACTTCAACTTATTCTTCCATTATACTAACCAAACTTTTCCAGCAATCACTTGACCAATCAACGCTGCCTACCGTGTGGAAAATCGGAAAGGTTGTTCCAGTCTATAAGTCCGGCAGCAAAGCTTCCCCTTATAATTATCGGCCCATATCCCTTACCAGTGCTTGTTGCAAAATGCTTGAACGTATAATATTCACCAACCTTGTTAACTTCCTAGTATCTAACTCCTTTTTTACGTCTGCGCAACACGGCTTTCAAAAATCTTACTCTTGCGAAACACAGTTAATATCGTTTACACATGCATTGCATCATATTCTAGACCTATCATCATTAGCTGACTGTATATTTCTAGACTTTTCAAAGGCTTTCGACAAGGTATGTCACAAACATTTACTTCACAAACTAAAACAACTGAATATTGACTGTAACTTATTGACATGGATTGAATGTTTTCTACTTAATCGCTCACAATTTGTTTTTGCTAACGGTTTCAACTCCAGTTTTACCGAGGTATCTTCCGGGGTTCCACAAGGTTCAGTTCTTGGACCCCTAGTGTTTTTAATTTACATTAATGATCTTCCCTCTCTTGTTAACTCTCATATTCACCTATTCGCTGATGATTGCGTCATTTTTAGAGACATAACTAACGCTAACGACGTTACATTACTTCAGTCAGACCTGAACACAATAGGGCACTGGTGCAAAGATTGGTTGATGCAGCTAAATATTAACAAATGCAAAGTCATGCGTGTATCTAGAAAAACTTCCGCCCCGCCTCACTACTACATTGATAACATCTCACTGGAATCAGTCTCGTCATATAAATACCTAGGCGTTCACATTTCTTCAAATCTTAATTGGTCTCTTCATACCGAGAACATAATTAAAAATGCTAATCGCATGCTAGGCTACTTACGTCGTAACTTTTTTAATGTCCCTTCGAATTTGAAACTATTGCTTTATAAAATACTAATACGATCTAAACTTGAGTATGCAACACTTGTATGGGACCCTGCCCATGGCAACTTAATTAATGATCTTGAGATAGTTCAAAATAACTCTGTACGTTTCATCCTTGCTAACTACAACCGCACAGCGAGTATAACTGCTATGAAATCTAATCTCTGCCTCCCTACACTAACATCGCTTAGAAAAGTGCTTCATCTCGCCCTGTTCCACAAGCTGTTTCATCATCCTGCTTTACGTGATCACCTCATCCCCCAGCCAATTTATGTATCCCGTCGTATTGATCATAATCTCAAAGTTGGAATTGTGTCATGCAACAAGAAATGCTTCTCGCAGTCATTCCTGCCGCGCACCTCACGTGACTGGAACCACCTTCCCGCAGATGTTGCTGGCATTGTAAATTATGAGCAGTTCCGCGTAGCAATAGCTAACATTGAATATTCAGATGCTTTTTAAATATTCTTGTAACCATCTGTATTTTCTCACTGTTTTTTGTATATTTACCACTCCCCCTCTGTAATGCCACTGGCCCTGAGGGGTAATGTAAATAAAATAAAATAAATAAATAATACTTACGGAGGGCATTAGCGCGAGCTACGCGGCGAAGGATGTGATATTGGGGATGGACGTTTCGAGGAAGGGGTTTCGCAACGAGAGGTGTATGGATGTGTCGAGGGATGGCTATAAGAGTTGACTGTTTAGCGGGTATGTTGATGCGAAGGGAAGAGAGTATATGGCAGCCAGGGCCACACTCAAGATAGTACTTGCAAACCGGTTGCCCGCTTCTTTCCTCTCCTGCAGAAAATTCTGGAAAATGTTTCCCTCAGGGATGAAACAGCTCAACACTATGAATGGAAGCACATCACCTTCTCACCTTTATTTACGTCATTTTCCAAGAGTCCCGAAGCGTAGCTCGGTCCTCGTCGTTGGGGTCCGTGAATTAGGAAAACTGGGGACGCTTGCGGCTTGCCACAGTGGGGCGTGGACCCTTCCGTTGCTTCGTCGCGTGCTTGGCCCGTGCGAGTTCTCCCAGCGCCGTTGCTACGACGCCCGGTTAGTCGGTTAGGCCTCGCTCAACAGGATTCCCAACTTCTGACACCATCCCAGCTGGGAGCCGAAACAAAGAATGCTTTGCTGCGGTAATCATGCTTTCGAGTCATGCGATCTTACGCGTTACTCACGCTCATTAGAATCCCTGGCGGGCAGCCTACGATCAAACTGCCTTTCTTCTTGAGGATTGGTCAGGTTGTTCTACTAGAATGAGATAATATAGAACGCTGTATCAAGGACGCCACTATCTTGGCACCGGTGGCGCCATGTGGTGTCTAGGCTGGCAACAAGCGCCATGCTTGTATGCGCTTTCGCAAATTGGTCCAGTTGGCATGTCGAAGCTTGTGCACTCATCTTTTTGTGTTCTGAAAGTTTCTGACTGAGAGTAGAAGCTTTGGAAGCAGCAGGGAAGCCATTCCGTCAAAAATTATCGGAACTTCGGGGGATTACATGGCAAGATGTGAGGCGACCGGTGCAAAGTTGATTGACTTATAGAAAAATATTCGGGCAACAGCCAGCGTACGTAGTCATTTCTTGATGGCAATGACATCAAAAAGTTGGAATGGCATTCGGATATGCTTTCTGCTTTCCTAATGACGTCATTGAGGGTTTTCTTGGACGGCTTTTCGTAGGCGCCGACAACGAAGCCGGGAAAGTTTTAAATGGGCTATATACGGACTTCGCCTTAAAACGGCTGCCAAGTTTTTTTACAGTGGTTAGTAACCTCGGCTCCTGATTGTTGCCCCTAGCTTATTTTGCAGACATGCGCATGCATTTTCAAATCCGAAATATGCAGGCTACATTCCAACTGTGTAATTCCACTGCATCGCTTGAAAATTCTCCGTCGACGCCTATATGGGTGCCTATATACGTTTACTCCAAATCTTCTGCGATCTAGAAGTATACTCAAGAATGCAGCGAATTTTCCTCGCGGAGGGACCCCCCTTCCATCTAATGGCGTCGGCCGATTCTCATTACCTTGCCAGCGTAACAACGCATGGAGCGGCGCCACAACGGAGAGAGGGGTCTATCCCACACCATAGAGGGAAGGGGTTGTCTGGTTTCATCTACCGCTCACTGCAATGACAATCATGAAATTCGGCCCACTCCGCTGATTGGAATGGGGTCCTTTGACGGGGAAAAGCCGCTGCGTTCTAGAGTTGTAGCCGACTATAGCAATGGTTTGCGCGAACGAAAACAGTAAACGCATCATCTTCCACCAGCGAAGGTGAGAAGGCCGAGGAAATCTATACCCAGCTCTGACGGTACCGATTATAGCATACAGGTACAATACAGTAGCTGCAGTTACATGAATGCGACGGACGTCGACTCCAGTTAAGTTGAGTTTAATGGCGCATAAGCGACTAAGGCTATCATGCGCCAAGCTCAAGGTATAAGAAATTGGTTTCTGTATAATTTTACAAAGGTATAAAAAATACTGGGGTGTAGAATGCCTAAAAGGTAATACCCATCTGCCCAGTATTAAGAGGAAAACAAGATATTAAAGGTATCAAAGGAGGCTGGATACCCTCATCAGCCGTCCTTGGCTGGGCAAGGAGTGGAGGCCCCCAACCAATCAAGATAAAAACCTCATCTCTTTTCTCAGAATGCAAAAGTGACTGAGGTGCATCAGGCAAAGTACTGGGTCATGTTTTACATATCTTTAAGAACACCAGCTTCTGTCAAAAATCTAAAAGCACAGGACATGTCCACAATTGCATTTTCACCTAAAATCAGTGATGGATGAAAAGGGATGCATTGGATATAAAACGGAGAAAAGCACTTGTTCCCTAGCTTTTCTAGTTTAGAACATGAAATTAAAATGTGACTGACTGTAAGTTCGTCTCCACATGTACAAACTGGTTTGTCCTCTTTTGTTAGCAGGAAGTTGTGAGTAATGTGTGTGTGGCCTATATGGAGGCGACAGATAATGACTTCGTTGAAACGTTTCTGATGCACACATGACTTCCATTCACCTACCACTGGTTTTATTAAGTGTAGCTTGTTGTTTAATTCGCTGTCCCAAGAGGACTGCCAAATTTTCCTTGCCTTACATTGTAGTACTTTGATGCAATCTTTATAGGGCACATTTGCATTCTTTATTAGCTTGCCACAAGCTTGAGCAGCACACAAATCTGCTCTTTCATTGCCCTTTATGCCGACATGACTTGATACCCCAACAGAGTCTAATGTTTTGTCCTTTTGCTATGGCTGTTGTAATGTTGTGTATAAGGTCCCCAAGCAGCGGAGTTATTGCATTTCTGGAATGAAGGGCTGTAAGCACACTTAGCGAGTCTGAGTAAATAATACTGTTGGTGAGGTTCTCATTTACTATTTTTTCTACGGCTACACAGATAGCGTAACATTCCGCAGTGAAGATTGAAGCACACTGTGGAAGTCTTACTATTTTGTACCAATTCCCGTTTACCGCTGCACTTCCAACGTAAGCGTCTGTTTTGGAATTGTCGGTATAAAAGGCTGCGTAATTACTGTATTTTTCTTCAAGTGTGAGGAATTCTTGTATGATATATTCTTGCGGGATTTGTTTTTTACGGAAGCCTGTAAGAGTGAGATCACAGATCTCCGGAAAGTTGTACCATGGCGGAAGTGGACCTCATCTTCGAGAAATGCTTGGCAATATGTCTAGTACGCCAAGGTTCCGACATATGTCTTCGAAACGTAATAGCAGTGGACGGGTAGCTTGCGGTTTATTGTTAAAGAGTACTCTGGATGGGCACTTTGTAGCGATGGGGTAACAAATATGTTTGTGCAGTGAACGAATTTTTAGAATGTACGAGCATGTGAGCATGGCTCTTCCGTCTCTAAGTGACGGCTCGTTGGTTTCAACATAAAGACTGCTTATAGGTGACGTCCTGTAAGCACCAGTTGAAAGGCGTAAACCGGAATTGTGCACTGGGTCTAGTCGTTTCAAATAAGATGGTCTCGCTGAACCATATACTATACTGCCATAGTCTAAGCAGGATCGTACCACAGAGCGGTAGATTTTTAGGAGGCTTGCCCTGTCAGAACCCGTGTTTATGTGAAACGACATTGAGTATATTCAGTGATCGGGAATTTCTTTTTAATGCATTAATATGAGGCAGGAAAGTGAGTTTTTTGTCAAATGTTATACCTAGAAATTTGTGCTCATTTTTTACGGGCAACTCGGTGTCGTTCAGATGTAGGGTCGGATGTGCCTGAAACCCTCGTTTTAATGAGAACAGAATTGTCAGTGATTTTTGTGGGGAAAACCGGAAACCATTTTTATCCGCCCATGCTGCTAGTTTATTTATTGTCAATTGAATTTGTCTTTCACATGTCGATACACTGGAGGATGTGCAAGCTATTTGAAGGTCGTCTGCATAGACCGAGTGCATAACGGACCTTGGGATTATTTTTGTAAGAGAGTTCATTTTCACAACGAAGAGAGTTGTGCTTAAAATGCAGCCCTGAGGTACTCCGTTTTCCTGAATGAAATTTCTCGAAAGGGTTGTACCCAAGCGGACATGAAATGAACGATTAGATAAGAAGTCTTTTAGGCAGTTCAACATTCTTCCTCGGATGCCAAGCTCGGCAAGGTCTTGAAGAATCCCGAACCGCCAGGCCGTCTCGTATGCCATTTCTAAATCGAAAAATACAGCGAGACAGTGTTGCTTATGAATGAAAGCTTCTCGAAGAGTATTTTCAAGACGGACTAGGTGATCTGTTGTGCAGCATCCCTTTTTAAAACCACACTGATGGGCATCAAGAAGTTCACAGGATTCAAGAAAAAACGTTAAACTTATATTAAGGACACTTTCAAAAGATTTTGAGAGGCAACTTGTCAGGGCTATGGGTCTGTAACTACTAGGGGAGGTTGGGGGTTTTTCAGGTTTAAGGAACGGTACAATAATAGCTTTTTTCCAGGCTTCGGGTATTTTCCCTGATACCCATACTTTGTTAAAGAATCTTAAAAGTGCCTCTACAGCAGGTTTGGAAAGATGGGCAAGAATTTCATAGTCTATTTGGTCGGGTCCTGGAGCAGTTTTCTTACCGGCAGACAGTACAGTGTTGATTTCTTGGAGTGTAATAAGAGTAATATATTTTTCATTAGTACCTCCAGTTGTTGGGAGCCTTCGTTTTTCAGCTATATTTCTGTATTTAAGAAATGACTGCGTATAATGTGCTGAACAGGAAACTACAGCGAAGTGCTCCCCCTGTATGTCTGCCTGTTCCTTTAAACTTGTTTGCGTGCCGGGTGTTGTGAGAAGAGGAATTGTGAAAGGTGAGTAGCGGCCATTTAATTTTCGAACTTGCTCCCACATTTTTTTTTGATGTGGTTGAGCTGTTTATACAAGAGACGTAAGTTTGCCATGATGTTTTATCGGCCTTGCGCCGGATACGCCTCGCATGTGCTCTCGCCTTTTTGAAAAAGATAAGGTTCTCATGAGTTGGGCATCTACGAAAGACTCCCCAGGCTTTAATCTGTAGTTTTTTTGCCTCCTTGCATTCTCGTGTGTACCAAATTTTGTGGTTTTGGCACACCACTCCTGTGGATTTAGCAATTGATACATGTGCAGCAGAAAGAATGCATGTTGTGAACATTTCATTTATGTCATCTATGCTGTGGTTTTCTAAAATTATATCCTGTAAACTTGCTTTTTCTTCAAACAATGCCCAATCAGCTAAATGTAGTTTCCAACACCGCGGTTTTGTTGGAATAATCATTGGTGAGGATGACAGACCTATTAAAAAAGGGAGATGATCGCTTCCATATAAATTGTCTAAAACACTCCAGTTAAAATCGCTAAAAACAGATGGTGAACTAAAAGAGAAATCTAAAACACTCATTCTTCCTGAGGATGGGGAACAGTATGTGGGTTTACCCGAGTTCAGCAAACAGACATTAGTGGATAGAATAAAATCCTCGATGAGCTGCCCTCTAGCGCCCGTTTTCTCGCTTCCCCAAAAACGAGAATGTTCATTAAAGTCGCCAACTACCAGGTATGACTCTGGTAGCTGATTTAAAAGGCCCTCTAAGTCAAGGAGTGTTAATTTCAACTGTGGCTCAATATATACAGAGCACACTGTAATTGTTTTATGTGCAAGCAGAGTGGCTGCTACTGCCTCAAGTCTTGTTTTTAGTTTAAGCTCACTAGCCGGGACACCGTTTTTGACTATAATTGCCACACCTCCTGACAGCCTGCTCGCCTGTTCTCGGTCGCGGCGAAAAACAGCATAATTCTTAAGAAAATCATTTTTTTGAGGCCCTAAATTTGTCTCTTGCAGACATAACGCAACAGGAGCGTGTGCTCCTAGGATATCTTTTATGTCACTGTAGTTATTCATAAGTCCTCTACAGTTCCATTGCATTATGAAAGCCATCTTAATTTTGTTTTGCTATGTAGTTAAAACTAGATCAAGTTATTTGTGGCCCTTTGATTCGGGGCTGTCTTTTTTTGACCGATCCAGAGAGCTCTGCCGACCACCCGACGTGGATGGCACGGGGCTGCCCTGGGTCGTGTCCATCGCCTCTGCAGAGGCACTGGACGACCGTGCGGAGGGCACATGCACATTAGAGTTGGACCTCGACCTGTGGGAGGAGGTCTTGGGGGCCACGGACACGGGGGTCTGCGCGGCCTCTTTTTGGGTTGGCGGGGTAGTGTTACTTACTCCACCTGGGGGCGCGGATGGCCCCGCCACAGGCTCACTGCGAGTGGCCTGGGCAGGTGCTGAAGCCTGATGTGGTGCGCCGCGCCCACGCACCACATCGGCAAAGTTTGTTTTGGCTGTGAAGGAGAATGTGCTTGTTTGCGCAGCGTGGGGCGCCGTCGCAGTCATCAGAAGAGTGATCTTTTGAAGCACATTTTGCGCAAGTTTTACGACCGCGGCAACTCCCTGAGCCGTGGCCGAACCTTTGACAGTTAAAGCATCGTCGAGGGTTAGGAATGTAGGGTCTCAGATTTATTTTTAGATAACCCACTTCAATTGAGTCTGGGAGAGTACGATGTGCAAATGTCAAGACTATGTGCTTTGTTGGTATTTTTTGCCTTCTTTTCTTATTTTTATCCTGTGGACATCAACAACGTTTTGTTCAGCAAGCCCTTCTTTGATTTCTTGTTCAGTGAGGTGCAGAAAATCATTCTCTGAAATTACACCCCGGACTGTATTTAGGGATCGGTGGGCAGATATGGATACAGGGATGTCAACCATGGACACAATGTTGGAAAGTTTTGAGTGTTGGATGCTATCTCGGAGTTCCAGTAAGAGATCTCCACTGGCCATTTTTGTAATCTTGTAGCCAAAGCCCAGGGCACCCGTCAAACATTTTTCTACAATGAATGGGGAGATTATTCTAGCAGATTTCTCACTTTGCTCACTATGAATCACATGAAACTTAGGAAAACTTTGTTTCTTTTTTGTCATGAAATTTGAGTTACCTCGGTCCACCCTCTCTTGTGAGGGCGATCAGTTGCGGAGAGAAGGTTTGCCATAGGATAAGTGTGTTTTTCGGCTACGGTGCCAGCCACCCACCATGGAGCCCAACTTGGGGACGGGACAGGAACTTGCAAACAAGTCCTACCCTCGCCAGCTGTACACCCCAACTATAACCCAATATGACGCAACTCAAGGTGGTTGGCCACACAAGGTTAACCCTCGCCGCCAAGAAAAAAGGAAGAAACTAGAAGTGAGTAGGATACAGGAGAGTTGTGAGAAAGGGGTAGGAAAGTGAAAGATAGAGGGGAGGATAGGAAAAGGCGACTGCCGCTTTCCCCCGGTCGGGTCAGGCCGGAGGTGCCGTCTACAGGAAGCTGGGGCCAAAGTGGTGTGTTGCCTCCGCCGAGGGGCCTTAAAGGTCCAAACGCTCAGCATCAGCTCAACCACCACGATCCGCTTTTCCCCGGACACGGCGATGTCACGCACGGCGAAGCGCGGGTGCACGGGTCCGTGGTGATGCACAGTTCACCATCATCCCCTTGCGGAGATGTCCCTGCGGATGCTCGGGAACCCGCGGTGTCGCCACTCACCGTCGCGACGCCTGCAAGCTGCAGGCGCCCCCCTGCAGGGAGGACGTCGACTCCAGTTCAATTTCTGAGGGAAAGAGCAGGTTTCAAGAAGGAAAGGCATGACTGGACCTCGACGTTTTTGAACTTTTCCTCAAAAAGTAGCCTTGAGTCGGCTTCTGTCGCATTCATGTAAACGCTGGTCGTGACACAATTGGCCTGCATATTTCACCCACGTAGCGCAGTGGAATAAAGGAAACCGGTTTTGAGGACAGAAAACAGGCTCATGTGGCCGGAGAACGAGGCAACAAGTGCCCCTCCAAGGAGTGATAACGTCGTCACTATTGCCTTGGACCTGCATTGGTGAAATCCAGCGGACGGATTTTTTCCCAACCACTCCGTGAAGTAAGGTGGAATACAAGAAGGGTTTCGTAGCCCCACACGCGAGAGAGAAATATTCTGGTAGTCGGAGTGTTTGAACCCCTTATAATCCCAGGTAAGAGGCTTCCAAGTAAATAAAAAATGTATTCCAGATAAACTTATTTCCGGTGCAAGTACGTGCCCATGATTTCCACATTTCGTAGCTTACGCATTTTGTGTGGACGCACCTCGCTCCAGGGCAGAAACGAGGGTACATCACAGAGGGAGAAATTGTCACGTGGCAAGCGTCATGTGCCCCAGAATTTGTCTCCAGGTCACTTCACAGAGAGAGTGTCAGCAGTTTACTTGTCGAGATATCCGCAAGAGCCTCCTGAGCTAACCGACGCTAGAAGGACCTGAAGGTCTTGAGGATATTTTGCATCACCGATTTGTTCCTAACTGATGTTGTCAGAGCTGCGAATTATGTAAATAACCTTTTATTTTATCAGGCGGTGCGTCGTGTATGTTGGCAGTTTGCGCTGAAAAATAAAGCAACTAAATTTAAATCTTTCGAGGTGTTTACGCAAAAGCCCATCGAAACCCAGAATAGGAGCATGCACTGGTTCAAACGGTACTCTTGAAAGGTAAAAAATTCTGTCAAGCAGGCGTGCACAGTGCATCAAGCAGACGTCAGTGTGCAAAATAACGGCGGCTAGTTTACTGGTTTAGGCACGCAAGGCGATACAGGACGTCCAAGTGCTCAGCGTACAAATGCAAACAGTATCATGTAAAAATACAGCTACATGCTGAAATCTGGCAACACGTTTTGCTTTCACAGGCCTGGATTGCAGAGTCGTACAAACTCGTGCGGTAGACAATAGCGGACCGGCGGCAATGGCCGCTCCACCAGGAGCGCCGTTGAACAACGGCCGGCCAAGAAAAGTGAACCTCGGCACTGCGCCGTTCTTGGCCCAGCGATACACCGGTGCCGCTGTATCGGACGCCGGACCCGATCCATCCTTTTACTTGTTGGACCGAGCGTCAATTAGTGCACGTAAGTTTCCTGATTATTTTCCGCTTAGCACAATTCCTTTTAGTTTGTTTTTTTTGCAGGCATCTGCCAGCTAGGTGCATGCACGTACTCTGTAAACGGCATCTGTAATCTAAGTTCACTCGTATTATAAGGCGGAAGCCTTTAGTGGCTCGTACTCGCGGTCGTTGATCGGTCCGGCGTCCGTTACATCCAGCAACTAACTAGTTAACTAGCCGTGACTAATACTAATCTTTACTAAAAGGTCATCCGAAATGACTAACCAACTAATAATTCTAATTTCTAATATTTGAATAATTACTAACATATAATAATTATATGTTAGTAATTATTCAAATATTAGAAATCAATTAACAACTCATTAACAGCTTACGAATACGTCACCGTTCATTAGTTGTTGGCAGATAATTAGCCATTAATCATTCGTTCCTAGTTAAATTAGTTGTTAGCAGTTAACCCAGCTGCTGCTTTTAATCCTGGTATTAATGCATCCGTAGACAACGAATTGGCGTCCCGATGATTTCCTGTACTTCAACGAGAATGGTATGGACATGCTTGAGTCCTCAGACAGATTACAAAGCTCTCTTGTTGAGCATAGCTCAAAAACACTTCGTAGTAGCGTTTCGGCAGACCGGCGCCAGATGCCTGGGTGTGAGAGTGCGCGCTAGACGGCCTGGGTGGGAGGGTGTCGTATTCTAGTCTAATAGTTCGCCATTCTGTGTGGCGCCATCCGGGGACTGGCGAAAACTGGTAGAAAATAATGCGCGTGCCGTGTACCTAGTGGGCAACCATCATCATCATCATCGTCGGCCTGACTATGTCCACGGCAGGCAAAGGCTTCTGCCGTGTCTCTCGGGCTGAGTCGCGTACAGCAGCGCCCAATCGGGAGACGAAAGGCGGCGGGGCAGCGCTTGTCCCAAGCAAAACCGCTTCAGAAGCGAAAGTGAACGAGTTGGCCCAACGCATGCGCAGAGCGGCCTTGCGAAAAAGGTGGATTAAATCGCAGCGTCGGTGTGCTCGCTCTGACCACTGTGGAACGCCGAGACGGCTGCGACGTGCGGTTACGTACGACGAGATGATGCGGCGAAAGAAAAATTTTATTCCAACCCCAGCAAAGTAAATATTTTCTTGGAACTAAAAACACTGATTATAACATCAACACATTCCCTAATGCGCCACTGTCGCGCTGGATTATGCGAACAGCATGCAACCCTGCGTGTCGCTCTGCCCGGATTTGCTGCTTATGCGCTGCATGTGAAAGCACTCACCGGAAATCGCCCTGCGACATCACCGACTGCGTCGAATATTTCCATCGACGCCACTGACTGGAGGGCCTCTTTTGAGGAAATCTGTCGCTACATTCCTGAGTTGCATCAGAATATAGCGCGAGGTGTACACGACGATGCAACGAACTCCAAATTTCACGTACGGTGTCGCCGCCACGCTGCAGACGCCGAAGCCTTTATAGAGATGACACCTGCGGAAAGCGTTCGTTGTGTGCCTGGGTTGGCTGCGCAGCGATTTTAGCATATTATTGCGTTCTGAGTGGCGTTTTTCTCACAATCACTGCATCGGGCTAATATAACACCCATGAGCGCCCGTAAAGCACCCAGCATGAGCAGACAAGAATATGACAGTCGCATTTTCTTTTTCTCGCAGTGCCCAAACTGTGCTGTCAAAACCGAGATATCACGCATACACTCTACACTCTAAGCTCAAGAAGGAGTGCACAGTGCAGTTAATTTACATCTCAACGAGTTATCGTGAAAATTTATAGCCGCCAGATGAAATGTTTTTCCACATTGCTTTAAATTTGCAACATAATTGGTTGGATCAATTTTATAAAGCATCACCTGCGAGCAGTGATCTTGACTGACGTAAGTTATGAAACGCCCTTGAGGGACACAGTTTTCAGCGGCAATCACTTGACCACGCAGTTACTTAATAAGAAGCGAAAAACTGATTTGCTGCACATGTCCATGTGTGAGCGCCTGAAATCCGTAGACGGCGGATACGCCTTAAATTTACAGTCTGTAGTGAACTTAATGGAGGCGCAGAGATACATGCGCAACGGAGTGTAGCAATTTAGTCTCCTAGTTGCTATACGGATTCTTTTAAAGGGTCTCTAATAAAAGTACCTATACGCCTGTGGTATTAAAGGACGCCGCTTCACGAGCATGCATCCGCGCGCGAGAGAGATACAACATTTATTAGCACCCGTCAAAAAGATTTCTGGGATGAGAGGCGCAACTCGGTCCCAACCACGACTTCCCCTTGGACATCGACCAGGATCTCAGCAGTGGCTAGGGCGCGACGGATGTCTTCAAGTTGTCCCTTTTCTTACTGTTCGAGAAACTGTGCCCCCCCAGCTAGGACTCATTTATTCTGTCAGGTCCTCGAAAGAAAGGTCACGTCCATATCATATTGATCATGGGCGCTATGCCCTCGAGACATGTTCACCCGAGACGGTAAATGGAGTTGCCGCTTGCAAGCTGGGGGTTTGGGAATAATCTGGTTTATAGCTTAAGCCACATAATCAGCTCACCAAAAGCAAAGAGGTTATCTTTCCGCGAGAATTTTTTGTTGTATTAATAAATATTTCAGGCGACTCTGGCATCTCTTTACACTTTTCTGACTTTCTTTTAAAGAGCGTTAGCTCCTATATTCATCACGTTTCTCAATTTCTTGGGGTCTTCTACCACCTCCCTTGGGCGTGAAATTTTCGAAGTCTGAGGAATTCAAGATGGCGGCCCCCATAGTAATTCGGTATAGCAACCCTAAGGAGATTGATTGGTGACGTCATAACTAATTACGTGACTATGTTTAAACGCTTTTAACTCAGTAATTAATGAGGTCATCATAAAACTAATTAAATATTTGGAATCCTCTAGATGAGTAGAACACATTAGACACCAATATTAACTAATGAAGTGAATAAGTAGTTAAAGGTATGCTTAAATTTGATTGCTTAAAAATAACCTGTGATGTCATTATCAAACATGTTAGACAGCAATATCGCCTAATTACGGTAATATTTAGTTATGGTTAGGCTTAACATGGCGGCCTTGAAATCATCACTCGGCAGCTCGCAAGGCGTTAGGCGCTGCTCGCCGTGAAGTATGGAAAAGTAGCCTAATCGCGTGGTAATATATCGCAAAGACGATAGATTGCGCTTCCAAGCAGCTAATCCACGTTACTTAAGCGTCTTCGAGACGGTGGCGGCATTTTTTTTGCCATTTGTTAGAGAGAGCGTCGTTGGTTTACTTGTCGAGATATCCGCAACAGCCTAATGAGCTAACGGACGCTAGAAGGAGCCGAAGGACTTGAGGATATTTTGCACTACCAATTTGTTCCTAACTGCTGTTGTGCGGGCTGCAGATTATGTAGGTAACCTCTTAAATATCACTCGGTGCGTCCTGTATGTTGGCAGTTTGCGCAGGAAAATTATGCAACTAAAATGAAATCCTGCGTTGTGTTTACAGAACACCCCTTTGAAATCCAGACTATACGATCAGGCACTGGTTCAGCCGGTACTATTGAAAGGTGAAGAATGCAGTCAAGCGGGTGTGCTTTTCGGACTCTTGCGAATGAATTTACCCGAGAAGCATTTGTTGGCAGCAAGCGGAAGCTGACTGACAAGTACGTCGCTGTGCAGACTAGCAGCGGCTAGCTTACGCGCTTAAGCATAGGCTCAGCGTACGAGTGCGAACAGAGTCATGTAGCCTTACAGATGCATGCTGAAATCTGGTTAATTATGCTTTTACAGACCCGGATAACTTATTCGGAGGCATTGCTGCCGGAGACAACAGTGGACCGGCGGCAATGCCCGCTCCACCCGGAGCGCCGGTGAACAAAGGCTGGCCAAGTCAAGCGAACCTCGGTACTGCGCCGTTGTTCGCCCAGGGTGCAACCGGCGCAGCTGTTTTTGACGGCAGATCCAATACATCCCGTGACTTCTTGAACCAAGCGTTAAAGAATGCAGGTAAGGTTGTTGAATATTTTGCGTTAGGCACAATTTCTCTTAGTTTGTTTTTTGCGCACATATGCAAGGTGTTTGCACGTATACGGTACGTGACATGCGTAATGAGAGTTCACGTGTATTTTGGGGAGCTTGCTCGGTTTGAATGCGCAGTAGTAGAGTGTTCTATGCCAGTAACGCAATGGGCGCTTTCGATTACGATTCATCGAATATTTGGCTTTACGCCACGGCCAATTTCAATCGCTATTGATCCTGATCCTGCTTGTAGGCAAGCCGCGGTTGAGTGGGAATTTTTTTTAAAATCCAGGTGCCGCATCTGCTACCTTAGTGTTCGGAAAACATTAAAATACATACAAAAGTACGAGGTGAATCCGCCAAGGCTTCCCGTCCGCCATTTTTGCGGGCTATGTTAGGTAGAAAAATGGATGACTTAGTTCGCTGCGCATGCTCTTGCACGAAGGATGTTTCGTCAATGCACGGGTGGTCCCCTCATGCAAACGCATGAAGATTGAAGACAGGACAGGTTGCCAGGATTTAAGTAAGTGATTAAACAGGTCAAGTTCAAAGCGAAAATGAAGAAGCCTGCTGCCAATACCGAGCACCCAACAGGGAGGACAAGGAACTTTGAGGTGATTCCTTACTACCATACAGTTTCGCATGGACTGAAAAAGGTTTCCCAAAATTTTGGAGTGAATTTGATGTTTTCGGCCCCCCGAAAGCTTTCCAGCCTTTGCGTCCGTATCTCCGGCTCCAAGCGAGAACCTGCCTGCAAAACTAAGCACCAAACAAAGTTCACGAAGTGTGCTGTGGGGGTAGTATATTCTATCCCTACCTCTTGTGGGAAAATTTACATTGGGCAGACGGGGCAATGTTTGAACGAGCGACTCAGGGAACATGGCAGAACGCTGCGCTTAGGTACAGGGAGCAACCTGGCCATACATGTCAATGAGTGCCAAAATTGCTCAGCTTTGCTGAACAATGCCACCATTATTGGCCGCGGGAAGTCCAGGCACGAGCGCGAGCTGTTAGAAGTGTTTTTAATAAAAAAGAACGAGCGTGTTTGTATCAACGACCCATCTGTTATTCTCACTGACAAAGAATGGCATTTTTTATCTGGCTAACAATGAAGCCCGGACTTTGTTGAATGTGGCATGTATGTGCGCCTGCGCAAGTAGTGGCTATAAATACGTGGTGGAACCTTAATAAATTCAGTTGAAAGTCCGGCGACAGTCTGTGCGCGTCTTCCTCTGGTCTTGCGTCTTTTCTCGCTGGTTTTCTTTTCACGGCAAAGCGTGAGCAACGCATTTCAGTTCCGGCTATATGACGCCAGCACTGCTCTCATCTAATTCCTGCGAAAAACATCCCACCAACCAATTTGCAAAATAATCGTCGCAGAAGCGATGAAGTCCGCGTGTCACGTGATGTCTCATTTCCAGTCCGTCTAGTTTTGATTACGGCAACCATGCAGCCTGGAAACCATCTCTACAGCGTCTTTTCACACTGGCAAGCACATTCTTCTCACAACCACCACCGACAAGCGATTAAAGAGCCTTGCTCTAGAGAAGCGAGGCAAAGCCGGTACTTGGGAAAAAATCCACAGTCCCCTTTCCACAACTGCGATTTCGAAAGGTCATGAAAAGTGCCCCAGTTGCAAACTTAAAATTGTTGTTGAGGTAAGAAAATGGCGCAGCAAATCTTTCACGCATCTCGGTGGCCGCCCGAACCAAGCTTTAAGGGAAAAGAGGAAGGTGAGAGTGAAACAAGAGAGAGAAAGAGGTGTCGTAGTAGAGTGCTGAAAAATAATTTTTACCACCAGAAGAAAGAAAAAAATCGCCACAGTGGAGCGCCACGGAATTATTTCGATTATCTGAGGGTTCGCGAAAATTAAGGGAAGTGCCACCTCTCATTCCTGGAAACGAATGCAGCGGTGAGCAAACCTCCTGCTCCCACAAGCACCTTTTGTAGGCAGAGCAGGAAGCCAGAGTCCCTGCAATTTTTCAAGTTGCCTTGTGTGGATGGAAGAAGAGCAATCAAGAAAAAAAAAGCTGCTTCAGCAGCTAACCAAACGTAGCGCAATTTTGAAACATTTCATTCTTTTAGCATTCGTATATTCAGGGAGCGTACAGCTAAAAAATAGCCAAAATGGCAAACTGTCTAAAAAGTAGCCACGAAATCGGGCTACAAATTGCCCAGTCTGGCAACAGTGGCAATTATGGCACGAAAAGCAACTTGATGCGACGTGACGTCGACCGCGGAGAGGGCGACGGCTCTGGGTTCGAGAGTCAACAGCCCTCTTCCGCGGACGGACCTGCCGCTTGTGTGGGAAGTGCCGTGAGGCTTTTTCTGTGCTAGTGGGTTTTTGGTGGACGGCAGAATAGCTTGGAACTATGCAGGGTGGTGTATCATAGGCTGCAGGCTTTGCACATGTTTTGTGCGCTCAATAAAGTGTGTGTGTGTGCATGTGCGTGCGCGTGTGAGTGTGTGTTTAATCAATTGGTTGCTGGGACATGACGACAATTAAGTTTATTCTCACTAATGGGATGTATGAAAGTTTGGAAACTCAAGGAGCAGCAGGTGAACTTTTCTGCGGCTATTCGCATAATAGGGTCCCACTACATGATATCCCGGGAGGTTCACTTAAGCCTTTCCACAATTTTGAAAAATAGTATTTTGGAGTTTTTGCACGCGTGTTTTTACACGCGTCAGAGAACGATAGTGAATTCAACAGCTGCACTCCTTGACAGGTTTGCCACTGTGCGGCTTCGCGGCCCCGAACTTTCGGCTGCAACACTGCGGTGCTCCGCTAGCACTCGCTGCAGTAAATAGTTGTCCATTTTTTCTTGCTTTTTGTTAATGTGTGGGCGACGAGCGTACGTGCTTGTGAGTGAAGGAATTCCTCTCACGCAGACATCCAGCATAGTGCGTCTTTCCCGCGTTGTCGTCTTTGTCGTTCCCCAGCTGAGGTGTTGTGGCCAGAAAAAACCTTTTCCCTCTGCTTGTGCGGCACAATGGAATAGTGTTCCGTTTTCCCGCGTAGAGCGCTAATTCGGTGGACGCATACCAGGGGCACGGGCGTACTATGGAGCCCGTCTGCGCATGCGCGAGCAAGGAAGCGCGTCGGAAGCGGCGTCCGGTTTACAGCAACCGGAGGACCACCGCGGGGCTCTCGAGCGACTCCTTGCCTCATGGCTGGAAGCTCTTTCAGGTTCCCCCGGCATTTATTCGAATCCTTTCAGATCCAGGACCATTTTTCGTTCCGGGCTTTACATTGCTTCGGTCCACTCGAGAGGCGGAGCCAGCCAGCAGGAGGAGCATGGAGATGCATTCCCCTTTTCAACGTAGCGCCGCGTCTTCATCGATTTTCCGCTTATGACGTATATTACGCTGGGGAAACCTAAGAGTGAGGAGCTCCGTTAAATATTGTTGCAGGCGATTTCTGCTTGAGTTCTCAATGTTCGTGTCAAGCAACTTCTGAACGAACAACGTGTTTGCTTCCGACAGCACTGAGTAATTTGGAGTTTTGCTTTTTCAGCGCTCGATTTTCGCGCTGCTTCGACCGAAGGTGATTAATTAACTGCGTCAATCCAGGCTGCGCCACGTTATACGCGGCAGTTACACGAGGGAAGACAATGCCCTCTTATAGGCCATTATTGTACGTGCTGAACGAAGATGACAATCGTCTAAACAAACAACATTCTAGTGAGTCATGCAGCACAGTAGCTGCGCACGAAGGAGCGTTTAAAAGCCTCCTTTAAATGCTGTTAATCAACCGAGACAATTAATCCTGCATACAACTTCTGGCCATAGCCGTGTTACGGTGATCAACTAGGGCACTGTATTCAGCTGTTTACAAACAAACATTAAGGAACTACCGTCTGTTGAGTCCTTTTATGGTTGGCCTGCGAGGTGTCCTAAGTATATATTGACTCCGAAATAATCGCTAACCTTTGTTGCACTAAAATAAAAATTAAAATTGAGATGCGTAGACGCCTACGTAAAGCCGACTGCACGAGAAACGCGCCTTTGAGAGAAGAATTTATTATGGTAGCATTACACCGACGTCCGTTCATATAAAATCGAGGAAGCTCGTCCAGTCATATGACGCTCGACTTCCTCTAGGCGGAGTTAAATTTTGAATAAATTTCGGCTAAAGACGTCGGTCGAAAAGAAACACTCCGAGGATGTTCTCGACTGCGGTGCGAGCGAGCTCGGGCACGCCACTTATACCGTGCGCACCGCAATCTAAGCGATCGCAGTACAAAAGGTTCCGATAAAGCAGTGCAACGTGGGTCGAGGCAGTTGTTTGGGTAAATATAACTTTTAATTTCATATGCCATGATTTCACTGTGGCCGAATCGAAGGCAGGAAATGCAACAAACAAATGTTTTGGGCGCGAGCTCCACTACGCGCCAAAGCGTGAGCGTTGGGAGTGTTTGCTAGCTATCCCTCCCCTCCCCGCCTATAAAACCTACACTCCTCGCGTGCGAGGTGATATGCAAGGTGACATGCAAATGCTGCAGTGTACGGAGGTATCCCTGTATATTAAGGGTTCTCAGAAAGTCTAAATTAACCTAGTGCTCTTTGTACGGCGCTCTGCTCGACCATCGATCATTGGTGAATATTCAGTAACTTTTCTTCATCCCATGAGGTCTCAAACGATAGTCACGTGGCTTGCCCTGGCGATTTCGCTGTTGCCGCTTGTAGCTTGCATTTCAGAAAGGGTATTGACAAGAAATTGCACTTGTTTGAAGGAGAAATGGGTAGCACACAGCCATCGCATTAATTATTTGTTACAATCACACACATTTAATGTAATCGTGGTAACTAAGCACATATGGAAGGGTCAGTTTGAAGTTAACATAGCAATAAAAAATGCGCCAGTGTTTTATAGGAAATGTGTTAAGGCAATTTGGTGTGTATGCGAGCTTAAAACGAATTTCCCTATGCGTACCCACTTTTTCCAGCGGTTTATAAATGAACCACCGCTATTGCATTAGATTGTTGCTCACGCGGAACGAGAGAAAGTCATTTCTAGATCGACTTTAATCAGTGTCACTCATTGCACTATGACCAAATAATTTCGAACGTGCACGACTTGCCGCATTGAACGATACAAAAGTTAAAAATATAAATCTGCAGAATCCGGCAGTGGGCTGCACTAAGCGGAGTTCTCATTGGAGCTTTCTAACTGCTACCGCACGTCTCATTGCACGAGTACTTTCACCTGCCAAGAGTAACCGGCACCTCTCACTTTGCTGTTTCAGCTATCAGCAGCACAATCCGTCAGATCTGTCAGAAGGCGCTCCCCATCTGCTTATTTTTGTGTTGCCGCTCACGATTCGACGTTTGAAATCTCATAAGAAGCGCTGGAGAAAGGCCTTGAATCTACTGTCGGTGGGCAAGTGTCATCTGTACCAAGATAATCTTTGACTCTCTGCCTTCGCCTCCCAAAACCACCTCTCTATGTTACGAGGAACGCCTTAGAGAAGAGCCCATTGGTTTACGGGACATCGGGTCTAGAAATACGCACTACCCAATAATATAGGCGCATAGATGTGCGGCCAATGAGGTCATAATTCAACCCAAGAAATCGTGTTCAATAAAAAAAGAAGATATAGTTGCTACGGCGTAACTTTGGGCATGCCTTAATATTTCGGCATCGCGGGCAGTTAAAAATGACTGATTAAAAATACGGACGTAACACGAAGTTTATTGCGCACTTATGCAACCTTCTTCATCTGACTTTTGGAAGTTCGGGGCTATTAACAGACAAAATCTCTGTTCAAAAAGAGAAGCGGGGAACCAGCCTTATGTTTTCTTTTTGCATTTGCCAAGTCATCTTTTTTTCTGTGTTACTTGAGGTACGAGCGCCTTTGCCGGCCACTTGTTTACTTGCAGAGCATGAGAATAGAGAGCTTTAGCACCGTACACGGCAACTGAGGTAACTGCTACCGTACGGCAAACATGGCTAGCAATGTCGACGCGTTCCCGTATTTACCGGACCGCTGTCCTGCGACGCTAAAACTGTCTACAATTTGCACTCAGTGAACAATTTACCACTTAAGATGCTGCGGGTACGGGCCCAGGCTGGACCGGGCCGCGCATCAAGCCTGGCTGGCCGGGCTCGGGCTTGATGGCACAGGCATGAGCCCGGCTTTTTGTCTCGGGTCGTGCTCGGGCCTCAGAAGGTGGCCCGTGGAGTGCTCTACTTCACACTACATTTCTGTCATGCAGCAAAGCCAACCAAGCAGTCGATAGCGCTACGCTATCAACGCAAAAGCTTGAGTGGGATGTCACTTGTCCGTTCTTCTCACGACACTCCTGCGTTGCGGCAAAGCCCACTTAGTAGGTGACTGCGCAACCAAGGCGAAAAACGTGGAAGGTTGCACATTGATGTTCAGTGATACGTTCGTTAAAAAACGCCTTAGCGCATTATTGTTAACTGGTGTCTCTTGATACCACATTTTTATTCTGAAGCGCTGCAGCTGCCCTCCACATTCTCTCCGGACACACAAAGCTGTTTGTTACTGCTTTCCTAGTACACGGAGAGTCAACATGTTCAATGTTTAAAATGAACCTTGAAACTTAGATGCTTCTGAAGCGTTTTACTGCTAAAGTAGTGCATCACGAGGTCTAACCGGCTCACCTGCTTTGTGTGAAGTTCGACCTCTAAGGTGACCATCGCGGAACCTAGTATAATAACTGCCCATGCAGAATTAAAATAAATATTGCCGCAACTGGGATACAAATCCGCGGCGGCGCGGCAAGGTCAGCTTCACTGGCCACTGAACGAGGGAACTATGCTATCGCCGCCACCTATCACGCCTCGTGTTAAACTGCAACATCCTCTCCCACTGTGCATTGCACATCTTTCTCTACTTCCATCTGCGGCGCGAACCGATCAAATCAGCTTAATCGCGATGAGAGCTTAACCTGCGTCTAGTACCGTCGCCAGACGTGCCGACAACCCGACAAAGCAAAATCATGGGCTTTTTGTGATTTGTGATGGAGTGCTGCTGCCTTGGAAATCTTCATGGCAGATGAAGTCGAGGGTTTTTTGGCCTGAGATAAATTGTGTTAACTGGATCTAACCTGGTTTCCTCATAAGCAAAACTGCTGTTTATTTACAGTACTTTCCCTGGAACGCGACTTAGCCAGTGAAAACCCACCTGCGGGACCGGTGCCGGACCTGGCTGTCACAGCACCGGTAGCAAATAGCGCTGCAACTGCAGCACTTAGGACCACAGCAGCCCAGGTGTCCCAGAATCCACAGCGAGAGGAGACCATGCTGGATTTCGTAGTCAGCGACGAGTCGGTGACTGAAATTTTCACTGCGGACTGTAAGTCGGCCTTTTTTCACAAATTGGTCGTTACGTGTCCGCAACACCGTATGTGACTGAATGCACCACACGATAGCAGCACTGCTTCAGCCGTTCTCGTTACGACTGCGACGCAGAAAATTATGTGTCAACGTACCCAGGCTAGACGAAAGCCGAGGGCTGTTTTCGAGGTTGCCATATTCTAATTAACCTTATAATAGATTGAATCTTTCCACTCGTTCCTGATTACTTCGCCTAAACCTGGTAGTGGCGCGACTTTAATTCTGGCGCAAATGAATTTCAAAATTCACCGTTTCTGTGACACCAGTTCAGATTAAATTTATTGGTAACACTGCAAAATTTCGTCGGAACAAACGTTCCCCGCGCAATAATACCCGCTCCTCGCTTCACCGACGGAATTTTGAGGCTTGCGATAGGACGTCGCAGGCATTTTAGGAAATAATTCGCAGTTGTCAGTCGCCACTGCAGTAATTCAAAGCGCGCACGGGTGTTTTTCTAGTATTGATTGTGAAGCCACCGCTGCATCAAAGGAGGCATGGTCCGTGGCCATGGACTGAGCTCCGGTTTCAGTGTGTTGTTTCAGCTGTTTTAAAATGGTCCCAATCACCAAAAAAAAAAATCGGCGAAAACGGAGCGGAGAGTGGCGCAACTGCAAGGAGGCAGCGCATGGGTGCACATGCTGCCCAAGACAGGCCTCCCGTGTCCTATCCGCCCTACCACCGCTCTGGCGCCGTCTATTAGCGAGCGGCGGTACAAACGTTCGCTCACCCACGGCCGGTCTCGTGGAGAGCTCGCTCGCGCTCCTCTCGCTCTTTCCCCCTCCCCTCGCGCTCGGCTACACCGACAGCGTAGTACATGCAACACGGGGAAACAGCGGGAGTGAGAACGAAAAAAACACTGCACTTAAAACAAATAAGCGGTATTTTACCGAGATGTGCTCACGTGGTGGACTGCTGTGATAGTGGCTGGTTTCCCCATTAGATGGCTTTTTGTGCGATTTTCAATGCCAAATTAAAATTAGAACTCCTCGTTTCAATGCTATTGCAGTGCTCAATTCTTATATTTTCGGGCAGGATCTTTTCAGTTCCTCCATAATCTCATGACATGTTTTGGTCAGTGTTCGATCCCTTCAAAATAGACCCGAGCACATCTCTTCCTAATAAATGTGTACTATGAATCTATGGCGCGGCCTACCACCACAGGATCTCTGGTCAAGCCAAACTTTTTTAGAGCTTAAAGTTAACTTTGGTATATGGAAAGTTGTAAAATGGTTCTCGTAATTTATGTTGCATTGCTGTTACCTCAAAGAAGCTCCAAAGCAGATCAAGTTTAGGGTTTTCTCAGCTACAAAGAATGTTCTTTAGGTAGCGCATAAGCAACGAAAAGCTACAGTTGCAAAATGCTTTGTTACTACTGATTCGAACCTGGTTTCAACGGCGCCAGAACGTATTCGCTGCTTATCTACAGGGTGCCATCGCTACGGCCCGGAGGCCGAAGGCAACACCTGCATCCCGCCAGCCTCCGAGCCTGGGACAAATGGCACAGGAGGAGTTTTTTCTTCCTTCAATGCGCAGCTTCCGCATCGGCGGGCATCCATGCCAAAATCCACTGACTGGCAGGATATTCAGTTATTTCCATGCGAACGGGGGTTAACTGCAGAGTGCCCACCGCAGGGCACAACCCAGAAGACCTCAACAGGTAGGCTGTCTGTCCTCTTCAATTAATTTCCTAATTCTTGTTCGCAATGCACTAAATAGAAACTTTTAGTTTTTTCTTGGCGCACGGATACAGTTGGTACAGTGGCTGTAGAGGGAAAACAGCCCATTGGGCCCATACAAGCCATGGAGTTGGGAACACACGAACGCCGCCATGATCCAACGGTTTTTGTGTTTGTTGCCAGATGTTTAGACTCTTTCTAAGTATGGACAAAGAACTGAGTTGGATCCTGGCTACGTGGCTCTTCTGAAGATGGCGGCATGCAGTGTAACTCTAGTTAGTTATATTGATTTTAATGGCGCAAAAACAAGTGAGACTATGATGCGCCAAACACACGGTTAGAGCTTTTGGTAAAGGTTACGCTTTTTATATCTAAAGTTTGTTTAAAACATTGGCTTCTCTGATAAACTTGAAAATGCTGGAACAATTAACCAGCGCTTGATCTCCCGAAAGTAACATGGGGTGTAGTGGGATATATTCATTGTAGAATGTTGTGAAATAATTTTCCCTCAGTTGTTCCAGTTTTGTGCATACAATTGAAATGTGGTTTACCGTGAGTTCATCGCCACACATTTCGCAGAGAGGTTTGTCTTTTTTTGTCAGTAAGACGTTGTGTGTAAGGTGTGTGTGTGTCCAATGCGTAGTCGACACAAAATTACTTCTTTAAAACGCTCCTGATGTTTACATGATCTCCATTCTCACAAAACTGGTTTTATAGAATGCAGTTTGTTGTTTGCCTGTTCGTCCCATGCAATCTCCCACTTATTTCTGAGTTTACTGTGCAGTAATTTAGAAAAATCCCTCTGTGGTATGCTAACTTGTTTTATATGACCAATTCGAGCTTGTGCTGCGCAAGCATCTGCTCTCTCATTGCCTAAAATTCTAGCATGGCTAGGGACCCAGCAGAATATAATGTTGTTTTTGCTTTGTGATTTTAGCTACGTTATGTATGATTTTTCCTATTATGGGCTCAGCAGCATTTGTAGAGTGCAGCGCTTTGAGCATAGTCAGTGAATCGGTCTAAATGATGCTATTTTTTATGTTTTGTTTTACTATTTGTTCTACGGCTACGAGGATGGCATAACCCTCCGCAGTAAATACCGATGCATAATGTGGCAATCGTATCATTTTTTTCATTTTTTCCTTGCATTACTGCACTTCCGACATGACTCTCTTTTTGAGCCATCGGTGTAAAATTCATTCTAGGTGTCATATTTTTCTTGTAGTGCAAAGAAGTCTTGGAGTATGTGCTCGTGCGGCATTCCCTCTTTGTTCACGTGTGTCAGTGTGAAGTCACACACCGAAGGGAGGTTGTACCATGGTGGCAGATATTCATGTCTTTGTGCAATATTCGGTAGGGCGTCCAGCACTGATAACTCTTCACATTTATCCTCAAAGCGCATTATTAGTGGCCTGATAAAATGTGGTTTATGATTGAATAATCTTCTAGATGGGCACTTGGTAACAATGGGATAGCAGATATGTTTAGAAAGAGAACGGGTTTTTAGGATGTACGTGCACGTAAGTGTGACTCTTCTATCCTCTAGTGTGGGCTCATTAGCTTCAACATGAAGTCTATTTACCGGGGATATTCTATATGCTCCAGTTGATAGGCGCAGGCCAAGATTATGAACAGGGTCCAATCGTTTCAAGTAGGATGCTCTTGCTGAGCCATATACTATGCACCCGTAGTGCAGTTTCGAGCGCACCAAAGAGCGATATATTTGTAATAGGCATGCTCTATCGGACCCCCCCCGTTTTCGCGAAGGTACCTTTAATACATTGAGGGCTTGGAATGCTTTCTTTTTAAGGTTGTTAATGTGTGGTAGGAATGTAAGTTTCTTGTCAAAAGTGACGCCTAAAAATTTATGTTCCTGCTTGACTGGCAGTGTGGTTTGATTCAAGAACAGATTGGGATCGACCTGTAGGCCTCGTCGTAATGAGAACAGAACAGCTACTGTTTTTTGAGGAGAGTACTTGAATCCATTTTTCTCAGCCCAAGCCGCCAATTTATTTAGTGTGATTTGTATTTGTCTCCCGCAGGACAGTATGCTGGAAGAAGTGTATGCTATCTGTAGGTCATCCACATAAACTGAATACATTACAGACTTCGGTATTACTTCGGCCAAAGAATTCATTTTTGCTATGAATAGTGTCGTATTAAAAATGCATCCCTGGGGTACGCCATTCTCTTGGGTGAATGTCATTGACAGAGTTGCTCCTAGACGGACTCTGAATGTGCGGTTAGTCAAGAAGTAGTTCAAGCAGTTCAGCATCCTGCCGCAGATCCCTAGCTCTTGTAGGTCATGGAGGATGCCGAACTTCCACATGGTATCATAGGCCTTCTCCATATGGAAGAAGACCCCGATACAGTGCTGTTTGTGGATGAATGCCTACCGGATGGTGTTTTCTAGGCGGACAAGGTGATCAGTGGTCGAGCATGCTTTCTTAAATCCACATCGACGTACATCTAAGAGTCGACGAGATTCAAGTGTGAAGGTCAGTCTAATGTTTATTATGCTTTTGAAAGATTTAGCAATGCGGCTGGTGAGGGCTATGTGTCTGAAATTGTTAGAACTTGTTGGTGGCTTTCCGGGTTTCAGAAAAGGTACTATTATTGCTTTCTTCCACTCCTCAGGTGTATTCCCAGTTGCCGATATTTTGTTAAAGAATTTCAACAATGCCTGCACGGCAGCCTCAGAGAGATGGGAAAGCATAGTGTAATGCCCATTATCTGGGTCTGGTGCTGTCTTTTTACCAGAATATAATACCCTAATCAATTCCTGGAGTGTGATGCGTTGATTGTTGTCCTCTTGCATGCCTGCTGCAAAGGTAAGTTTGTTTTTCTGCTATTGCTTTGTACTTCTGGAACGTGTTTGTGTAATTGGACGAATTGGAAACATCAGCAAAATGCTCGCCCAGTATGTTCGCCTGTTCTTCTAATGACGTTTGTGTCCCGGGTGTAGTCAATAGGGGAAGTGTGAAAGAGGTATGGTCACTACTGAATCAACGAACCTTTTCTCACATATTTTTTTAGGTTATTGAGCTGTTTATTGAGGATACATATTTCTGCCACGAGAATTTCCTGGCATTTCTTCGAACGAATCGCGCTCTGGCCTTGGCCCTCTTAAAAGCTATCAAGTTCTCCGTTGTGGGATACCGACGCAGAGAGCCCCAACTTTTATTTTGTTGTTTTTTGCCAATGTGCATTCTTCTGTCCACCATACTTTATGTTTTTTGTGTACGAGTCCTGTTGTTTGTGGTATGGCTAGTGTAGCGGCCGATATTATGCATATAGTAAACTTTTCATTAATTTCGTCTATGCTGAGGTCTTCACAAAATTTTTTCTCTCGTGTCGCACTTGCTGTAAAAAGTTACCAGCCGGCGAGGTGAAGTTTCCAGCGCCGTGGTCTTGTGGGGATGCCTGGAGTTGGTGATGAGAGGGTGATGATAGTAGGTAGGTGATCACTTCCCAGAGGGTCATTTAAAACATCCCATTTAAAATCATTAAAAAGCGATGGTGATGTGAAAGCTAAATCGGGGAAGCTCATTTCTGCCGAGCTTGGGCAACAATAAGTGGTTTTTCCTGTATTTAATAAACATATTATTTGAGAGGATAAAATCTTCGATTATTTGTCCCCTTGAATCACATCGTTCGCTTCCCCAAAATGGGGAGTGAGCGTTAAAATCGTCGACCACCAGATATGGCTCCGGTAGTTGATCAATCAGGCTTTCTAATTCTTCAATTGTTAATGTGATGTGCGGGGGAAGATATACAGAACATATTGTTATTGTTTTGTAGGTAACAACGCTAAATGCAACTGCCTCAAGTTTTGTGTTAAGTTTGACTTCTTGAGCAGGGACGCCGCTTTGGACGACAATTGCGACGCCTCCCGAGAGTCAGTTTGCCTGCTCGCGATCGCGTCTGAAATTTTTGTAATGTTTAAGGAAATGCACATGTTGTGGACCAAGTTTGGTCTCTTGGAGACATAAAACTATGGATAACATTGACCCTAAAATATGTGTTATGTCACTGTAATTCCGCATACACCCTCTGCAATTCCATTGAATTAAAAAAGCCATGTTTGTGCTTTTGAATGATATGAAAGGGGATTTATTTTTGTAGTGGGCCCGTTATGAGGGGCCTGTCTTTTTTTCGCTCAAGAGAGCTGTTCCGCCTCTGTAATGAAGGCGAAGTGGGTGTTGTATCCATCACCTCAACAGAGGTGCTGGAGGATCGCGAAGCCGCGGTTGTGTTAGTTTCAGGTTTCTCCCGATGGGGGGAGGTCCTGCGGGATGCCGACCCATGGACCCGCAGTCCCTGCTTTGATGGTGGCAGAGCAGC
Source organism: Amblyomma americanum (assembly GCF_052857255.1). Taxonomy (NCBI): domain Eukaryota; kingdom Metazoa; phylum Arthropoda; class Arachnida; order Ixodida; family Ixodidae; genus Amblyomma; species Amblyomma americanum. The sequence continues at coordinate 27,575,274 of NC_135501.1, read as the reverse complement.
CTTCGCTGTCGCTGCCTGGGGCGTGGAGGGCCCTGCCATCGGCTCGGTGGAATTGGCCTCGGCAGGTGCCGGAGTGCTTTGTGGTGCTACGCCCCTGCGCACCACATCAGCGAAGTTTGGTTTTGCTGTGAAATAGAATGTGTTGCTAAGCGCAAAACGCCTCCTTGCCTCTTTAAATTAAATGTTTTTTTGGGTCTTTGCGGTGATGATTTCTTTTTCCTTTTTCCAGGACAAACACACCCTTGAGTATGCAGCGTGGTCTCCTTCGCAGTTCGCGCAGCGCAGTGCTGCATCACATTCCTCAGAATGGCGGTCCTTCGAGGCGCATTTCGCGCAGGTTTTGAGGCCGCGGCAGGTCTGTGAGCCGTGGCCAAACTTTTGACAGTTGAAGCATCGGCGGGGATTGGGTATATAATGTCTTACATTGACTTTAAGATATCCAACTTCGATCGTTTCGGGCAAAGTGCTGATGTGAAATGTGAGGACCATGTGTTTGGTGTCTATCTCTTTATTGTGCTTACGGGTTTTGATTCGGTGAACGTCCATCACATTCTGGTAGGTGAGCCCTTGAAGCATTTCCGCTTCTGTTAAATGGATGAAATCTCTTTGAGGTAACGCCTCGGACTGTGTTAAGGGATCGGTGGGGAGTCACGGAGACAGGGATGTCCCCTATGGAAGCAATGCTTGACAGTTTCGAGCACTGGATGCTCTCACGCAATTCAAGGAGTAGGTCGCCGCTGGCCATTTTTCATAACTTCTAACCAGGGCCCAAGGCATCTGTTAAACATTTTGATACAAGAAATGGTGATATTATTCGGGCTTGCTTTTGTTCGCATTCACTGTGAATAACACGAAACTTTGAAAATACTTGTTTCTTTTTAGACAAAAAATCTTCTGCTTCGTTCCGCCCTCTCTTGAGAGAGCGATCTGGTTTTGATAGGGGGGGGGGAGCCATAAAAAAATGTAGTTATTCGGTCATGGTGCAAGCACCCGCCACGGAGTCCAACGAGGGGACGGGACAGGAACTTGAAAGCAAGTCCTGACCACGCCAGCTGTACACCTCCACTATAACCAAATATGAGGCAACTCAGGGTAGATTGTCACACATGCTTAACCCTCGCCGCCAGGAAAACAAGAAAAACCAGGAAATGAGTAGGAGATAGTAGAGTTGTGAGAAAGAGATAGGAAAGTGAAAGACGGAGGGGAGGACAGGAAACGGCGACTGCCGATTTCCCCCGGTCGGGTCAGGACGGAGGTGCCGTCTACAGGAACCTGGGGCCAAACTGATTTGTTGCGTCCGCCGAGGGGCAAACAAACAAGTGAACCGGTTATCCGCCGCTGGTTACCCGCTTCCACTTCAGATCTCGGTAGCAGAACGCGTCCTTAGGAACCTGAACGGTCGCGACGAAATCGCAAATAAGTCTAGTGAGAGAAAAAAGGTTGCTGTGCTCCCTTACGTGCACACTGTTTCACACAACCTAAAAAAGGTAGCGCAGAAAGCAGATGTTAGAGTTGTTTTCACGGCCCCTAACAAGCTAAACAAGCTTTGCAAGCTGACGAAACCCTATTCTTCTGTCAAACAATTATGTGGTATCAAACACCAAACAGTGTACGTGGACTGTGTAGACTGCGTTGTGTACTGCATCCCTCTATCTTGTGGCAAAAAGTATGTTGGGCAAACGGGCTGTTGTCTCAATGACCGGCTACGCCAGCACAACAACAATGTTAAAAATTCCTTCGGAAGCAACCTAGCCATTCACTGCAGTAAGTGCCGCAATTGTGCTCCATTGTTAAATCAGTGCCACATCATCGGACGTAGTCGTGATCAACTAACCCGAGAGATTATAGAAGCACAGAACATAGCATCACTGGGTAGCACTTGTGTAAGCTCACCGTCCATTTCATTGTCAAAAAAAGAACTTGCCTTCCTCAGGGTATCAACGTAATCGTGCACTTATCTCCTTGGTTCTTTTAGTCTCGGTAGCTATACTATGTATTCTCGCACGTGTCGTTTACTGCCGTGTCATAACAGCGTTCGAGAACTGTTTAAAGCACTTGCGGTTTTAAAAATAAACAGTTGGAAGTAGCGCTCGTCCCTGTCTGTTCCCTCTGCGTCCTCGGTGTTTTAGCGCTTCTGAAAATGTCAAATCTGCACCAACTAGCCCGATCCGCTACCCTTCTGCCTTAAAGGTCCAAACGCTCGGCATCGGCTCAACCACCAGGATCCCCTTTTCCACGGACACGGCGATGCCACGCACGGCGGAATGCGGGTGCTCGGGTCCGTGTTGATGCACGGTTCACCATCATCTCCCTGAGGGTTGGGTTGTGGGCTGTGTTGGGTTTTATGGCACATAAGCGGCTAAGGCCATCATGCGCCAAAAGCATGGTATAGAAAATTGTCTTGTGCCGGATTTTATTGACAGAAATGAAGCGGTGGTGTAAAGGGTCTAAAATGTTATTTCTGACCATCTAGTCAAGGTAAAAGGCTGAATTTCTCGAAATGGCCAGTGGTAAAAGCTTTAAAAAGGTCAGATAACCCCAGCGGCCATCCTTTGCAGAGGACGGATGTCGAGGCCCCCAACCAATAAAATACACACCTCAGCATCTACGCAGGTATGAGAAGGTGGCTGAGGTGTATCACATAAAGGTGAGGCATTTACAGTTCCTTAAGACAACCAACCTCTCGTAAAAAGTTAAAAACATAAGAAATGTCAACAACTGCATTATCGCTCAAGAGTAGTGCTGGGTGAAATAGAATGCATTGATTATAAACTTGACTAAAATACTTTTTCCTTAGTTTTTCTAGGTTTGAACAAGCGAATAAAATATGGTTTAGTGTTAGCTCGTCTCCGCATCTTTCACAAACGGATTTGTCTTCTTTTGTAAGTAAGTAGTTGTGTGTCAGGTGTGTGTGTCCTATGCGAAGACGACATAAGATTACTTCAGTGAAACGTTCCTGGTGTCTGCATGACTTCCATTCCCCCAAGAGTGGCTTTATGAAGTGTAGTTTGTTGTTGAGTTCATTATCCCACTCTTTCTGCCATTTGTTCTTTAATGTGTTATGTATCAACTTCATGCAGTCTTTAAAAGGTATGTCCAAATTCTTTATTTCACCATTTTGAGCTCATACGGATGCTGCGTCTGCTGTCTCGTTAACCTCTATGCCGACGTGGCTCGGGACCCAGCAGAATCTTATCGTATGTCCTTGTGTTGTGAAATTTTCGGTTTTGTGTATGATGCTGCCCTCTAAGGGTTCAATTGCATTTCTTGACTGCAGCGCTGTGAGCAGGCTCAGGGAATCGGTGTATATTATACTGTTTTTGATGTTCTCATGTATTATTTTGTCCACAGCCATACAGACTGCATAGCAATCCGCAGTAAAAATTGATACATAATTTGGTAATCTTACTATTTTTTCCCATTTTCCTTGTACTACGGCACTTCCAACGTGCATGGCTGTTTTAGAGCCATCTGTGTAAAACTTGATGTAGCTTGAATATTTCTCTTCCAAAGCCAAGTATTCTTGTAGTAGATATTCATGTGGTGTTTGTTTTTCACAAAACTGTGTAAGCGTGAAGTCCCATGCAGTGTGAGGGCAGTGCCATGGTGGCAATGGATCGCGTCTAGGGGCAATTTTAAGTAGAGCATCTAGTGCTCCCAGTTCATGACATGCGTCTTGAAAGCGTAATAGCAAAGGTCTGATTGATTGTGATTTATTATTGAACAGTCTTCTAGATGTGCACTTAGTAACTATGGGATAACAAAGGTGTTTTGATACGGATATTATTTTTAGTACATACGCACAGGTAAACATTGCTGTTCTGTTTGCAAGGGATTGTTCATTTGTTTCTACATATAGACTGTTTATTGGGGATGTTCTGTATGCACCAGTTGATAAACGGAGACCCAGGTTTTGTATAGGATCCAGTTTTTTGAGGTATGATGGTCTTGCAGACCCATACACAATGCATCCATAGTCCAAATTGGACCGTACTACGGAGCGGTAGATCTGTAAAAGGCACATCCTATCTGACCCCCAATGTTTCCGTGAGAGTATCTTCAGTATATTTAGCGATCGGGAAGCTTTCTTTTTCAGGGTGTTTATGTGAGAGGTAGGAATGTGAGCTTTCTATCAAAAGTCATTCCTAGGAATTTATGCTCTTGTTTTACTTGTAGAACAGTTTCATTCAAGCGCAGGGTGGAATCAATTTGCACGCCCCTTTTCAGAGAGAAAAGGACGGCAACTGTTTTTTGCGGAGAGAACTTAAATCCATTTTGGTCTGCCCAAGTCGCTAGTTTGTTCATTGTAAGCTGTATCTGTCTTTCACATGTTGATAAACTGGAAGATGTGCATGAAATTTGAGGTCGTCAACATATACGGAATACATGATTGTCTTTGGAATTATTCGCGATATTGAGTTCATTTTTACAATAAAGAGTGTGATACTTAGAATGCACCCCTGCGGTACGCCGTTTACTTGGATGAATTTTTTCGAAAGCGTGCCGCCTAGACGTACACGAAAGGAACGGTCAGAGAGGAAGTCTTTCAGACAGTTTAGCATCCTGTCACGGATACCTAGATCCGCGAGGTCACGAATAATCCCATACCTCCATGTGGTATCATAAGGTTTTTCCAAGTCAAAAAATATTGCCAGACAATGCTGTTTGTGTATGAATGCTTCACGGACTGTGCTTTCAAGACGGACGAGATGGTCGATTGTACAGCATGCTTTTCTAAATCCACATTGGTGTATATCAAGAAGTTTTCGCAATTCTAGAATGCACATTCATTCATGAACATTAACCTAATATTTAACACACTTTCAAAACCTTTAGCAAGACAGCTCGTAAGTGCTATTGGCCTCTAACTTCCAGCCGAGGTTGGCGGTTTTCTTGATTTCAGGAATGGCACAACCACGGCGTTTTTCCACGCCTCCGGCATTTTTCCAGACTGCCATATTTTATTGAAAAATTTCAGAAGAGTTGTGTTGTGTTGGGTTGTGTTTAATGGCGCATAAGCAGCTAAGGCTATCATGCGCCAAGCTCAAGGTATAGGAAATGTTTTTGCCAGAATTTACAGATAAGAAAAAAAACCGGTGTAGAAAGTTTCAAAAGTTATTTCCTTGTACCTAGTATACAGAGCGCAGACAAGATTGATAAATGGCTAGTATTAAAAGCATCAAAGGAGGTCGGGTAACCTGAGCAGCCGTCCTCAAGGTGCCAAGGATCTGGAGGCTACCAACCTAAAAAATAGACATCTCGGCCTTCTTCTCAGGTGAGAGAAAGTGGCCGAGGTGTGTCAACGACAAGTGGGAAATTCACAGTTTATCAAGAAAATTCGCTTCTCTTAAAAAGTTTAAAACAGAAGACATATCAACAATTGCATAATCACTTAAGAGCAGCGCAGGATGAAATGGGATGCACTGCTTGTAAAACTGAGTAAAATACTTCTTTCTTAGTTTTCCGAGTTTTAGGCATGATAATAAAATATGGTGTATTGTGAGCTCGTCTCCACATCTTTCACAGAGGCTTGTATTGATTGGTTAGTAAGAAATTATGCGTCAGGTGTGTGTGTCCGATGCGGAGACGACATAAAGTTACTTCTGTAAAACGTTCCTGGTGTGTACATGTCTTCTATTCGCTGAAGACAGGCTTTACGAAATGCAGCTTGTTGGTTATTTCATTATCCCAAGCTGTCTGCCATTCAGCCTTCAGATTTCTGTGTATTAATTTTATGCAGTCTATGTGGGGCACACTGACTTTTCCAATTTCACGCCCGCGAGCTTGTGCAGCACTTCTGTCGGCTCATTCATTGCCGTCTATTCCAACATGGCTCGGCACCCATCAGAATTTTATGATACGTCCCTGTGTTGTAACTTTATCTATGTTATGTACTATGTTTCCTACTAAGGGTTCGACTGCATTTCTGGAATGTAATGCTTTTAGCAGACTAAGCGAACCTTTGTAGATTATGCTCTTTTTCAAACTATTATTTATTATTCTCCTTACAGCTACAGAGACAGCATAACACTCCGCAGTAAAAATGGATGCATAGTTTGGTAGCCTTACTATCTTTAGCCAGTTTCCTGGCACTACCGCACTTCCGACGTAATCTGCTGTTTTTGAGCCGTCAGTGTAAAACTCTGTGTAGTTCGCATATTTTTCTTGTAGTGCCTAGTATTCATGTAATATGTGCTCGTGTGGCGTTTGTTTCTTTCGGTATTGTGCTAACGTGAAGTCACACACAGTGGGAAGGCTGTACCATGGGGGCAATGGGTCATACCCTGAGGCGACATCAGGAAGGGTATCCAGTATTCTTAAAGTTTGGCAACAATCCTCGAAGCGGAGCAGCAGAGGTTTAACTGACTGCGGTTTGTTGTTGAATAGTGTTCTGGAGGTGCAGTTTGTAACTATGGAATAACAGAGGTGTTTCGGCAAGGAACGGATTTTCAGGACATATGTGCATGTGAGCATAGTTCTTCTCTCTGTAAGGGAGGGTTTATTGATTTCGACATAGAGACTGTTCATGGGGGATGTTCTGGTTGCACCAGTTGAAAGTCGTAAACCAAGATTATGCACTGGGTCCAGTCGTTTTAGATATGATGGCCTCGCGGACCCATACACAGCGCATCCATAGTCTAGAGTAGAGCGTACTACATACCTATAGATTTGTAAAAGACATGTTCTATCAGATCCCCAGCGTTTTCGTGACAGTACTTTTAATATATTCAGGGATTGGGAGGCTTTCTTTTTGATGGTGTTTATATGTGGCAGGAATGTGAGTTTCTTGTCAAATGTTATGCCCAAAAATTTATGCTCTTGCTTAACTGGAAGTGTAATTTCTTTAAGTACAAGGTGGGGTCAATCTGCAAACCTCTTCTGAGTGAAAAAAGAACAGCAACTGTTTTTGTGTTGAGAACTTAAACCCATTTCTTTCAGCCCAAATCGCAAGTTTGTTTAATGTCAGTTGAATCTGTCGCTCACAGGTTGACAGGCTGGAGGACGTGCATGCTATTTGGAGGTCATCGACATATAACGAAAACATAATTGACTTTGCAACTATTTTAGCTATAGAATTTATTTTTACGACAAAAAGGGTAGTACTTAAAATACATCCCTGGGGTACACTGTTCTTTTTAGGCAGTTCAGCATCCTTCCACGGATCCCTAGGTCCGCGAGGTCGCGGAGGATCCCAAACCTCCAGGTGGCATCAAAAGCCTTCTCCATATCAAAGAATACTGCAAGGCAGTGTTGACTATGTATGAATGGTTCTCTGACTGTATTTTCAAGGTGGATCAGATGGTCAGTTAAACAAGATTTTTTAAATCCACACTGCTAGATATCAAGAAGTTCACGAGCTCTAAGGATAAACATCAGCCTAATGTTGACAACACTTTCAAACGATTTAGCGAGACAGCTAATAAGGGCTATGGGTCTGTAACTGCAAGGGGAGGTTGGTGGTTTTCCCGGTTTCAAGAATGGTACAACAACGGCCTTTTTCCAGGCTTGGGGTATTTTTCCTGAAATCTATATTTTGTTAAAAAATCTCAAAAGTGCTTCTACAGATGGCTGAGAAAGATGTGCCAGCATTTCATAATGAATTTGATCAGGACCAAGCGCAGTCTGCCTGCAGACAGAACTTTTCTTATTTCATGAATTGTGATTAGACTGTTGCATGCTTCGTTTGTGCACGCGCTTGTAGGAAGTTTTTCTTTCTCCATAGTTTTTTTGTATTTTATGAATTGTTGTGTATAGTGTGAAGAGCTGGAAACACTTGAGAAATGTTCACCTAGGATGTGTGTTTGTTCTATACTTGTTTGTGCACCAGGGGCTGTTAGAAAGGGAATTGTGAAAGGGGAGAATCCGCCCTTCAATTTACGAACTTGCTCCCACATTTTTTTGGATGTAATGGAACTGTTTATAGATGATACGTAGCTTTGCCATGAAGTTTTCTCCGCATTGCGGTGGGTATGCCGGACTTTTGCGCGTGCGTTTTTAAAGTTTATAAAATTCTCGGCTGTTGGATACCTACGAAAAATACCCCAGGCTTTATTCTGCTGTTTTTTGGCTATTCTGCAGTATTGGTTATACCAAACCTTGTGGTTTTGGCGTACCACTCCCGAAGACTGAAGAATGGCTAGACGTGCTGCAGCAATTATGCAAGACGTAAACATTTCATTTAGTTCATCTACACTAATATCTTATGAAAAAACTGTCTCCAGTGTAGAATTTTCCTGGAATAAATCCCAGTCAGCTATGTGGAGCTTCCAATGACGTGGTTTATTTGGAATGACTGATGGTGGTGATGACAAGTTAATTACTATAGGAAGATGATCGCTTCCGTACGGATGGTCAAGAACATTCCAACTAAAATCAGTAAAAAGGGAGGGTGAACTAAAGGACAGGTCTATGCAACTCATTTTTCCTGAGGTTGGGGAGCAATATGTTGGTTTACCTGTATTTAGCAGGCAAACGTCGTTGCAAAAAATAAAATCTTCTAGAACACGACCTCTAGTGTTAGTCTGTTCGCTTCCCCAAAAACCAGAGTGGGCATTAAAATCCCCAACTACCAGATACGGCTCTGGTAGCTGCTTTAAATGTATTTCTAGGTCATTTAGTGTAACTGTTTGGTGTGGCCCGAGATATATAGAACATATTGTAATTGTTTTGAAATGTAGGACAGTCACTGCAACAGCTTCATAGTTAGTTTTAAGTTTGATTTCTCTGGTTGCAACACCGCCTTGAATTACAATAGCAACACCTCCAGAGAGTTTTCCGGTTTGCTTTCTGTCACAACGAAAGACTGTATTTCCTTAAGAAGTTATTGTGTTTTGGACCTAAGTTTGTTTCTTGAAGGCATAAAGCCACAGGGGAAAAAGTGTCTAACAGATCTTTTATGTCACTGTAGTTATTGAAAAGTCAACGGCAGTTCCATTGTATTAGGAATGCCATATTTTTTACGGAAGAAGTGGGAGCCTAGCTTTCTTTTACAAGAGGACCCGTGATTCGGGTCCTTCCTTTGTTTTGACGGTCAAGTGACCTGTGCCGCCCGTGTGACCTGTGCCGCCCGTGCCAGATGATATATCCATCGCCTCGGTGGAGGCGCTGGAAGCCTGCGGGGATACCGCGCGTGCACGTACTTCAGGCCTCCTCCGAGAAGGAGGGGTCTGATCGTCCGCCGACTCAAGGGACGGCGAGACCGTTTGGGGCGGTGGCAGGGCAGCATTTGCTGACCCTGCCAGGGGCGTAGGTGGCCCTGCCTGAGGTTTTGCCTGGGGAGAAGCCCGAACGCGGTGTGGTGCAGCGCCCCCGCGCACCACATCGGCGAAGCTTGTTCTTGCTGTGAAACTGAATGTGTGTTTTGCATAGAAGAGTTGTCGTGCTTCCTTGAAAGTTATATTTTGCTTTGTCTTCATTGTTATGATTTCTTTCTCATTCTTCCATGAGGGGCATGATCTTGAGTAGGAGGGATGGTCACCTTGACAGTTTGCGCAATGTAGTGTTGCAGCTTTACAGCTTTCAGAGACGTGCTCTTGCGAGGCGCATTTCGCACATGTTTTCCGACCACGTCAGCTCTGTGAGCCATGGCCGTATCGCTGGCAGTTAAAACACCGTCGCGGGTTTGGGTTGTAGTGTCGGACATTTAACTTTAGGTAACCAACTTCGATTGACTCGGGCAGTGTGCTTGAGCTGAAAGTGAGGACAAGATGTTTTGTTGCGATTTCTCTGTTTTCCTTTCGGATTTTTATGCGGTGAACATTGATGACATTTTGGTCTTTTAGACCTTCAAGCATTTCTTCTTCTGTGAGTTGAAGGAAATCGATTTCGGAGATCACACCCCGGACGGTATTCTAAGATCTATGTGCAGTCACAGAGACAGTTGTATCCCCAATGGACACTATGTTGGACAGTTTAGAATATTGATCGTTATCTTTCAGTTCTAGTAGGAGGTCGCCACTAGGCATTTTTTTACCTTGTAAATCGTGCCCAAGGCAGAGGTTAGGGTTTTTGTGACTATGAATGGGGATATTGTTCGAGCGGTCTTATCTGTTGCTTCACTGTGAATGACGTGAAATTTCGGGAAAGTGTGCTTGGACTTCTGAAGGTAGTGGGTTGTTGCTTCGGTCCGAACTCTTTTTTGAGGGCGATCATTTTGTGAGTGGAAGGGAGCCATGGAATACGTCTCTTATTCGGCCGTGGTGCCAGTCACCCACCATGGAGCCCAACAAGGGGACGGGACAGGAACTTGCAAGCAAGTCCTGCCCACGCCAGCTATACACCTCAACTATAACCAAATACGAAGCAACTCAGGGTGGTTGGCCACACAAGATTAACCCTCGCCGCCTATGAAGAAAGGAAAAAACCGGGAAACGAGGAGGAGACAGGACAGTAGTCCGAAAGAAGATAGGAAAGTAAAAGATGGAGAGGAGGACAGGAAAAGGCGACTGCCAATTTCCTCCGGTCGGGTCAGGCCGGAGGTGCCGTCTACAGGAAGCTGGGGCCAAAGTGGTGTGTTGCCTCCGCCGAGGGGCCTTAAAGGTCCAAACGCTCGGCATCTGCTCAACCACCAGGATCCCCTTTTCCCCGGACACGGCGATGCCACGCACGGCGAGGCGCGGGTGCTCGAGTCCGTGGTGATGCACAGTTCACCATCATCCCCTTGCGGGGATGTCCCTACGGATGCTCGGGAACTCGCGGTGTCGCCACTCACCGTCACGACGCCAGCAAGCAGCAGGCGCCCGCCCGCGGGGAAAAATTTCAGAAGAGCTTCTACAGCATCTTCAGAGAGGTGTGCAAGCATTTCATAATGGATTTCATCTGGGCCTGGTGCTGTCTGTTTGCCGGCCGAAAGTACTGTACGGATTTCTTCTAGTGTAATTAATTTATTATAATATTCATTTGCACTGCCACTGATCGGCAGTCGTTGTTTTTCAGTTGTGTTCTTGTATTTTAAAAATGATTGTGTGTAGTGTGAGGGGCTCGAAACTGTGGCGAAGAGTTCCCCTAGTTTGTCGGCCTGTTGGCTAATGCTTGTTTGTCTATCCGAAGATGTTAGGAAAGGAATTGTGAAGAGAGAAAAGCTGCCATTAAGCTTTCAGACTTGTTCCCACATTTGCTTTGATGTAACTGAAATATTTATTGACAATACGTAGCTTTGCCACGAAGTTTTTTCAGCATTGCGACGGATATGTCGTGCTTTTGCTCTCTCCTTTTTAAAATGTATGAGGTTGTCGTGTTGGGGTATCTTCGGAAAGTTCCCCAGGCTTTGTTTTGATTCTTTTTTGCTTCTCTGCAATCTTGGTTATATTAAACCTTGTGATTTCGGCGTAATACACCTGACGACTAGGGAATAGTTAGAAGTGCAGCCGAAATATTACATGTAAAAATTTCATTTATTTCGTCAATGCTAAGATCATCTGAAAATATTTTCTCCAGACAGGCCTTTTCTTGAAATAGTGGCCAGTCCGCTACGTGCAGTTTCCAACGGCGTGGTTTAGTTGGAATTATTGGTTGTGGTGATGAAAAGTTAATTATCACTGCAAAGTGATCACTTCCGTACGGGTTATCAAGAATATCCCGCTTAAAATCGGTAAAGATGGATGGAGAGCTAAAAAACAAGTCTATGCAACTCATTTTACCTGAGGATGAAGAGTAATATGTGGGCTTGCCTGTATTGAGCAAGCAGACGTTGTTGCACAGAATAAAATTTTCTAAAACCCGACCTCTAGTGTCTGTCTGTTCACTTCCCCAAAATGGGGAGTGTGCATTAAAATCTCCGACTACCAGATATGCCTCTGGTAACTGATTAAAAAGTGCTTCTAGGTTATGGAGTGTTAGTGTGAGGTGTGGTTGAAGATACACTCTGCATATGGTAATTGTTTTAAAGCTAATGACAGTGACTGCAACGGCTTCATAATTTGTCTGGAGCTTGATTTCATGCGTTGCAACACCGCTCTGAACTACTATAGCAACGCCTCCAGAGAGCCTATTTGCCTGATCACGGTCATGGCGAAAGACTTTATACTTTTTAAAAATATTTTTGTGTAAAGGTCCCAAACTGGTCTCCTGAAGGCACAGTGCCACAGGAGACCGAGAATGTGTGAGATCTCTTGCATCACCATAGTTTTTGTAAATTTCCACGGCAGTTCTAGTGGATAAGATATGCCATTAAAAATTTTTAAGGGGATGTATTCTGAACCTAAGGTCCCTCCTTTTTGAGGGCCTGTTATCAAGATTTTTTTCTTTTTTACGGTCAAGGGAGGCCGCCATCGTTGCTGCCGAGGCGAGCCCTGAGTTGTATCCATCGCCTCAGTGGAGGCGCTGGAGTTCGCGGGGAACCCACGGGCAGGGGGTGGTGGACTTCTCCCAAACGGGGGAAGCCTTGCGGGCTTCCGACTTGGTGGCCGGCGAGCCCGTTTGCGGGGGTGGCATAGCAGCTTTCGCTGCCTCTGCCAGGGGCGCGGATGGCCCTGCCTCAACCTCACTTAGTGTGAGCTGGGCAGGTGCCGAAGGCCGCTGTGATGCGCCGCGCCCGCACACCACATCGGCGAAGTTTGTGTGAGGAGTGATGGAGAAAGTGCCATGTGACATCGCATAACGCCTTCTTGCCTCTTTAAATGTAATATTATCTTTTGTCTTTATGGTAATTATTTCCTTTTCTTTCTTCCAGGCAGGACAAGACCTTGATTAAGCAGCCTGGTCGCCTTCGCAGTTTGCACAGCGTGGCGCGCCATCGCAGTCGTCTGATTGGTGGTCATTTGAGGAACATTTAGCACAGGTGTTGCGGCCGCGGCAGCTTTGTGAGCCGTGACCGAACTTTTGGGATTTGAAACAGCGTCTAGGGTTGGGTATATATGGGCGAACGGAGATTTTTGCATAGCCTATCTCGATTGACTCGGGCCGGGTGCAAGAGGCAAACGTCAGGACCAGGTGTTTTGTTGGAATTTCTTTGCTGTCTTTGCGGATTGTAATTTTATGGACGTTGGTTACATTTTGCGGGGAAAGTCCTTCAAGCATCTCTTCCTCTGTTAGGTGCAGAAAGTCATTGTCTGAGATGACACCACGTACTGTGTTCAATGATCTGTGTGGTGTGACAGAGACAGGAATATCGCCAAAAGTTTCAATGTTTGCAAGCTTTGATATTTAAGTAATGTCGAGAAGTTCGAGCAGGAGGTCACCACTAGCTAACTTTGTGACTTTGTACTGAGGGCCCAAAGAATCTGTAAGAACTCTTGAAACAAGGAACGGGGATATTTGTCCGGCTGGCTTTTCTGTTTCTTTACTGTGGACGATGTAGTACTTAGGGAAAGTTGTCTTCTTTTTGTTGAAAAACTGGGATGTGACATCGGTCCGTCCCGTTTTCAGAGGGCGATCATTAGTAAGCAGGGAGGAAGCCATAAAAAAATTTTGTTCTTCGGCCATGGTGCCAGTCACCCAACATGGAGCCCAACAAGGAGACGGGACAGGACCTTTAAAACAAGCCCTGCCAACGCCAGCTGTACACCACTGCTATAACCAAATATGACGCCACTCAGGGTGGTTGGCCACACAAGGTTATCCCTCGCCGCGTATGAAAAGTGAAAAACCGAGATGTGAGTAGGAGAAAGGAGAATTGTAAGAAATGGGTAGGAAAGTGAAAGATAGAGGGGAGGATAGGAAAAGGCGACTGCCGATTTCCCCCGGTCGGGTTAGGCCGGAGGTGCCGTATACAGGGAGCCGGCGCCAAAGTGGTGTGTTGCCTCCGCCGAGGGGCCTTAAAGGTCCTAACGCTCGGTATCGGCTCAACCACCAGGATCCCCTTTTCCTCGGACACAGCGATGCCACGCACGGCGAGGCGCGGGTGCTCGGGTCCGTGGTGATGCACCGTTTACCATCATCCCCCTGCGGGGATGTCCCTGCGGATGCTCGGGAACCCGTGGTGTCGGCACTCACCAACGGCTGCAAGCTGCAGACGCCCCCCTACGGGGTGTTGTGGAAATGAGTCTTCCAGCGAGGAACACCGTGACAATTTGACACATATTGCAATACTTTTGCCTCGTTCATAAATAATGCTCTAAGGGATACCTGAATAGTCCCCTCCTGAAGCGCTGCGCTGATATCTTGGCGACAGCGTATTGCGACGATTCGGGTAGCAGCATTCCACCTCTGAAACCAGTTGTCGTGATGCAGAGTAACGTGGCTGGGCCGGAGATGAGACGAGGAAGAATGAAGCTTTAACTTTGGAGAAACAAGAATAAGCGGGCTTAATATGGCACTTTGAAGAAACATATTTGCGTATGAAGGGAAAGCAAACAGTCAACAACTAAGAGTTCATGCGTCGAGCGACTGGATGAGCCAGGGTACCGAGCGTTCTTTCACACTCAGCACGCTCCTTAAATCTCCTAAGGTTCCGCCCCTTCACAAGGCAGTGGCAAATCCAACACGTGGGACACTTGTCCAAGATGAGAAAAGCTGCACAGCGCGTAGCAAATTGAGTCACTCGTTGCAGAGTCCACCCATGGGAACGGGCGAGGAAGAATTGCAAATCTGGTGCTTTTTTACGGAGGTGCAATAGTATTGCAAGCCGCACGTGTCCATCGAAAACACCTGTGGCCCTTGCGTCGTCGCAGGCCTCAACTGAGGCGAGCTCTCTACAGACGGGTGGGCTCCTGTGGGACACGCTTAATTTCTTGACCTGCCCTTCCTTTATTCCCCCATTCGTCTGTTCGTTGTCGGTTGCTCCACTCGCGTCTTTTTCTGGGAACCAGTGAAAGGGAAAGGTCATTGCCACAGTTGGGATTGGGTAGCCTGGTCGGGCCGGAGAAGGGACGATGAGCTTCGGAAACGAGGTAACGAAGGGAAAGGCTAGGAAAACTTTATACAAAGACTATTTACATACTGTAAATGTGAGAGCAACTGAGAGTGCCTCTCAGTACAGAGAGCTTAGCGGTCGGGAGTCTCTCCCAGCAAAGGGTCTCTCTGGTACCAAACCAGTAGCTCGTTAAATACCCTTCGTATTCCCCACATCCCTGGCTGGGGAATACAGTTCGAAGAATGATTTCCAATCAAATATGCAGGCGATGACACTGGTGGAACCGACTACGGCAGGGCGGTCCTGATGTTCTCTCGCAGTTCAGTCGATGGAAAGGGAAGAGGACACGGTCATGTTGTCGTCAACACAGTTTCCACGTGGGCGCGCACGTGGGTCCGGACTGCGCCCGTGTGGCCCAGGAAGGCGCCTGCGTGACACAGGAATTCGGGCCCATGTGGCACAGGAATGTCAGGCTGTTTCTCCGCAGGGGTTGAAAGACGTTGCACTTGTCTGATGACCGGAACGCGGAATCTCTGTCGAAGGCACCGCTCTCAGTCAATTTTCAACCATAGCGTGACTAATGAGGACAACGCTTGGTTCGTCGACCTGGTGGCATGCTCGACCACGTGGGGACGCCATTGTCGTCGCTGCTTCCGACAGTCTTGCAGCCACGTTCCTTCCAGAAAGACTCAATAGCCTTCCCGTTGGTTTTCTGGAAATCCGGGTCAGGGAGTCCGCGTCTTTATTCACTTGGACTGGAAGGCACGCCAGGCATAACACCACCCAGCCAAGCATGAAAAAAATTCTCACCTGGGCATTCTATTTTGTGCGGTAGTCGGCCACCTGCTGCCATCGAAACTGCCGCTGCAGTAGCCGCCATCGTGGTAATCCCGGTCCATGGAATTTGTGCCTTAACCTAATTTGGCTGGAGTGCGTCCCGTCCATAACAGTGATAGTGAACGCCGGCCCAATAGTGGCACCGGAGGTTAGTCATCCGTCTAGAAATTGAACGTCAGTCCTCGCAAGTATTTTTGAACTTTCCTTCCTGCTATATTACAGCTAGAGACTACTTTTAAATCCGAAAGTGCTTTTTTTAGTTCGCTAAGGAAGAGTAAGCATATAGGCCACTGCTCCTCGTTCGCCGCGTCTGCTGCTTCAGCCGTTATCATGTGTCTCCTTGATAGTACCATGATCAGAAATTAGCGAAACTTGCGCTCATTTTTGCACTGATGGAAGTTAAATCTGGCGTCTGTTGCAAGAACAATGTTGCATCACCTATGCTTCCTATCACTTCGGCCATGGCTGACAGAACATGTCGTTCTCGTCTGACAACTTTGTTTTGGTTTGTAAGGTCGAGACATATGCGCACATCTCGTGATCGCTTCGTTGCTGTGCTGGCTTTGATGTAGAGAAAGCACAAGACTCTTCGCAGTGCCGACTACAAAATTTGTACGACTTTTTAGGACGAAGTGGGAAGCAGAATAGATCTCCGAAAGGTAGGGACATAAGAGAGGAAAGAAACCTAGAGGGGGAACATCCAAGAAAAGAAAGACGGCAGCGGACTGCACCTGGCTGCACCGCATGCATGCCGCCGAAGGCCACATCTCCCAGGGATACAGGGACTGAACGTACCGGCCGCCTCGCATTCGCACCCGGCTCGCATTCAGGAGGCACAGGGTTCGATCCCCAGTGCTGCCGCGTGCCCACCGGTCTCCTAATGGGTAAAAGTTTTCCCGACCCGCCGCGGCGGCTAAGTGGTTAGGATGCTCGGCTACTGGTGCGGAGTTCCCGGGTTCGAACCCGACCGCGCAGGCTGCGTTTCGATGGAGGCGAAACGCTAAGGCGCCCGTGTGCTGTGCGATGTCAGGGCACGTTAAAGATCTTGGGGTGGTCAAAATAATTCCGGAGCCCTCAACTATTTTCTTCCTTTCTTCTTTCGCTTCCTCCTTTATCCCTTTTCTCGCGGCGCAGATCAGGTTTCCGCCGATATGTGAGACAGACATTGCGCCATTTTCTTTCCTCCAAAACCAATTTACCAAATTTTTCAAGTTTTCTTCGGCCACGTGCTCCTCTCTGCTAGGGTGAGATGCTTGAAAAAAGGGTCTTAGACCAAAGCGTTGCCTTGGTGGATCAGAGATAAGTTCCACCCTCAAGCAACCATAAAACCCGCCTCGTGCAGTAGAAGACGATTTGAGGCCTTTTTAATAACCGAAACGTGGCCTTGTGGTAGAACATCCGCCTTGCATTCGGGAGGTGCCAGGCGCGATCCCCAGTACCACTGGTTAACCACCGGTCTTTTAAGAGATATACGTTTTCCCCTGGCCTGGTGCTCGGCTCTTCTATGATGCGATGCTTGATAAAAAGGTCCTGGACCAAACTATTGCCTTGACGGATCAGAGATAGGTTTCGCCATCAATGAACCATAAATGCTCCTCGTGCGGTAAAGCCGAACTTGTGGCTCTTCTGGCCGCCTCGATGTGAATACCCCGTATTCACACGGGCGATGTAATCCCTCTAAGTGACGGCGGCTGCATACACATCTCGCCTTCACAGTGCGCGCGATGACGCAGCCTCCAGTTTTGCTCCGACGGCCGCCGCCAATCGAGGAGGGGACCGTTCGTTCGGCCGGTACGTTCAGTTAGGGTCCCTAGGAATGCTTGTTAGTCTGGCATCCACCGGCTGCGGCGGGGGCTGCTGCTGAATGATCGCCGCGGTCGGTGGCGCTGCGAGCAACCGATGTGCCTTCCAAGCAATGGCGTCTGCTCTAGACGCGCTTCTTTCGCCCTGCGAAACGATTTCACTGCGCGTTTTCAGATGCCTTGAGCATGCGATTGCACTGATTTTTTTTCTTTGATTCCCCATTGCACCTTGGTTTCGGTGACTGTTGGCTCCCTTCATAAGTTTATCAAACGAGCCCCTCATTTCCTAAAATTTGTCTGCTAATAGCTTAACGAGGGTCTCGGTTCTGGCAGTCTTGATGCCATAGGTAGCATAAGAGGGCTCTCGCACAGTTTCCATCTTCGCCGTTAGATGACGTTCCACGTTACAGTCGCGGTAATACAGGACGTGCTACGTCCGCCGCTATAGACGAGGGTGGCGCTGGTGAACGCTTTCAAGGTTCGCTTACATCCAATAAACATAAATACCCACGAGAGCAGCAGATTGGACAGCCGTCGCCGTAGCTCAGTTTACTGGTAGAGCAATGGACGCGATATTCGGAGGTCGTGGGTTCGGATCCCACAGGCGGCATGGTTGTTTGCTTTTTCTGCTGCTTTATAAGTGAATTTCTTTAAGCGACAGATTAATCGATGTATTATTTTCCCACTGCTCAGCACTACGCATTAAAAAATTAAAACATCCCCCCATGCACCTTGGTTTCGGTGTCTGGCGGCTCCCTTCATAGGTATATATATATATATATATATATATATATATATATATATATATATATATATATATATATATATATATATATATATATATATATATATATATATATATATATATATATATATATATATATATATATATATATATATATATTCAATACTGCAGGCCCCTTTACGGGGCCCTAGCAGGTGGGCATACACAACAGTTACAGTGAGGCAAGAACTACATCACACAACACAAGGAAATTTCAAAATGCGGCAAGAACACATGCAAAGATAAATCTGGTAGAACAGTGGTTCATTTGCCTACCTGAGGACAAACTATGTACAATCGGCTCCAGACAAGGTTACCATATGAAGTGATCAAACACGGCTAACAGTGAACAACATGCACGTAGAAGCGAAAAAAAAAAAAACCTTGGCGCTCAAGACAAGATACGTATATGTTGGAAACAATAATAATACTGAAGGATAGCGGACAATTGAACCCAGGAAAACAAACTATGACTACGCAAGGGGTGATGCACTGATTAAGACGACAAGAAAGAACGGATGTGAAACGGATTATCAATACCCAGAGGCCCATGTGCATCACTGAGAGCGTTACTCTGCGGCAATACCGGCCTCGAGCCTTGTAGCGAACGTTGTTAAGGTCGGCGCATGAGTAATCGAGGCATCCAGTTTGTTCCATTCTCGGATGGCTACAGGAAAAAATGAATGTTTAAGTGCATCTGTGCGATAGGAATAATCAGTTAGAGTGAGCGAATGTTTGTGTCGTGTCGGTCGAGTCTGGGACGGGCAAATATATTTTGACACATTGATGTTATAATCGTTATGCAACAGTTGGTACAAAAATTTTAAACGCGCGTGCTTTGCTCTCATTGATAGCGTCGGGAGTCCTGAAATAGCTGCAAGGTTCGATGGGGAGTCAGTACGCTTATATTTGTTATGGATGAACCGTAGTGCCTTTCTTTGTATTTTTTCTAGTTTTGCTATGTTAGTGGTTGTTTGCGGAAACCAAACAGTGTGAACGTACTCTAAAATAGGTCTTATGAAAGTTTTGTATGCTAGGAGTTTAGTAGATGCTGGTGCGAGTCGGATGCATCTTCTCAAAAAAAACAGTTTTCGTAAGGCTGCCGATGTTACATTAGCGATGTGTACGTCCCATCTAAAGTCAGCGGTTAGTGTAACACCAAGATACTTATGCTGGGAGACTTTCATGAGTGGCGTACCGTGAATGCTGTAAGGGAAAGATGAGGATACTTTTTTCCTGGTTACTGTCATGCACACTGATTTTTTAGAATTGACGGTCATCTGCCATCTATCACACCAATCCACCACAGCGTCAAGTGACTGGGAAAGCGCAATGTGGTCTTCCGGACTTTCTATTTTCCTGTAGATGATGCAGTCGTCTGCAAATAGCTTAATGTTACATTTAATCTGAGTGGTTATATCGTTAATATAGATAAGGAAGAGAAGTGGGCCAAGAACGGATCCTTGCGGAACTCCCGAAGTGACCGCGGTTATTTTAGAAGGCATATTTTGAAAGATTACAAATTGAGAACGGTTAGATAGAAACTCTTTGATACAACCCAGAACTTCCCCCCGCCCGATCATGCACTGCAGCTTTGCGATTAGTTTGTTATGGCACACGCAATCAAACGCTTTGGAAAAATCTAGTAGTAATATATCAGTTTGACTGCAGGTATCGATGCTGAGGGCCAAGTCATGAACGACTTCGATTAACTGAGTGATAGTCGACATCCCTCGGCGGAAACCATGCTGGTCAGGTAATATCAACCTATTATGCTCTAGAAAATCTGTTAGATGTTTTGAGATTAT
This sequence comes from Amblyomma americanum, assembly GCF_052857255.1. NCBI lineage: Eukaryota > Metazoa > Arthropoda > Arachnida > Ixodida > Ixodidae > Amblyomma > Amblyomma americanum. Next base: position 27,555,252 of record NC_135501.1, on the reverse strand, counting down.
GTGTTCGAAAACTTTACATGCTGTGCTAGTCAGTGAAATGGGCCTGAAGTTTGATGCACTACTGATATCTCCTCCTTTATGGATCGGAATGATTTTCGCCAGCTTCCAGTCATCCGGTAGTTTTGACACAGCAAGTGATTTGCGGAATATTATGCCGAGATATTTGCTGCACCATTCGGCGTATCTTTTCAAAAATGCATTGGGTATGTTATCAGGCCCGCTGGCGTTCTTCGTATCGATGTTAAAGAGAAGATTGAAAATTCCGTCATCAGTTATGTTTATTTCTCTGATATCTGAAGTTCGGGTGGTTGCCATCTGGGGAATAATGCCATTATCGGTGGTAAATACGGACTGAAAAAAGTCATTAAAGTAATTAGCCTTCGCACTGTTTTCCTCTGGTGTCTGTTCGTGTCCTGCTGTGTTTCTATTGCGGAAGTGGTTCCAGAACCTGTGTGGGCTATAAGTAAGGAAGTCAGGCAGCGTGACACTGAAGTAGTATTCCTTTGATTTCATCATTTTATCCTTGAAGATTTCAACTGCACTGGCTAATTTTTGTGTTCTGTCGGGGTTAGTACCTTTGGACTTAATAGAGCGACGCAGCCTTTTCACTTTGCGTTTTGCATGAATGACCTCTCGCGTGATCCACGGGTTCTTTGTTTTAACGCGCTTGTTTTTTGAGGGGACATATCTGCATATACAGAAAAAAATGATTTCCTTGAACTGGAGCCAGAGGGAGTTTACATCTGAGCTTGCTTCAGATGCTGCTTCGGCAAACATCTGAAACTCGTGTGCAGGATGTGTTGTTATACTAGCGTCGTCGGCTCTATTAAAATTACTTACTGTCGATTGGGAGGAGCGGGTTGTTATTAGAATATTGAGTGGTAACTCGCAGACTGGTATACTGTGATCAGAAATTCCGTCGATTATGTCAAGCTTAGTCTGGTGTGTTGGGAAGTTCTCGCTTACTAGTATTAGATCGAGAATGCTTTTTGCTGTGCCTAGTATGCGAGTTGGACGGGAGACTGTTTGATATAGATTAAAATTCAGCATTAAATCAATGAGTGCATCTGAGGCCGGATCAGTATGGTGCAAGGTACCCCAGTCAATATCCGGAAGGTTAAAATCGCCCATGATGATTAGTCTAGAGTTCCGTACGTGCACTTGCATATAATCGTGTACAGCACTCAAGCAATCATGTCCGGAAGAGGGGCTCCGATAAACACATCCCACGACAATGCTGACGCCATCACATAGAATCTTGCAAAACACTGCCTCTGCTCCCGGGATGTCCGGCAGAGGGATAAAGGAAAAGTGGTTCTTTATCAATAACGCAACGCCACCACCCCGGGAAAGCCTATCTTTACGCATCACTGAGTAGTTCGGAGGGAAGATTTCTTGACTACCAATATCACTCGAGAGCCACGTTTCTGTGACAGCATCAATATCTGGATCTTGGTCAATGAGGACAATTTCGAGTTGCTCTACTTTATTCACTACACTTCTGGCATTTATGTTCAATAATTTTATTTTTTTGAATGTGCTCTTCGACGCGTCATTCGGGGGCTGGAGACGTTGTCGTTTTGGCTTTCTGGGGTAGTTGCTTTGTCGTTTTTTTTCCCAAACGGCACTTTCACTGCGTTTTCACTGTCCCAGACAAATGCTTGACCATTAATGTACAATTTATTAAAGGAAAGGGACACTTTGTCGCCATTGTTCCGGTTAGGCTTCGCGCTGTCCCACAACGTTTTCCGAATATCTCTAATTTTCCGCGAGAAATCTTCGCCAATGGACAGATCGGAATTTTTAAGCTTGAAGCCTCGTTTCAGTATTGATTCTTTCTCTCTGTAGTCTAAAAGCTTCATAATAACAGGTCTAATTTTGTTTCCAGCAGGCTGCCCCAAACGGTGGATACGCTCGATGGCCACTGCGTCGAGATCTAGTTTATCCTGGACAATATCTTTATTTACCCTTTCTCTGAGTGTTTCCTTGGTCTCTTCCTCACTCTCCGATAGGCCATAGACAATTAAATTACATCTTCTGCTTCGGTTGTCCAAGTCGTCTATTCTTTCCTCTAACCTTTCTATGACTTCGCTCATCTGAGCGACCTGCTCCTGGCAGGAAGTGGCCTGTTTCTCTAGTCTAGCAAGAGCATCGAGTTTATTGTCTATGTCCGCCAGCCGCTTCTCCTTTATTTCTTTTATGTCAGAGGCAATTTCTTGAAGCTGCGTAAGTATCTGAGCTGTGTCCGGTGCAGGATTGGCTTCGATATCACCCCCCAACAATAGCAGTTTGCGCAAGCTTACAGTAACATCAAACAACAGCCGCGGGCACGGCAGCACCAACAAGAATGGGTTGTTAGAGCGAATACAAACGCCGTAGCGTTTTCTCAGCTGCACAAGAAGCAAGAAAGGATTGTCGGTGAACCGCATCCTGGTAGCGCTGCCGTGCCCAGTGGCCGCCGCGCGCGTGGGGTGGCAATATATAGCCCCGTCTGGTGGTGTCGCCACTTGTCCCAGATGCATGTAGTGGTCTGCGCATGTGGGCGCTGATTGTAGAATCCATCGGTGATCCCATGTGGGCGCGTGTAGCTGGTCTGGTGGGCGTACGTCGGCAGTGTCTGATCCGTGAGTCATTCTTGAAGGCAGCTGCATGCTTCTGTCACCGGCATGATCTAGCAGGGCCAAGAAAAGCTGCACAAGAAGCAAGAAAGGATTGTCGGTGAACCGCATCCTGGTAGCGCTGCCGTGCCCAGTGGCCGCCGCGCGCGTGGGGTGGCAATATATAGCCCAGTCTGGTGGTGTCGCCACTTGTCCCAGATGCATGTAGTGGTCTGCGCATGTGGTCGCTGATTGTAGAATCCATCGGTGATCCCATGTGGGCGCGTGTAGCTGGTCTGGTGGGCGTACGTCGGCAGTGTCTGATCCGTGAGTCATTCTTGAAGGCAGCTGCATGCTTCTGTCACCGGCATGATCTAGCAGGGCCAAGAAAAGCTGCACATGAAGCAAGAAAGGATTGTCGGTGAACCGCATCCTGGTAGCGCTGCCGTATATATATATATATATATATATATATATATATATATATATATATATATATATATATATATATATATATATATATATATATATATATATATATATATTCGACTTTACCCTGATGAAGGACGGTCCACCGTCCGAAACCGTTGGTGAATAAACCTAGATAATCGAACCAGTTGTGACCTTTTCACTGTGCAAGTTTTCACTGGCCCGTTGAGCAACCCTAACTGCTTCCACTATATATATATATATATATATATATATATATATATATATATATATATATATATATACCCCGTAAGGCGACACCTCCTCTCCCTCTACCACAGCGGAGCATATCTGGTGGAGCAAGCGGCGACGATATGCAGTAAATTTAAGGCAGCGGCGTCGGCGGCCGCGCCATACGTTGGAGCGCGGCTGCGGCGTTGCTATGCAACGGCGGCTCAAGGTCGTTCGTAGGCCCGCGCATGCGGCTGAAGTGCGCGAGGAGCCGAAATGGCTCGCTGGCTGGAGTAGTAGAGCTTTCGCTTTAAAAAAAACACCACTATTCTGTGCTCGCGGCCAAAGAGCAGCGCGCAACACTTCCGCAGCGACGGCAGGGCACGTTCTGTATGTGTGCAGTGCCCCCTGCGCATTTATCTGAGGCGCAGCGAACCGGTTCTGTAGGGAGCTCCGCGCAAGCAGAAAACTAGCAAGTATTTTTAGGGACCCTAGTTCAGTCCCTGTCTCCCAGGAGATGTGGCCTTTTGTTAGGGTCCCTAGAAATACTTGCTAGTCTGGCTCGGCCGGCTGCGGCGCCGGCTGCTGCTGTGTGCCTTGCAAGCCACGGCGTCTCTGGTAGGCGCGCGCGTTTCGCCCCTTGAAACGAATTCCCTGCGCGTTTGCAGATGTCTTGCGCATGAAAGTGTGCTGAATTTTTTTCTTTCATTTTAGCTTAGCGGTGCTTTTTCAATGCGTACTTCAGTCATCGGCGTAGCGACGCGAACGATTTATTATTTTTTGTGTTTTTCGAACAAATTTTGCGCGCGTAGTGCGGAGACAAAGGCGAAACGGAGCTGTTTAATTATTTCTACGCCTATTCTCCTTTCTGAATACTGCGGCCATGCGGTATTATAGTACCATGTTCTGAGGAATGTAAATAAAGATATCCTTGCATCAAGAACATTACCGACGATTCTAAACCCCAAGACCCCGTGTGTGTGCGCCACAGAGCGCTATTGACAGCGGCGTTTTCATTCATGCTATTGACCCGATCTCAACTTCTACGGACTCTGAAGTTAGAAGGCAGACTGAGCACTGGACACTTCTAGATGCACGCACAATTAAAACATGTAATATGAGAGCCTGAGCCCTGTAAATCACGTGCTTTAGGCAAACTGCAGGAACGCTTTCCTTAGTGCTTAGGCAACCGGGTTACAGAAGTAATGAACACAAGCATGCATTCTAAGTAGTTCCTTCGAATCCCGTGCTTGGTAAAATTTATTAGCCCATGCTATGTAGGTCACACGTACTGTCAGGGAAAAGATACGGTAGGATCAGTAATGTATAGCAAAAAATAAAAATCATTGTTAAACACAAATCTTTCCATAACTTTGCACGCAAGCTGGCCACATTTTTGTTTACACCACTTGCGGGCATCTCCTCTTCTTTAACAGCTTCGGCTGCTCTTTCTTGGCCGCCCTTTCAACATTGATTGACTTCTTGTAGAAGCGCTGGGGAAGCAGAATATAGAATTTGATTACGCCATTAACAATTTCACGTTCATGTTTCACACAGGCCAGAGACGAAAAATGTACATCTGTTTAAAAATCAGCCTAGTCAACACTGCTCTTCTCGTGCAACTTATTCAGACTAAAATTAGTGGTGAAGCTCTCTTTAAGGACGGTGATATTATTGTTCTTCAAGGGGCCAGACGGATACAGTAAGCCACCATTATCAAATTTTGCAGTGAAAGCTACAGCCCGATCATTTTCTGTAGCCACTGCTTTTTCAGTCGATAAGGCAGACGCACAGTCTATGGACTGGATCCTTTTCAGTGCCTTTCGAGCTATGCAGCACGAGATATAATAAATTAACATTTCGTGGCTTTTTCACACAGGCACTGTTGTCAGATGTAATACTTGTGCGTGCAGCACAAGAGACCAATGCAGTTTGTGCATCATTGAGCGCTCTTTTATGAATTAGGCTGTCGAGTACAGCCAGCATATTGTCGCTGCACGGCTGTTTCTTAGGCACTTAAACTAAGGAAGTGACCACTTCTGGTGCAGTTTCCCAATGGTTGTGGTTTCGCAAGATTGTAGAATGTGAGTGCATTAACAGTAACCAAAAACTGATTGGCATTCTGATGGTCATAGATCTTGATGATTGCCGAACAATGCTAAATACGCTTTCAAGTTTAGCAAAACTTGGTGCTGGGCTAGTTGGTTAAGCATTGCGTTTGAAACAGGTCAGCGCTAAAAAAGACAAACACGGCGAGAGAACGACGACACAAGGGATGAGCGCTACTAACAACTGGTTTTATTTTTCGCTTCAGGGAAAGTATTTAAAGCCTTGTCACACCATATCATGCACACAGCCAGGGGCGTCAACATTCTTTCATATCAAAAAAGTTAAGATACATATCTTAACACAGCAAGCCACAAAGAACCAGTAATCGACAGCCTGAATAACAGAAAAGGAAAAAGGAAGAAACAAACAGGACGAATAAAAAAAATAATCAGTTATTTTTTAAACACGTCTCAAGAAATGCCCGCTCCGCAGAGAACAACGTTATTGAGGCATCGCTCACACACTGATCTCGTTGTTCTCTGCGGAGCGGGCATTTCTTGAGACGCGTTTAAAAAATAACTGATTATTTTTTTATTAGTCCTGTTTCTTTCTTCCTTTTTCCTTTTCTGTTATTCACGCTGTCGATTACTGGCTCTTTGTGGCTTGCTGTGTTAAGATATATATCTTAACTTTTTTGTTATGAAAGAATGTTGACGCCCCTGGCTGTGTGCATGATATGGTGTGACAAGGCTTTAAATACTTTCCCTGAAGCGAAAAATAAAACCAGTTGTTAGTAGCGCTCATCCCTTGTGTCGTCGTTCTCTCGCCGTGTTTGTCTTTTTTAGCGCTGACCTGTTTCAAACGAAATGCTTAACCAACTAGCCCAGCACCAAGTTTTGCTAAACTATATTTCTAGTTCAGTGGGCCCGTCGTCTTTGTTGTGTGTGTTCTCTCCTTCGGCGTCTTACGTCAATTCACCATCTTTCATCAACGTTCTTCTGTGTCACATCGTGAGTGCTACATGCCGGACCAGGCGCCTTGCCTTTTGCTTGCGGAAAAACTGGGTTCCAGAAGAGATCGTCGCGCTCTTCGGAGCAGTTAAGCCTTCCTGGGGCCACGTTAAAAGGCTGTGCAAGATTCTGAGAGCAGAGGTCTGGCGTCAAGTCAGACTTTTCCAGGACTGGCTGCGTGTGACATGCTGTAGCCAATACCCGGAGTGGCTTGCTACATGGATGTACCGCTCCCTCAAGTCTCAAGCCGGCCAAATGATCGAGGTGAACTGGTCCGTTATTCTTAAACACCTCCTCAGATATGGTGAGAAGCGCCAGAGCATTTCCAGGAAACCAGTGCTAACGGTTGGGGAAGTCTCCATCCCTCAGAATTTTGAAGAAGTTCTTAGAAAAGGGCCAAAATATGCCCTTGAGGCTCATGTGCCGCCGCACGACCTGCTCGCCACTAATAGGAACATTGCCCAAAAAGTGAACCGTGAAGACAGCGAAAGGTGTCTGCTTGAGGGTGTTGACTGCCTCGCGAAGTGTGCCTCAGGGTGTGCTGACCGTCGTTCGTGCCGTGTTTTAGATGAAATTGTTAAATATTTCAAAGATAAACAAATCGTCTTGCTACAAGCTGACAAAGATGGGGGATTCGTCGTCATGAAACAACAAGCCTACAAAGAAAAAGCACTGCAAGCTGTGGAAAAGAACTTTGCACCTGTGAGGAAAAGCGATGTACGCGTTAAAACTAAGTTCATGGATTTTTGCAAGGACCTCAATCTGTTTTCTTTAGCTAATGATATTAGTAAATGTAGAGGCAACTGCTTGAACGTCTTCTACACGGCTAAGACTCACAAGCCTGAAATACCCTTCAGAACGATCATCAGCGAAAATGGCTCATGGCAGCAATGTGCTAGCCGGTTCCTTTTAAAGAAGCTCTCGGTGATCAAGGTAGATGATCCCTTCGAGACAAAGAAGTCCCAAAATGTGTCAGATTACATTGAGGACAATAGCCAGGTCGGTTACGCATTTTCTGTTGATGTCGAGGATTTGTTTTATTCAGTTCCTCAAGCCGAACTTTTAGTTGCTGTGAAAGAATCTGTTGAAGTTACTGGCGAAATTTCCTTTGTCTTCAGCTGGTATCTCCCTTGACAATTTTTTAAAGCTTTTAGAATTTTATCTCAGCGTCACTTTTATCTCTTTTAACAAGCAACCTTTTCTTCAGCGTAATGGTGTTTGTATAGGTTCATGTGTGGCGCCAATTTTGTGTCACATTTTTTAAGCATGCATTGATCGCCTTTTGGATCAAGATTTTATTGGTGGCCCAGTTTTAAAGGTCTTCAGATATGTAGACGGATTTTTAATTCTTTTAAAAGCCACTAATGATTCCACATTCGCAGACCCCATCCAACAGGTCCTAAGAACTTTTGAGAAGCATGGTAAAGGCCTGAATTTTTCCCATGAAATTCCTGACAACAACGAATTACGTTTCTTGCATCTGAGGCTGAGGTTGTGCAAAGGACGTACCTGCTGGGCCTATTTCCCGCGTGCTAACAAAGAGCTATTGCCCTACGACTCAAATCATTCTAAGACTGTGAAAAGAGCTATTGCTTCGCTTTGTCTGGAATCTGCGCTTCGCAGGTCGTGTCCACACCAAATGCATGCTAGCTTTAATAATCAGGTCAACCGCCTTTTGGCTGCAGGCTTCCCTTGCTCGATCATAGTGGCCATTGCTGAAACCCTCCTAAAGAAGTCTGGTGCCCGACAAAAAATGGCTGTCGCGGAACGCGCGAAGACAATGCCTGAGGTGATACCTTATGTACATAAGGTGTCGCATAACCTCAAAAAAAGTGGCCAGCAGGCACCACGTGCCACTTGTGTTCTCGGCGCCAAATAAGCTGGCGAAGCTGTGCCCGCGCATTTGCGGCGAACGTGAGCGTGGATGCAAAACTAAACATGAAGTAGCCTATGTCGGATGTGCTCTAGGAGTGGTGTATATCATCCCCCTTTCCTGCGGAAGGTGCTATGTCGGGCAGACGGGGCATTGCCTTTACGATCGTTTAAGGGAACATGCAAAAAACTTGAGGGTAAAAGACAAGCTGGCGAACCTAGTTTCGCATGTTCTGGAGTGCAAATGTGTGCCACGATTTAACGAGGCTAGGGTTCTAGGCAGAAGCGCATGCAGAACATCCAGAGTCTTGCTGGAAGCTTTCCACATAAACAAAAAACGAGATCAGTGTGTGAGCGATGCCTCAATAACGTTGTTCTCTGCGGAGCGGGCATTTCTTGAGACGCGTTTAAAAAATAACTGATTATATTTTTATTAGTCCTGTTTGTTTCTTCCTTTTTCCTTTTCTGTTATTCACGCTGTCGATTACTGGCTCTTTGTGGCTTGCTGTGTTAAGATATATATCTTAACTTTTTTGATATGAAAAAAATGTTGACGCCCCTGGCTGTGTGCATGATATGGTGTGACAAGGCTTTAAATACTTTCCCTGAAGCGAAAAATAAAACCAGTTGTTAGTAGCGCTCATCCCTTGTGTCGTCGTTCTCTCGCCGTGTTTGTCTTTTTTAGCGCTGACCTGTTTCAAACGAAACGCTTTCAAGTCTGTCTTGTCTCTCAAGTTTGGAGTCATAAGATACTCAAAACCAAGTGTGCTGAGATATGCAACTAAACTAAGTGTGCTCTGAATGCAAACACGGAGACCCACTGCTGTGACGGAGACCCTCTGCTGTGCTGTTGCTAAAAAACCCGACGATTGTGGCCTTTGCACGATTCTCCCACTTTGTTAGGTGTTCAAGGAAGTTCTTTAAAAATGCAGTTTCGTGACTGCAGGTATAACGCTGCTTTTGGCACACGTGCAGTGGTTATCCTAATAAGCTTATTCATTCTTTTTACGAAAGGTTCAGTTGCTTCCACGAAGTCATAACAGCGTCATAACTGGGGCCAATAAATAAAAAAGAGCTCTAAATATATCAACACCAAATAGCCGAAACGCTGGATCAACTCTAATTTTTCTCAAAAGAATTAGGATTCAGGTGCATGCTGGTGATCTTCGGCGTGGCTTTAAGTGAAACACTATGGCTGTCCAATTTCCAAGCTTCTCGGATGGGTTGAACGTCTATGTGACCCTCAGGTGTGATAAACCCTTTGCCTACAAATGCATTTCGCACATTTTTAACTACATGGAGGACATTCCAGAGAAAGTGCAGATGACACGTTGAGTTGTAAAAACAGCGCAGCGACGACAGACACAGAGAAGACAGAAGAAGAGGGACAAGCGCTTGTCCGTCTTCTTCTGTCTTCTCTGTGTCTGTCGTCGCTGCGCTGTTTTTACCACGGCTTAAAGATGCACCAACTAGCTCAGTTGTCGGTTCTTCTGCACGTTGAGTTGGCAGCATGCGGCACTAGTCACGTTGTGTAGACATGACGCGATCACACATCCATAAGAACACGCATACCAACACACACGCAAGTCAGAGTTCAGGGGTTTGGCAAAAAAACACCAGTATTCTGGGCTCACGACGAAGAAGCAGCGCGCACCACTTCCGCAGTCACGGCACAACCGGCCCTGCAGGCATCACGTTCCCAATGTGTGCTGCGCCCCCTGCGCACTCATCCGAAGCGCGACCAACCGGTACCGTAGGGAGCTCCGCGCCAACGGCAGACTAGCAAGTATTTCTAGGGAGCCTACTTTTGTGGCATGCATGGTGTGAAGCCAGGTGCAGCCTGCTGCAGTCTTCCTTTTTTTGGATGTTCCTCCTATAGGTTTCTTTCCACTTATCTCCCCACCTTTTGGGAATCTTTTCTGGGTCCTCCTTCGTTTTTTTTTTGCCTCTATTGTTTGAACTCCAACATAACACCACAAAGCGGGTATTGTATTGTCCCCTTCGTTATTTCTCGACTCCTTCCCTCCGCTTTTTTAGCCGGGCCGCTTCGCTCGTCCATCTTGGCTGCTCCCTGCTGGCCATGTGAATCGTGAATCCCCGAGCAGGGGTGGACTTCGGCGTGACGGTGACGTCACTCACCTCCTAACCCCAACCATCCGCGCCGATGTCCCCCTGTGAATATCGCTTTACCGCCTTAGGAGTGTAGAGGGTCTCGCTTTGGCCAACGTGACGTCGCCGTGCCGCGCGCGCTACGACGGAGCATAAACGCTCCTCAAGGGGGTTCTTAGACAGGGAGAAGCCGTCGCGTTCTTAAGTTGCATCCGACTACAGCAATAGTTTGCGCGAACGAAAGCACGAAGCGCATAATGTTTCGTCGGGTAAGGTAGAGAATCCTATTCTGAGCAGATATTTACAAGAAAAGGCCTGACTCGCCCTCGACTCTCTCCCCGTAATTTTGAACTGAAAAAGTGGGCTGGAGTCAACTTCTGTCCCATTCATGCAAACGGGGCTAGTGACACTGTTTTCTTGTTGCTGTGGAGTGCATATTCACCCACATAACTGATTGGAGTAAAGGAATCGGGTTTTGAGAAAAGGAAACGGGCGCATTATGATCGGAGAACAAAGCCAGAAATGCTCCTCGGAAGAGTCATGACGTCCTGTCTTTTGCCTTGGACCTGCAATGGGGAATCCAGCAGAATGATTTTCCCCCAAAGACGCTGTGAAGAAAGGGAAGAAAGATCCAGAGGCTTCCACATAAAAAAAAGGTATTCTAGCTAAACTCGCTTCCGGTGCAAGTGGGCGGCCGTGTTTTCGTAGCTTAGGCATTGTGCGAGTGCGCATCCTTCTGCAGGGGGAGAAAGAAGGTTCTACCAGAGAGAGAAAAATTGTCACGTGGCAAGTGTCCTATGCGCCAAAATTTGTTGTGTTGTGTTGGGTTTAATGGCACATAAGCAGCTAAGGCTATCATGCGCCAGGCTCAAGGTATATGAACACTTTTCTGTAGGTGGGAGGAATCATGGTTGTGTAGAGGACTTAAATTGCTATTTCGTTCTGGTAGTAATAAGAGAAAGAACAAATTTTATGAATGGCTAAAAAAACGCATTCAAGAAGGTCAGATAACCTCAGTAGCCATTTTTGGCTGGGCAAGGATCCTGAGGCTCCCAACCATTCAAATAACCACATCAGCCCTCTTCTTATGGAATGAGAAAATGGCTGAAATGCATCATATTATAATGCAAAGCTGTGGATCAAAATTTAGTTTCTGAAGAACACCTGCTTCTTTTAAAAAGCTAAAAACGGAAGATATGTTAACAATGGCATTTTCGCCTAAAAGCAGCGCTGGGTGTAAAGGAATGTATTCATTATAAAACTTCGTAAAGTGCTTATTTCTTAGTTTTCCGAGTTTTCCACAAGAGAATAAAATATGGTTCATTGTTAGTTCGTCTCCACATCTTTCACAGCGAGGTTTGTCTTGTTTCGTTAGTAAGAAATTATGTGTAATGTGTGTATGTCCAATGCGGAGACGACTTAAAATTACTTCAATAAATCGTTCCTGGTGCCTACAGGTCTTCCATTCACCCAGGACAGGTTTTACAAAGTGCAGCTTGTTGTTAACCTCGTTGTCCCAAGAAGCCTGCCATTTTTCTCTCAATTTATTCTGGACTAACTTGATGCAGTCCTTATGCGGCATGTTTACTGGTTTAATTTTTGCGTTAAGGGCAAGTGCGGCGCATGCATTAGCCCTCTCATTTCCGCTGATGCCCCCGTGACAAGGAACCCAGCAAAACTTTATTGTATGTCCTTGTGAATCAGCTCGTATTACATTATATATTATGTTTCCTATAAGGGTTCGGTTGCATTTCTGGGCTTTATTGCTGTAAATACGCTGAGAGAGTCACTGAAGATAACACTGTTCTGTATGTTTTTCTTCAATATTTGTTCTACAGCTAGAGAAATGGCGTAGCATTCTACTGTAAAGATTGAAGCGCACTGAGGCAGCCTGACTACTTTTTCCCATTTCCCTTGCACTATCGCGCTACCTACATAGAGTGCTGTTTTAGATCCATCTGTGTAGAAATCTGTGCAATTCTTGAATTTTTCACTTACTTCAAGAAACACTTGCTGTATATATTCCAGTGGGGTATGTCTTTTTTGAATGTGTGTCAGTGCGAAATCGTATACACCAGGAAAAAAGTACCAAGGTGGCAACCTATCGGGTCTCTGGGCAACATCAGGAAGTGCATCTAGTATGTTTATTTCTTGGCATATTTCTTCAAAGCGGAGGAGCAATGGTTTTACAGCTTGAGGTTTGTTGGTGAACAGTGTTCTGGACGGGCATTTTGTAACTATGGTGTAACAAAGATGTTTCGGCAGCGACCTTATTTTCAGTACGTATGCAAAGGTAAGCATTGTTCCCCTGTTGGTTAGGGTCGGTTCATTTGCTTCTACGTGAAGGCTATTTATGGGTGATGTTCTGTAAGCACCAGTTGAAAGGCGCAACCCGAGGTTTTCTACTGGATCTAGCTTTTTAAGGTATGATGGCCTCGCAGACCCATACACTATGGATCCACAGTCTAACGAAGAGCGTACTAGGGAGCGATAGATGTGCAATAGGCATCTCCTATCGGATCCCCAACGCTTCCGTGAGAGTACTTTGAGTGTATTCAGGGATTGGGTGGCTTTCTTTTTTTAGGGTGTTTTTATGTGGTAGAAACGTTAGCTTTCTGTCAAAAGTTAGGCTTAAAAATTTGTGTTCTTGTTTTACTGGAAGTGTTGTGTCGTTCAAGTGGAGGGTGGGATCAATCTGCAGCCCTCTCTGCAGCGAGAGAAGAACCGCAACAGTTTTCTGTGGAGAAAACCTAAATCCATTTCTGCCTGCCCAAAGTGCTAATTTGTTTATTGTGAGTTGTAGTTGTCTCTCACAAGTTGCCAGGCTAGAAGATGTGCATGCAATTTGAAGGTCATCAACGTAGACCGATACATAATGGACTGTGGAATTATACTGGTCAAAGAATTCATTTTTACTATGAACAATGTAGTACTTAAAATGCATCCTTGAGGAACGCCGTTTTCCTGAGTAAAATTATTTGAGAGGGTTGCGCCGAGACGAACTTGGAAAGAACGGTTGGATAAAAAGTCGCTCAAAAATTTTAAGCATCCTCCCGAGGATACCAAGCTCTGCCTGGTGGCGAAGAATCCCGACCCTCCAGGTCGTGTCATATGCCTTCTCCATATCGAAAAAAACTGAAAGGCAGTGTCGCCTGTGTATAAAGGCCTCTCGGATTGTGTTTTCCAAGCGGACTAAATGGTCGACTATGGAACATGTTTTTTTAAAACCACATTGGTGGATATCAAGAAGCTCTCGGGATTCTAGAATAAACATTATTCTAATATTTATAACACTCTCAAAACATTTTCCAAGACAGCTTGTAAGGGTTATAGGCCTGTAACTGTTAGGGGAGGTTGGTGGCTTTCCTGGTTTTAGAAATGAAACAATAACAACTTTTTTCCAAGCAGCTGGTATTTTCCCTACTACCCATATTTTGTTAAAAAATTTTAACAGAACTTCTACAGATTGCTCAGATAGATGGGACCGCATTTCATAATGAATTTCGTCGGGGCCTGGTGCAGTTTGTTTACCTATAGACAGTACTCTCTGTATTTCTTGAAGTGTAATCAAATTATTGTAAGGCTCGTTTGTGCTGCCTGCCGTAGGGAGCCTTTGTTTTTCGGTTGTGTTTTAGTATTTTAAGAATGACTGCGTATAGTGGGAAGAACTAGAAACTATAAAAAATGTTGCCTCAAAATGTCTGCTTGTTCTTTAATACTTGTCTGAATACCAGGATCCATCAGCAGAGGAAGGGTGAATGGGGAATAGCTGCCATTTACTTTTCTGACCTGCTCCCACAGTTTTCTTGATGTTACCGAGCTGTTTATTGAAGACACATAATTTTGCCAAGACATTTTTTCCGCGTTCCGCCGTATATATCGGGCTTTAGCTCTTGCCTTTTTGAAAACTATTAGATTTTCGTGAGTAGGATACCTACGAAATACACCCGAGGCCTTATTTTGTTGTTTTTTGGCTTCCCAACATTCTCGCGTCCACCATACCTCGTGGTTCTGGCGCACCACGCCTGTGGACAGGGGAATAGCTAGCCGTGCAGCATCGATGATACACTTTGTGAGAATTTCATTGAGTTCATCTATGCTAAGTGTTTCTCAGTAAATGTCTTCTTATCTGGCCTTTTCTCTAAACAACGCCCAATCAGCTAAATGTAGCTTCCATCGCCGTGGTTTGGTTGGGATGACTGCAGGTGAGGATGATAGGCTTATAAAAACTGGTAGGTGATCACTCCCAAACGGGTTGTCTAAAACGTCCCACTGAAAATCGCTAAAAACATATGGTGAACAAAAAGACAGGTCTAAACTGCTCATTTTCCCAGACGTTGGGGAACAGTACGTGGCCTTTTTCGTATTCAAAAGACATACATTATTCGTCAGGATAAAATCTTCGATTATTTGACCTCTAGCGTCACAGCGTTCACTTCCCCACAGGGAGGAGTGAGCATTAAAATTCCCAAGTAACAGATATGGCTCCGGAAGTTCTCTGATCAGTTGCTGTAGATAATGGAGTGTTAACGTAAAATGTGGAGGAATGTATACGGAACAGATTGTTAGTGTTTTGTAGCTTACGATACTGACTGCAACCGCCTCAAGTTTTGTTTTGAGTTTAATTTCTTAAGCAGGGACGCCGCTTTGAACGACTATCGCGACGCCTCCCAATAGCCGATTTGCCTGCTCTCGATCGCGTCAAAAAGTTTTATAATATTTCAGGATATGTACATGTTGTGGACCAAGATTGGTCTCCTGAAGACATAAAGCTGTGGGTAACATTGACCCTAAAATATGTATTATGTCGCTGTAATTCCGCATAAGTCCTCTACAATTCCAATGGATTAAAAAAGCCATGTTTATGTTTTTGAGCAGAAATGAAGCGGGGTTTACTTATGTGGTGGGCCCGTTATAAGGGGCCTGTATTTTTTCCGCTCAAGAGAGCTGTTCCGCCTCTGTAGTGGAGGCGGAGTGGGTGCTGTATCCAACACCTCAACCGAGGTGCTGGAGGACCGCGGAGGGGCCGCGGTTGTGTTAGTTTCAGGCCTCTCCCGACGGGGGGCGGTCCTGCGGGATGCCGACCCATGGACCGCCGCTCCCGGTTTTGAGGGTGACAGAGCAACCTTCGCTGTAACTGCTTGGGGCGTGGATGGCCCTGCCACTGGCTCTGTGAAAGCAGCCTCGGCAGGTGCCGTAGTGCTATGTGGTGCTACGCCCCCGCGCACCACATCAGCGAAGTTGGATTTTGCTGTGTAAGAGAACGTGTTCGTAAGCGCAGAACGCCTCCTTGCTTCTTTGAATGAAATGTTTTCTTTTGTCTTTATGGTAATTATTTCCTTTTCTTTTTTCCAGGATGGACATGCCCTGGAGTACGCTGCATGGTCTCCTTCGCAGTTTGCGCAGCGCAGTGCTGCGTCACATTCCTCAGAATGCTGGTCTTTCGAAGCGCATTTCGCGCAGGTTTTGCGGCCGCGGCAACTTTGTGAGGCGTGGCCAAACTTTTCGCAGTTGAAACATCGGCGGGGATTGGGTATATAATGTCTGATGTTGACTTTCAAGTATCCAACTTCGATCGTTTCGGGCAAGGTACGGGTGTGAAATGTGAGGACCATGTGTTTGGTATCTATTTCTTTGTTATCCCTGCGGATCTTGACTCGGTGAACGTCGATTACATTCTGGTGGTTAAGCCCTTCAAGCATTTCAGCTTCTGTGATATGGATAAAGTCTGATTCAGAGATTACACCTCGGACTGTGTTTAGAGATCGGTGGGGGGTTACAGAGACAGAGATGTCCCCTATAGACGCAATGTTTGAGAGTTTGGAACACTGGATGCTATCGCGCAGCTCAAGAAGTAAGTCACCGCTGGACATTTTTGAGACCTTGTAGCCAGGGCCCAAGGTATCGGTTAAGCATTTTGACACAAGGAATGGGGATATTATTCTTGGCTATATTCCGTCATTTTCACTGTGGATTACGTGGAAATTTGAAAATGTTTGTCTCTTTTTTTGAGAAAAAATCAGCTGCTTCGTTCCGCCCTCTTTTTAGACAGCGATCAGGTTTGGATAAGGGTGGAGCCATGAAAAAATTTAGTTTTTCGGTCATGGTGCCAGCCACCCACCACGGAGTCCAACAAGGGGACGGGACAGGAACTCGAAAGCAAGTCCTGCCCACGCCAGCTGTACACCTCAACTAAAACCAAATATGACTCAACTCAGGGTACTTGGTCATACAAGGTTAACACTCGCCGCCAGGAAAACAGGAAAAACCAAGAAGTGAGTAGGATATAGGAGAGTTGTGAGACATAGATAGGAAAGTGAAAGATGGAGAGGAGGATAGGAAAAGGCGACTGCCGATTCCCCCGGCCGGGTCAGGCCGGAGGTGCCGTCTGCAGGAACCCGGGGCCAAAGTGGTGTGTTGCTTCCGCCGAGGGGCCTTAAAGGCCCAAACGCTCGGCATCGCCTCAACCACCAGGATCCCCTTTTCCCCGGACACGTCGAGGCCACGCACGGCGAAGCGTGGGTGCTCGGGTCCGTGGTGATGCACTGTTCACCATCATCCCCTTGCGGGGATGTCCCTGCGGATGCTCGGGAACCCGCCGTGTCGCCAGTCACCGTCGCGACGCCTGCAAGCAGCAGGCGCCCCCCTGCTGGGCGCGCCAAAATTTCGTCTTCGGGTTACTTTTCACAGAGAGGAGCGTCAGTATACTTCTCGAGATAACCGCAAGAGCCTCGTCAGCTACACGCCGCTAGAAGGAGCCGAAGGTCTTGAGGATATTTTGCACAACCGATTTGTTCCTAACTGCAGTTGTGAGGGCTGGAAATTACGTAAGTAACCTTTTTTTATATCAGGCGCTGTATTGTGTATGTTGGCAGTTTGCGCAGGAAAATAATTATGCAACTAAAATAAATCTTGCGCGGCGTTCACACTCCAGCCTTTCGAAGGCCATTCTCTACGAGCACGCACTACTTCAGTCGGTAGTATTGAGAGGTAAACAATTCAATCAAGCGGGTGTGTTTTCGGACTCTTGCGAATCAATTTACCCGAGAAGCATTTGTTGGCAGCAAGCGGAAGCTGACTGACAAGTACGTCGCTGTGCAGACTAGCAGCGGCTAGCTTACGCGCTCAAGCATAGGCTCAGCGTACGAGAGCGAACAGAGTCATGTAGCCTTACAGATACATGCAGAAATCTTGTTAATTATGCTTTTACAGACCCGGATAACTTATTCGGAGACATTCCTGCCGGAGACATCAGCGGACCGGCGGCAATGGCCTCTCTACCTGGAGTGCCGCGGAAGAAGGGCCGGCGATGGCAAGTGCGTCCTGCCTTGCGCGGCGCGGCTGTTTTCCACGCCAGGCCCGATCCATCCCGTGACTTGTGGGACCGAACGTCAGCGAATGCAGGTAAGGTTCCTGGTTATTTTGCGTTAAACACAATTTTTTTAGTTTGTCTTTTTCAGTGCATCTGCCAGGTTCATGCACGCACACTGTATGTATCATCTGTAATGTGAGATCGCTCGTATTTTGTGAACTCGCTTTCTTTGAATGCGCAGTAATAAACTGTTCCATGCCGATGTCGCAATGGGCGCTTTCGGTTATGATTGAACTCGCCAAAGTTTTTCCAATACGAGACGCCCAATTTCAGTCGCGATTCATCCTGATCCTGCTTGCCGTCAGGCCGCGGTGTGGTAGGAGTTTTTTATTCGGATCAAGTAGACGCATCTGCTACCCTTGTGTTCGGAAGACATTAACAAGCATTCCAAAGTACGAGGTCAATCTGCCAAAGCCTCCCGTCCGCCATTTTTGCCGGCTATGTCGGGAAAGAAAAAACATGAGTTCACTGCGCGTGTTCTTCCACGAACGACGTCTCCTCGATGCACGGGTGGTCCCCTGATGCACCCGCATCAAGATTGAAGACAGGACAGCTAGGTCACCAGGATTTCTTTAGTAAGTGATTAAACAGGTCAAGTGCAGCGTGTAAGTTTTGAGTAACGTATCTCACTTCCGGTTATACGATGACAGGACTGCTGTCAACCACCGCCCGCGAAATATGCCAACGCCACCATTCCACAAAGAAGTTTTCACAGAAGCGATAAACGCCATGTGACGTACCATTTCCGGTTCGTATGGTTTCTTTACGGCGACCGGCCTGGAAGCCATTTCCACTGCGGCTTTCACACGGGCAAGCAAAAAATTCTGCGAAAGTGAGAAGAGAGCGTTGCATTAGATAAGCGAGCCATAGCGGGTACTGGGGAAAGAAAGGCACCCCTGTTCCTTTTCGACAAGTGCGATTTGGAAAACTCGTAGCAATTGCACCCTCTTGAAAACTGTTAAGTGAAAACCAAAAGCCGCGGTAGCTTCGGCGTTTGGCTCCGAAGGTCACGGATCTGATTCCCTCCTGGCCAACAATATCGACAAACTAGCATTGCAAATGGCCTCGGGTTCAGTAATAGAGGCCGACTCAAACGGCGGCCCCTTGGCCAGCGGAGAAGGCGTCACGTGACGTCCTATTTCCGGTCTGCCTTCACTCCTGACCAACAATACCAGGAAAAAGGGGAATGCAGTCAACCTTCTGTAGCACCTGCAGTAGAGGCAAGGTAGGAAATAGAAGGAAATGAACCTTCGTTCCTGTTCCAGCAGTAGTAAGCTAACTTATGCCAAACTCCCTAAAAGTTTTCTGCTGAACAACACCTTCACTCCAACACGCCTCCCCCCCCCCCCCCCCCCCCCCACCCGGCACGCCAACCCAGTGTCTAGACTCTTCTGCAGACAGAGTGGGGTCATCCGGAGTGTTCATTCGCTCGAAGAATGTCGGTGCGTCGTCTGGGTTCGTGATATTTTGGTTGGAAAACAAGCCTTGCAGAAAAGACGACTTACAGGTTTCTGGAACTGGCCACTTTGCCGCCAGTTTGAAAGCGCTGTCGCGCCATCTGTAAAACGTGGACTTTCGGGCGGCGACGCGAGGCGCAAGACACAGGGCGCACACGGGAGAAGCGGCTAAACGCCATCATACATGCGGTGCAGGACGCCGTAATTGAAGCCATGACTTGTAATTATCGAGTTTTTAACCTGCGATGTTCATTGAGGCTGCTATGTACACTATAGATGCGTTTTACAGTCCCGTTGTCCACCACCGGGGAAGATGCCTCCGGTGAGTGACAAAACCCGCACGCTATTTTCTCAATCCATGTGTTGTTAGAAGACCGCGAAGCCACCAGACAGGGCTCAGTAGTGCAGCGAGCATTGCTTCAAATTCAGGAGTAAAACCAGTCAAAAAACGGGACACAGCGAAGAGACGAGGCACACACACGACGACTGGACTAGCAACTGTGCTTGTTAGAAGAAAACAGACTCCCAGGAAAAGTGGCAAAGTTTGCGCAGCTCAGTTAACAGCAACCTACATCAAAAGATAAGCTGTAATCTAACGCCGTTGCGAAAGGAAGCTAAGTTCCTTCTGCATGAGGTAGATAGAAGGACTGCTGATACAATCATCTCCTTGAATACTAATGAAGAACGCTTCGAGGATTTCGCGCTCAACTTTTCCCTTGCCTCTGCCGACAATACTAACATTGGAAAATAGCGGGTAGCAACCGCATTCCCGGCAATGTCGAGGCAAGTTAGCGCCGTCAGTAGGGGACAGAGAGTTGTGGTGTTCTCTTAGCCAGTCATTAATACATCGGCCTTTTTGCCCAATGTACACTTTTTCGCAGGTCAACGGAATTTTGTAAACAACACCTGTGGCAAAGTTGACGTAGCGATTTTCATGTTGCGTCGAACAAACCGGCCGATAAGTCCCGCCACGTGCAACACGTGAGCACAGGCGTGAAAGCTTGCAGGGAACTGAAAACACAATATTGACACCCTGCTTTCCGGCGACCTTTTTGATGGTGTGGGCGACTTTATGCACATATGGCATGACTTCAAAATTTCTCTTTTCCACTGTCTTTGCGTAAACCCTTTTGACGCCTCGATCCTTTATCTTTTGCAGGAGCGTTTCGGCCACTGCCCTCAGAAGTTCTTTTGGAAAACCGGCCGCCTCCAAACGTTCATACTGGTTATAGGAGCTAGTCTTCATGCTGTGGTGGCAACTCTTTTGCAGTGCATTACGGAAGCAGTTAGTTGCAATCCCGCTCTTGACAATCTTGGAATGAGCTGACCAATACGGTAATAAGGGCTTTTTAGTTCTAGGCATAAAGCACCAGCAAACATGGCCATCGTCACGAAATGTTAATTGAAGTTCTAAAACTCTAATCGAGTGGTTAGCGGGTAGTTCATATGTAAAACTGAAGGCACTCTAGCAAGCTATAAAAGCTGTCAAAATCTGGTTTACAACCACATGCATGTGGTTGTAAACCAGATTTTGACAGCTTTTATAGCTTGCTCGAGTGCCCTCAGTTTTACATATGAAATACCCGCTAACCACTCGATTAGAGTTTAATGTGGTTGTAAACCAGATTTTGACAGCTTTTATAGCTTGCTCGAGTGCCCTCAGTTTTACATATGAACTACCCGCTAACCACTCGATTAGAGTTTTAGAACTTCAATTAACATTTCGGGACGATGGCCATGTTTGCTGGTGCTTTATGCCTAGAACTAAAACGCCCTTATTACCGTATTGGTCAGCTCATTCCAAGATTGTCAAGAGCGGGATTGCAACTAACTGCTTCCGTAATGCACTGCAAAAGAGTTGCCACCACAGCATGAAGACTAGCTCCTATAACCAGTATGAACGTTTGGAGGCGGCCGGTTTTCCAAAAGAACTTCTGAGTGCAGTGGCCGAAACGCTCCTGCAAAAGATAAAGGATCGAGGCGTCAAAAGGGTTTACGCAAAGACAGTGGAAAAGAGAAATTTTGAAGTCATGCCTTATGTGCATAAAGTCGCCCACACCATCAAAAAGGTCGCCGGAAAGCAGGGTGTCAATATTGTGTTTTCAGTTCCCTGCAAGCTTTCACGCCTGTGCTCACGTGTTGCACGTGGCGGGACTTATCGGCCGGTTTGTTCGACGCAACATGAAAACCGCTACGTCAACTGTGCCACAGGTGTTGTTTACAAAATTCCGTTGACCTGCGAAAAAGTGTACATTGGGCAAACCGGCCGATGTATTAATGACTGGCTAAGAGAACACCACAACTCTCTGTCCCCTACTGACGGCGCTAACTTGCCTCGACATTGCCGGGAATGCGGTTGCTACCCGCTATTTTCCAATGTTAGTATTGTCGGCAGAGGCAAGGGAAAAGTTGAGCGCGAAATCCTCGAAGCGTTCTTCATTAGTATTCAAGGAGATGATTGTATCAGCAGTCTTTCTATCTACCTCATGCAGAAGGAACTTAGCTTCCTTTCGCAACGGCGTTAGATTACAGCTTATCTTTTGATGTAGGTTGCTGTTAACTGAGCTGCGCAAACTTTGCCACTTTTCCTGGGAGTCTGTTTTCTTCTAACAAGCACAGTTGCTAGTCCAGTCGTCGTGTGTGTGCCTCGTCTCTTCGCTGTGTCCCATTTTTTGACTGGTTTTACTCCTGAACATGTACCAACTGACCCAGATTTCAACACTACTGCATTGCTACAAATATGCCTGCCCTTTGCGCGCTAATGCGAGGAATACGTGTCCAGACATCAGGTCAGATATGATTTTGTCAAGCCCACCTCCCGAGGCTGGCACTTCCTGCATGCCACGAATTACGAACGTCCGTAGACGCGACGGCACAAATTCCGGGATTCGTGGCGGATCGCCGCAGTCGACCAAATTCATTGCCTTCTATCGGTCATGCTGTAAGCCACCGCGACATTTAGGCGCGAACACATAGATCGATGCAGCTAAGCGTAAACACCGACAACCAACGCTGAAGCTTGGGGCTGCACTTGTCCATCTTGCGTGGCCGAGCAATAGCATTGGTGCATGGTTTCACTCGGTTGGTGTTGTGGTAATAACAGGTACAGACCATCATGCACCGTGGGTTCGAGCTTCATGCGAGTCGAAGGCCCCAACCAGCCAAGACCACACCTACACAGTGAGGCACCGCAGCGGAGCACGCAACGAACTTCAAGTTACGCGTACGGTGTCGCCGCCATTGAACCGCCCGGGAACCGCTGGAGAGATGACACCGGCGGAAAAACGTGGTCTTGGTCCGGTGCCTCCCGCTAAAGTTCTGTGCGTTTAGATTGGTGGCGCAGTGGTTTTAGCATATTATTTCGCTCTGAGTGGCGCTTCTCACACAATCTCGGCAACAAACAAATATGGCGCCCATGAGAACGCGTAACGAGCATAGCATGAACAGAAAAGAATATGGCAATCGTGTTTTCTTTCTTTCGCAGTGCTTCAACTGTGTGGTAAAAAGCGAGATATTATGCGTTGGTTCCCTCTACATTATAAGCTGGAGAAGGAGTGCATAGTCAAGTTAATTTGAGTCTCGGTGTGGACAGGCTCATCTTGAAAATTTATTGCAGCACGATGAAACGGAGTTTTACAAAAACTGCTTTACATTTGCAACTTATTCAAGGTTCGTATAAACAATCCTGTGCCAAAGCTGCGAGAGATTTCAGTATGCATTTTTGCCTAAATGATCTATTTTATAAAGCACCACCTGTGGGTGGTGATTTTGACTGATGTAAATCATATACAGCCCGTTGTTTTGTGTTGTGTTGTGTTGGGTTTTATGGCACATAGGTGGCTAAGGCCATCATGCGCCAAACGCAAGGTATAGAAAATTGTCTTGTGCTGGATTTTATATGAGAGAAATGAAGCGGTGGTGTATGGACCTAAAATGTTATTTCACACCATCTAGTGAAGGTAAAAGGCAGAATTTTTCGTAATGGCCAATGGTAAAAGCTTTAAAAAAGGTCAGGTAACCTCAGCGGCTATCCTTTGC
This sequence comes from Amblyomma americanum, assembly GCF_052857255.1. Classification (NCBI taxonomy): domain Eukaryota; kingdom Metazoa; phylum Arthropoda; class Arachnida; order Ixodida; family Ixodidae; genus Amblyomma; species Amblyomma americanum. Next base: position 27,532,088 of record NC_135501.1, on the reverse strand, counting down.
AGAGGAAAGGTGTCGAGGCCCCCAACCAATGAAATACGCACCTCAGCATTCTTCTCAGGAAAGAGAAAGTGGCTGAAGTGTACCCCATAAAAGTGAGGCATTCACAGTTTATTAAGACAACCAACCTCTCGTAAAAAGTTAAAAAACATCAGAAATGTCAACAACTACATTATCACTCAGGAGTACAGAAGGGTAGCGGATCGGGCTAGTTGGTGCAGATTTGACATTTTCAGAAGCGCTAAAACACCGAGGACGCAGAGGGAACAGACAGGGACGAGCGCTCGTCCCTGTCTGTTCCCTCTGCGTCCTCGGTGTTTTAGCGCTTCTGAAAATGTCACTCAGGAGTAGTGCTGGGTGAAATGGAAGGCATTATTTATAAAATTGACTAAAATACTTCTTTCTTAGCTTTTCTAAGTATGAACATGTAAATAAGATATGGTCTAGTGTGAGCTCGTCGCCGCATCTTTCCGAAACGGGTTTGGCTTCTTTTGTAAGTAAGTAGTTGTGTGTCAAGTGTGTGTCCTATGCGAAGGCGACATAAGATAACTTCATTGAAACTTTAGCAACACTTGTTGTTGGGCTAGTTGGTTATCCATGAAGACCGAAGGACAAGCGCACAAAAACAACGGACAGCGCTTCTGTCTACGTCGTCCTTCTTCTACTCTGTCCGTTGTTTTTGTGCGCTGGTCCTTCGGACTTCAGTGAAACGTTCCTCGTGTCTGCATGACTTCCATTCCCCCAATGTGGGCTTTATGAAGTGTAATTTGTTGTTCAGTTCATTATACCCCTCGTTCTGCCATTTGTTCTTTAATTTGTTATGCATCAATTTCATGCAGTCTTTAAAAGGTATGTCCACATTTTTTATTTCACCATTTTGAGCTCGCACTGCTGCTGAGTCTGCTCTCTCATTACTCTCTATGCCGACGTGACTCGGGACCCAGCAGAACCTTATCATATGTCCTTGTGTTGTGTCTTTTTCTGTGCTGTGTATGATGTCGCCTACTATGGGTTCAACTGCGTTTCTTGACTGGAGCGCTGTGAGTAGGCTAAGGGAATCTGTGTATATTATACTCTTTTCAATGTTCTCATGTACTATTTTGTCCACAGCCATACACACTGTGTAACATTCGGCAGTAAACATGGATATATAACTTGGCGATCGTACTATTTTTCCCCTTTTCCTTGTACTACGGCACTTCCAACGTGCATCGCTGTTTTAGAGCCATTTGTGTAAAACTCCATGTAGCTTAAATATTCCTCTTTCAAAGCCAAGTATTCTTGTAGTAGATGTTCGTGTGGTGTTTGTTTTTCACGAAACTGTGTTAGCGTGAAGTCGCAAGCAGCGGGAAGACAGTACCATGGTGGCAATGGGTCGTGCCTCGGGGCAATTTTTGGTAGAGCATCTAGTATTTCGAGTTCATGACATGCATCTTCAAAGCGCAGTAACAAAGGTTTGATCGATTGTGGTTTATTATTGAACAGTATTCTAGATGTGCACTTGGTAACTATGGGGTAACAAAGGTGTTTTGGTAGGATCTTATTTTTAGTACATATGCACAGGTAAGTATTGCTGTTCTGTTTGCAAGGGGTGGTTCATTTGTTTCTACATATAGGCTATTTATGGGGGATGTTCTGTATGCACCAGTTGATATACGAAGACCGAGGTTAGGTACAGGATCCAGTTTTTTGAGGTATGATGGTCTTGCAGACCCATAAACAATGCATCTATAGTCCAAAGAGGACCGTACTACGGAGCGGTAGATCTGTAAAAGACATAACCTCTCGGACCCCCAGTGTTTCCGTGAGAGTACCTTCAGTATATTTAGAGATCAAGAAGCTTTCTTTTTGACTGTGTTTATGTGGGGCAATTTTATTCTATTGTATTGTATTGGGTTTTATGGCGCATAAGCAACTCAGGCTATCATGAGCCAAACACATGGTATAATTTATTCCAACAATTGGATGTCCTCAGCGAAAGTCTTTGTCCGGACAACGACTCCGAGGGCCCCACTAATAAAATGTAGACCTCAGCCTTCCTCTCAAGCCTGAGAAAATGAATGAGATGTATCATAAAATGCGTCAAAACACAAGGCAAGAATTTTTAGAAATAATAGTTCGGTCATATTATATTTTGTTTAAAATCGCTGCGTCTTCCAGGAAACTAAAAACAAATGAAGTTCTTACAAGTGGATTATCTCCTAAATGTAAATTGGGGTGGAAGTTAATGCGTTCATTGTAAAATACGGTAAAATATTGTTTCCTTATCCGTTCGAGTTGTGTGCCCGAGAATAGGATAAGATTTACTGTGAGCTCATCTCTGCATTTGTGACATGAAGGTCTGTCTTGTTTTGTCATTAGAAAGTTATGTGTTAGGTGTGTGTGTCCAATACGGAGACGGCATAGAATATCTTCGAAGAAACGTTTTTGGTGTGAGCATGACTTCCATTCTTCAATTAAGGATTTTACTAAGTGTAGCTTATTATTTCTTTCAATGTTCCATTGGGACTGACATTTATACCTGATTTTACACTGTACCAGCTTCATGCCATCTTTGTATTGAATGTTCACGTTCTTTATTTCTTTGTTCCGAGCTTGTGCAGCCCATGCATCCGCTTTCTCATTGCCTGTGGTTCCGATGTGGCTTGGCACCCAGCAAAACTTTGTTTTGTCCCTGTGTTGTTGCTCTTATGTTATGAATGATGTTCCCGATTAGTGGTGTAACCGCATTTGTATGGTGAAGTGAGGTGAGCACGCTCAGAGAATCAGTGTAAATGATACTATTTACAATATTCTCATTTGTAATTTTTTCTACAGCCACAGAGACTGCGTAACACTCTGCCATAAAAATGGATGCGTAATCAGGCAGCCGTACTGTTCTTTCCCAATTATTTTGAACGACAGCGCTTCCGACGTAGTGTGGAGATTTTGATCCGTCTGTATAAAATTGTGTGTATTCTCTGTATTTTTCAGTTAGGGTTAAGTATTCTTGTAATATATGCTATGTGGTGTTTGTTTTTTCTGAAACGGTGTTAATGTGAAGTCGCACATAGAAGGCAGGCAGTACCAAGGCGGGAGTGGGTCAACTTTGTGGGCAATGTTAGGCAATGTGTCCATTAGATCTATTTCTTGGCATTTCTCTTCAAAGCGCAGAAGAATTGGTCTGATTGCCAGAGGTTTGTTGGTAAACAGTGTTCGAGATGGGCACTTTGTAACTATTGGGTAGCATATGTGTTTGGGATGGAACGAATTTTAAGAATGTATGAGCATGTGAGCATAGTTCTTCTGTCTGTGAGTGATGTTTCGTTAGTTTCAACATAAAAACTATTTATGGGCGACGTTCTGTAAGCACCAGTTAAAAACGTAAACCTAAGTTTTGCACTGGGTCGAGTCGCTTTAAGTACGATGGCCTTGCTGAGCCATACACTATGCAACCATAGTCTAAAATGGAACGTACTAGAGAACGATAAACTTGTAGAAGGCATACCCGATCGGAACCCCAGTGTTTACGGGAAACGACACTCAGTATGTTCAAAGACTGCGATGCTTTTTTTTTCAAAGCGTTTATGTGGGGCAGGAAAGTAAGTTTTAATCAAAAGATATGCCTAGGAATTTGTGTTCATTCTTAAAAGGTAACTGGGTTTTGTTTATGTGTAGAGTGGCATCTGTCTGTACGCCCCGTTTGAGTGAAAAAAGTAACGCCGCAGTTTTGTGTGCAGAGAACTGGAAACCGTTCTTATCTGCCCATGTTGCCAGTTTATTTATTGTAAGATGTATTTGTCTTTCGCATGTAGATATGTTGGAGGATGTGCATGCTATCTGAAGGTCGTCAACATAGACAGAATACATAATAGACAACGGGATTATTTTCCTAATAGAATTCATTTTTACTATGAAGAGTGTTGTACTTAAAATACATCCTTGAGGTACTCCATTCTCCTGAATAAAATTCCTTGAGAGGGTTGAGCCTAGGCGTACGTAGAATGAACGGCTGGACAAGAAGTGTTTTAAGCAATTCAACATTCTGCCTCGGATTCCAAGCCCGGCAAGATCTTGAAGGATCCCGAACCTCTAGGTCGCGTCATATGCCTTTTCTAAGTTAAAAAATACTGCAAGACATTGCTGTTTGTGTATAAAAGCTTCTCTGACAGTACTTTCCAGATGAACCAAGTGATCTGTAATGGAGCATCCCTTTTTAAAACCACACTGATTGATATCAAGAAGGTCACAAGATTGAAGGACAAAAGTTAATCTGATGTTCAGGACACATTCAAACGATTGGGCAAAGCAACTGGTAAGAGCTATGGGTCTATAACTGCTGGGGGAGGTTGGTTCTTTGCCGGGTTTAAGAAATGGTACAATATGAGCTTTTTTCCAGGCTGCGGGTATTTTTCCTGATACCCAAATTTTATTAATCTTAGAATTGTTTCTACGGCAGACTGCGAAAGATGGGCCAGCATTTCATAGTGTATTTGGTCGGGTCCTGGCGCTGTTTTTTTCCCGCAAGATAGTACTCTATTGATTTCCTGGAGGGTAATTAAAGTATTGTATTGTTCATTAGCACCTCCACTTGGAGGTTTTTCGGCCAGGGTTTTGTATTTTAGGAATGACTTGGTGTAATGTGATGAGCTAGAAACCGCAGCAAAGTGCTCATTCAGTATATCTGCCTGTTCTCTTATATTTGTCTGTGTACCAGGCGGTATCAAAAACGGCATTGTGTATGGTGAGAAGTTGTCATTTATTTTCTTACCTGTTCCCACATTTTTTTATGTGCTCTGACTGTTTATGGATGACACATAGCTCTGTCAGGACGATTTCTGACACTACGACGGACATACCGAGCTTTAGCTCTTGTCTTTTTAAAATTTACTAGGTTCCCGTGTGTGGGGTACCGGCGAAAAATACCCCAAGATCTATTGTGTCGTTTTTTTTTTTGCATCTTTACAATCTTGTGTCCACCAAACTTTTTTATTTGGCCGTACCATTCCTGAAGACATTGGAATAGCCAAGCGGGCGGCAGCTAAGATACAATCAGTGAACTTCTCATTTATTTCATCGATGTCAATATTTTCTAAAACTATTTTTTCTAACCTGGCTTCTGATCTAAAAAGTTCCCAGTCAGCTAAAGAGAGCATCCAGCGTCGCGGTTTTGTCGGGGTTATTTCAGGTGCAGATGTTAGACTGATTATTACGGGAAGGTGATCACTGCCATATGGGTTGTCTATGACATCCCATTTAAAATCGTTAAAATCAGACGGCGAACTAAAAGAGAGATCTAAACAGCTCATTTTCCCTGAGGCTGGAGAGCAGTAAGTGGTTTTACCGGAGTTCAGTAGAAAAATATTATTGCTCAGAATAAAATCCTCTATAATTTGTCCTCGGGCATCAGTTTTTTCACTCCCCCAGAACGAGGAATGTGCATTAAAATCAACAACTACCAGATACGGCTCTGGCAGCTGCTCTAAAAGATTTCCTAATTCCCGTATTGTTAGTATGAGACGAGAGTCAAGGTAAATACAACACAATGTTAGTGTTTTGTGTGTGAGCAGAGTAGCTGCAAGAGCTTCAAATTTAGTCTTTAGTTGAAGCTCACGAGCCGGGACATCATTTCTCAATATGATAGCAACGCCACCTGAGAGCCGGCTTGCGTTATCTCGGTCACGGCGAAATACTTTGTTTCTTGAGTACGTTTGTGTTTTTGGGGCCTAAGTTTGTTTCTTGGATACATAAGGCCACGGGTGGGAAGCGTCGCAACCATGACAGGGGATCTTGTAGATCCCCTGTCATGATTGCGACGCTTCCTATATCGGAGAAACAGGCAAATTCAAGACAAGGCTCAAACAGCACCAAAATGACGTCGCCAAAGGGAAATCTATCTCAAACGCTTTGGCGCAACATCTCAAGAAACTGGCCATACCATCGACTGGGACGCAGCACGTGTAATTGCAAAGGAAAAATCATTACCAAAACGCCTTCTCATAGAATCATTGTGCATTCAATCCACGCCAAACACGATTAACCGGACCCGTGGCAATCTCCCAGAGATATACCTGCGCACCCTTCAAAAAACTGCCCATATATAGCTCACCTGCCCGTCCTTCGCTTCTTTGTGATCAAGGCACCCGTACGGGCGCCGAAACGTCAATTCATTCTTATTTTCTTTGAACCTTGGCGAGTGTATGTTTTCTTCATCAGTATGAATTTTCCCCGCCAGACGGGATTCCGTCGAACCCTAGACTTCAAGCATAGGCTCAGCGTACGAGAGCGAACAGAGTCATGTAGCCTTACAGATACATGCTGAAATCTTGTTAATTATGCTTTTACAGACCCGGATAACTTATTCGGAGACATTCCTGCCGGAGACATCAGCGGACCGGCGGCAATGGCCGCTCTACCTGGAGTGCCGCGGAAGAAGGGCCGGCGATGGCAAGTGCGTCCTGCCTTGCGCGGCGCGGCTGTTTTCCACGCCAGGCCCGATCCACCCCGTGACTTGTGGGACCGAACGTCAGCGAATGCAGGTAAGGTTCCTGGTTATTTTGCGTTAAACACAATTTCTTTTAGTTTGTCTTTTTCAGTGCATCTGCCAGGTGCATGCACGCACACTGTAGGTATCATCTGTAATGTGAGATCGCTCGTATTTTTTGAACTCGCTTTCTTTGAATGCACAGTAATAAACTGTTCCATGCCGGTGTCGCAATGGGCGCTTTCGGTTAGGATTGAACTCGCCAAAGTTTTTCCAATACGAGACGCCCAATTTCAATCGCGATTCATCCTGATCCTGCTTGCCGTCAGGCCGCGGTGTGGTAGGAGTTTTTTATTCGGATCAAGTAGACGCATCTGCTACCCTTGTGTTCGGAAGACATTAACAAGCATTCCAAAGTACGAGGTCAATCTGCCAAAGCCTCCCGTCCGCCATTTTTGCCGGCTATGTCGGGAAAGAAAAAACATGAGTTCACTGCGCGTGTTCTTCCACGAACGACGTCTCCTCGATGCACGGGTGGTCCCCTCATGCACCCGCATCAAGATTGAAGACAGGACAGCTAGGTCACCAGGATTTCTTTAGTAAGTGATTAAACAGGTCAAGTGCAGCGTGTAAGTTTTGAGTAACGTATCTCACTTCCGGTTATACGAAGCCAGGACTGCTGTCAACCACCGCCCGCGAAATATGCCAACGCCACCATTCCACGAAGGAGTTTTCACAGGAGCGATAAACGCCATGTGACGATACCATTTCCGGTTCGTATGGTTTCTTTACGGCGACCGGCCTGGAAGCCATCTCCACTGCAGCTTTCACACGGGCAAGCAAAAAATTCTGCGAAAGTGACAAGAGAGCGTTGCATTAAATAAGCGAGCCACAGCGGGTACCGGGGAAAGAAAGGCACCCCTGTTCCTTTTCGACAAGTGCGATTTGGAAAACTCGTAGCAACTGCACCCTCTTGAAAACTGTTAAGTGAAAACCAAAAGCCGCGGTAGCTTCGGCGTTTGGCTCCGAAGGTCACGGATCTGATTCCCTCCTGGCCAACAATATCGACAAACTAGCATTGCAAATGGCCTCGGGTTCAGTAATAGAGGCCGACTCAAACGGCGGCCCCTTGGCCAGCGGAGAAGGCGTCACGTGACGTCCTATTTCCGGTCTGCCTTCACTCCTGACCAACAATACCAGGAAAAAGGGGAATGCAGTCAACCTTCTGTAGCACCTGCAGTAGAGGCAAGGTAGGAAATAGAAGGAAATGGACCTTCGTTCCTGTTCCAGCAGTAGCAAGCTAACTTATGCCAAACTCCCTAAAAGTTTTCTGCTGAACAACACCTTCACTCCAACACGCCACCCCCCCTCCCCTTCCGGCACGCCAACCCAGTGTCTAGACTCTTCTGCAGACAGAGTGGGGTCATCCGGAGTTTTCATTCGCTCGAAGAATGTGGGTGCGTCGTCTGGGTTCGTGATATTTTGGTTGGAAAACAAGCCTTGCAGAAAAGACGACTTACAGGTTTCTGGAACTGGCCACTTTGCCGCCAGTTTGAAAGCGCTGTCGCGCCATCTGTTAAACGTGGACTTTCGGGCGGCGACGCGAGGCGCAAGACACAGGGCGCACACGGGAGAAGCGACTAAACGCCATCATACATGCGGTGCAGGACGCCGTAATTGAACCCATGACTTGTAATTATCGAGTTTTCAACCTGCGATGTTCATTGAGGCTGCTATGTACACTAGAGATGCGTTTTACAGTCCCGTTGTCCACCACCGGGGAAAATGCCTCCGGTGAGTGACAAAACCCGCATGCTATTTTCTCAAGCCATGTGTTGTTAGAAGACCGCGAAGCCACCAGACAGGGCTCAGTAGCGCAGCGAGCATTGCTACAAATATGCCTGCCCTTTGCGTGCTAATGCGAGGACTACGTGTCCAGACATCAGGTCAGATATGGTTTTGTCAAGCCCACCTCCCGAGGCTGGCACTTCCTGCATGCCACGAATTACGAACGTCCGTAGTCGCGACAGCACAAATTCCGGGATTCGTGGCGGATCGCCGCAGTCGACAAAATTCATTGCCTTCTATCGGTCATGCTGTAAGCCACCGCGACATTTAGGCGCGAACACATAGATCGATGCAGCTAAGCGTAAACACCGAAAACCAACGCTGAAGCTTGGGGCTGCACTTGTCCATCTTACGTGGCCGAGCAATAGCATTGGTGCATGGTATCACTCGGTTGGTGTTGTGGTAATAACAGGTACAGACCATCATGCACCGTGGGTTCGAGCTTCATGCGAGTCGAAGGCCCCAACCAGCCAAGACCACACCTACATAGTGAGGCACCGCAGCGGAGCACGCAACGAACTTCAAGTTACACGTACGGTGTCGCCGCCATTGTACCGCCCGGTAACCGCTGGAGAGATGACACCGGCGGAAAAAACGTGGTCTTGGTCCGGTGCCTCCCGCTAAAGTTCTGTGCGTTTAGATTGGTGGCGCAGTGGTTTTAGCATATTATTTCGCTCTGAGTGGCGCTTCTAACACTATCTCGGCAACAAACAAATATGGCGCCCATGAGAACGCGTAAAGAGCATAGCATGAACAGAAAAAAATATGGCAATCGTGTTTTCTTTCTTTCGCAGTGCTCCAACTGTGTGGTAAAAAGCGAGATATTATGCGTTGGTTCCCTCTACATTCTAAGCTGGAGAAGGAGTGCATAGTCAAGTTAATTTGAGTCTCGGTGTGGACAGGCTCATCTTGAAAATTTATTACAGCACGATGAAACGGAGTTTTACCAAAATTGCTTTACATTTGCAACTTATTCAAGGTTCGTATAAACAATCCTGTGACCAAAACTGCGAGAGATTTCAGTATGCATTTTTGCCTAAATGATCTATTTTATAAAGCACCACCTGTGGGTGGAGATTTTGACTGATGTAAATCATATACAGCCCGTTGTGTGTGTTGTGTTGTGTTGGGTTTTATGGCACACAGGTGGCTAAGGCCATCATGCGCCAAACGCAAGGTATAGAAAATTGTCTTGTGCTGGATTTTATATAAGAGAAATGAAGCGGTGGTGTAAAGGACCTAAAATGTTATTTCACACCATCTAGTGAAGGTAAAAGGCAGAATTGTTCGTAATGACCAATGGTAAAAGCTTTAATCATATAGTAGCCTTACGTTTTTATACATAATGAACAATTCTTAAAAATGTTTAGACACATTCGGGAGCATTACTTCAATGAAACTGAGTGGCTTCTCCCATGTCAGAGCCATCATCCTGACAAGTGGCCTGTACATTGGTAGAAGTTTTTTATAACAGACGTCCCTAAATTGTGCGAACTGAACTGTTGCGAACGGGGGGGGGGGGGAGGGTAGGAGTAAATGTTATATTAACATACTAAGCTCCCATTCGCTGATGACATCGCCTTGCAAAGTCACTCAAGGAATAACTGCAAAGTCTGAGCAGTGACTTCGACTTGCAAAGCTTAACGGCGGGTTTAAATATTATGATGCAGCAAACTAGTATAATATTCCTATAGCTTAAGGGAATTTCTTGTCGGGTTAGTTGGTGACTGACCATTGAAAATTACTGGTGACAAAAACCACACGCACACCGGCCGCCATGGTGGCTGAGTTGTTATGGCGCTCCGCTTCTGGCCCGAAAGGCGCGGGTTCGATTCCGGCCGCGGCGGTAGAATTTCGATGGAGGCGAAATTCTAGAGGCCCTTTACTGTGCCATGTCAGCGCGCGTTAAAGAACCTCAGGTGGTCGACAGTTCCGGAGTCCTTCGCTACGGCGTCTCTCATAGCCTGAGTCGCTTTGGAACGGTAAACCCCCTTAAACCATAAACCACACGCAGACACACACGAGAGAAGGGAAGAAAAAAAGCGCTCTGTGCCGTTCTCTTCACTTGTGTGCGTGTGTGTCAGCGTGTGCGTGTGTGCGCGCGTGTGTGTGCGCGTGCGTGTGTGTTGTTTCTGGTGCCTTTAATTTACAATAATATAATGTTCAGCTTCCTTGGAGGTAACAGCAGTTCACAATTGGTAGCCAGCCGCAGGAAATGGAAAAGGGACACGTCTACTAAGAAAAGTAGTTACCGCAGATGCGGTCCAGTACGAAGAAATAATACGACGAATAATAATGGGGTGGAGCGCCTTTCGTAGGTTCTCTTAGATCAGGAATGGCAGTTTACCAATTTCACTCACGACCAAGCTATATAACAGCTGTATCATTCCAGTACTCTCCTATGGGTCAGAAACGTGGATGCTAACGAAGCTTGTTCAACCTGAATAAAGGACAATATACGCAGCTATGGAATGGAGAATGATAGGCGTGCATAGGAAGAAAGGAAAGCTGGTCAAGGAATAAACACGGGCTAATTACATTCTAATCTAAATCAAGAAGCAATCGACTTTGGAAAGGCATGTAATGCGAGAGGAAGGTAACTGATGGTTAATTACGGTAACGAATTGTGTTCGGTGGGTTGATGGAATGGAGAAGTTTGCAGGGTAAGGTGCCCGCAGCTGGCACAGGACAGGGATTGTTGGAGATATATAGGAGAGGTCTTTGTCCTGGAGCGGCCGTAGTGAGGTTGGTATGGAAGAAGAAAAATGACAGTTCACGCTTGAGAGAGGTGTAATAAGATATGTTAATACCGTTGCTCTCTCTTTTGGGGCTAGAAATGTAGTAATCATGCTGAAGTTACTTTGGAAGTGGCAACTGAAGTGCGCCTTTTTCAGCGTGGTCTGAATCCCATGTACTGTGACACTCGCCGTTTTGAAATAGTCATCTTTGCCTAATTGCAATTTGATGATGACGAGTAGATTTAAACGGTGCAAGGGCAGCTTGACCGAAGAATGTCGTGGCTAACGTATTCAGTTTGCATGAGTTGTAATCAATGCCCTTATTTATCGAGCAGTTCAAGCAGGAAAATCAAGCACCGGGCAAAGGTTCTTGTCATTAAAAACTGTTGGGTACTCAGTCGAACCAGGAGAACTCTAATTAGCAAATCATCGACTTTAAAAACATTACGGCATGATCAAGGTGACTTACCTCAGCAATGGACTATACTTGAATCGTTGTAGGGATTGTCGATTTTTTTAAAAGGTTGCTCTGTTTAATTTGAGCACCCTCTATATGTGCAAAACTTTTACGTCGTTATCAGTGCTGGCCCTGTGATCGCGCTCAACTCTAAACCTGGAACGGATCAGAATTTTGTGGAAAAGTTGTAGATTTTGGGCGTAGACGCTACGCCGATATTGGTTGGTAATAAGTAATTGGAACGCAGATAGCTTGTTTGACATGACACGAAGTCCTATATGAGCAATGACCCGCAGATGCCATGGTCAAGGCCCCTACATCGCAGCACAACCAACAAATGACAGTGATTTATTAAACACAGCGTCTGCTTTGAGCCCTGCCTCACTGCGGATGGTGCGCGCAGTATATATGACATCCTTCTTAATCAGTGTAATGGCTGAAGATTGTAGAGCTAAGCGGTGTGTTCAATTGCGAGAATACCTTGTAGGGAATAGCTGTCTCGAAATGTAAGCACTGTCTCCGCAATAAAGAGGCCTTCGCCCCGCAGAGTAATGAAACGGCACTTAAACGCCATGCGGGGTAACAGCCCTTGCAGTGGAGATTTAGCCAGCAGGCATTAGCCGGTCCTGCAGTTCTTCACTTAGAAACAGGCTGATGGCATATTGAACTATTAGAGCAAATCGTGAGTAATGGTTCCCAAAAATGGCATTTTTATTGGAAGTCTTTTTTCCCTTGCCTCGTGTACTAAAGGAGCGCCGACTTTTTGTTAAATAATATTTTCTCAGCAAAGCTGCATGTCTTCGTAGATCACCGACCATTTAATGCATTTATTGAAGCGGGAAAGCAGTCAGTTTTAGAGCGCTGAGCAGAAATAAATTATTTTTTTCACAAAATAACGTAATTTTCATTTTACAGCATGTTATACTGTAACTAATGAACTGCCATTTTAATGACAGAAATAAAAAACCGGGCATGGTTTGCTTAAAAAGAAAAAAATATGTTTTTATTTGCAAATTTCGCAACTTCGAAAAAATTGAGAACAATAACAAATATTTGAAGTGAGAAAATAGAAATCCAAACACCTGTAATACACTTTCGAAGGGATAATATGTCAAAGGGCGCATTCAGAGTTACCAAACTCTACAAGGAAAAACTTCTGATCTGTAAAAAAAAAAAATGCGCATAGTTCAACGAGGTTAAGCCAAACGCGAATTAAGTGCGCTTGCACTTCGGTTTCTGTTCCAGGCTTTATTTTCATCTTCATGCAGGCTTCAGACAAACATAAAAAAAAATCGCACTAAAGCTCCACTTTAAAGGTTTGCCGCGATTTCCTTAATGATTAATTGCTAATCAGGAAGGAATCGTTTCAACATAACTCAAGAGGCAGCACCCTACTCTTTTCATATAGATCAAGATGTCTTATATAGTTAAGCTAAAAAAGAAATTAATCAAAAAGATGACATGTGCAGAGTGGGAAATTTCTAGATGCAATTGAGCATCTCAAACCAGAGTGCGGCTGCATGCGTCGGGTTGTCGAAGCAGACACATTCACGTTTCCTGTGACTCTAGTGCATGAGACAACAATGGTCATGGGAATGAATCTGTGGTAGAAGTTATCAAAAACAAACTGGAAGATTCTTGGCTCGAAACCTGAGTAGGGACCTAAAGCTGCATGCTCAGGAGTAAAAATTATATTTATTGAAATGTGTCGTATTTATAGACGATACGGTGTGTCGCCTCAGCTGCACCACTAAACGCAACATACTTAGAAACCCGCTCTGCGTCGTTATCAAGGCTTTTACCCCATTTGTGCAAGCTGCGCATGAGGGTTCTCCCCGCCGCGGTGGCTCAGTGGTTAGGGCGCTCGACTACTGATCCGGAGTTCCCGGGTTCGAACCCGACCACGGCGGCTGCGTTTTTATGGAGGAAAAACGCTAAGGCGCCCGTGTGCTGTGCGATGTCAGTGCACGTTAAAGATCCCCAGGTGGTCGAAATTATTCCGGAGCCCTCCACTACAGCACCTCTTCTTCCTTTCTTCTTTCAATCCCTCCTTTATCCCTTCCCTTGCGGCGCTGTTCAGGTGTCCAACGATATATGATACAGATACTGCGCCATTTCCTCTCCCCCCAAAACCAAATATTATTATTATATTATGAGGGTTCCTCGCCGCCGAAACACTTGAACAGCATTCCTGGCCTCGAAACCGCAACATCAACATTTAGCCACATCGTCACTGGTGTTGTTCATGCCTGCGTCATGATGCGCGCTCTGATACCGACGACGATTACATTTTCTCACGCGGTCTATTCTCCGGCTATTAGAGACCCATCGGGCCAGATATTAATCAGTGGGCTCGGCTGAAGCACTGATAGCATCAGGCCCAGAAAGGCTCTTTGCTTCGTTTTCCGGGTGAGTTGCTACTCGCCTCCATGTTGTTACAGAACGAGAGCCGTTTCCTAGTGTTGTTGCCTTGACCACTGGTTTGTAAGCGAGAGCTATATTACGCCAGTCGCTTTGCGAGGTCAGCGTATCTGCGCGCTGAGCCGTGCACCACCGCTCCGCCAGCTCTGCGCGGGCGCGGAGTGAAGTCAGCCCGCAGCCAGTGTGTGCGCCGCGCGGCTCGCCGCTGCGCCGACGGTGAAGCACACGCCACCCATCTAGTAACTTGTGCGGATGCGCGAAGAGAACGTCACAGAACGCAGATGGTGTGTGCGCCGCGCGACTACATTACGGTAGCATTTCGAGCCTTCAGCTTGGCGGTGCCGTAGCCACCGTGGCGGCGCCTTGGTTGGTCACGTGGTGTGGAGCAGCTGCCAGCGGCGCGGCGCGCCGGGGGAACCGAGTGGAGGAGGAGTCGAAAGGGGGAGAGGGGCGAGAGAGTGCATCCACGTCCAGGGACGAAGATGAGGAAGGAACGTTCAGCCAAACGGAGCGGCGAAAGACTGACTGCAATTCGACTGAGCGAGTTCTACTGGGGCAAGCTGTAGCTATCGCGGTACTCCAGGTTCAGCCTGAGCTAAACCACAGCCATTTTTTTGAAGGGTTTTGAATTGCGTTTTGCCGGCTACCAATGATCTCTTACCTTCTGGTGATATCACCGCCTGTCCTCGGCCTGTTTCAGGGTGAGAAACTATCACTTCGACAGTTGACGGCACGCTGTCCGCGTAGAAATAGAAGACAAACTAAAAGGATAACAGAGAATTGATGGCATCGATTAGCAGCTATACAAATTTAATGCTCTATTCAAGAAGACAGGGAGTTTATTTACGATGTTCGGAAACTGTTTTGGAGCGCTAATTACCTAAATAAATGATATTTTAAAACTTCCTTGACGCTACCCGCTCGTGCTTCACATTCTTGGCAGCAACGAACGCACACTTGTCCAGTGAGCCCTGCTGCCCAAGGCAGCGGTGAATAGACACTTTTAGTTGGACGTACGCAGTGAGCTTGCGCACACAACGACACGGCGGGTAAAAAATGCGCATGCGGAGAACTCAACGTATCTAGACGCGTGTTGCGGACACCCGCCCGCCACAAAGCATACCGTACCTTACGCAACGTGGGACGCTACGTGCTGCGTAGAGAACATGGCGGCGACCATCTCGCCCGCTTCGCAATCAATACATGTCGCCGCTGGATCCTCTTATTCAATAGGTCGCTCAAATGGTAGTGGTTCGCTTTTATTTCGGCTACCCTTGCAGACACGTACCGGTATGAGCGATGCCTAGCCCCTGGTTTTCACATAATCTGGCGATATTGAAGCTCCTAGGCCTAACTAAATGCGAGCTCGTTGCAACGCCACCTGACGAAGCAGTTTTCTAGCTTTTAGTCAGTTCTTACGTTTTCTTCGGATTGCATAGTTTTTCTTCTTGGAACAAAA